>NC_080752.1:55798867-56131627 GCF_020826845.1 Diceros bicornis minor
AAGGGACTCATTTAAGGGGGAAAGAGAAGCTCACAAATAGGAAAAAATTATCTATTTCCATGATAAGAGGGTAATGATACAAACACACAAAAAAGAGGTTACACAAGATATCAAAAACATAAAATGTGGGAGAAGGGGAGTAAAAGAGTAGAGCTTTTAGAAAGAAGTCAAACTAAAGAGACCATCAACTTAATACAGATTGCTATATATGTAGGTTATTATATATGACCCTCATGGTAATCACAAACTAGAAACCTATAATAAATACACAAAAAACTAAGAGAAAGGAACCCAAACATAATACTAAAGAAAGTCATCAAATCACAAGGGAAGAGAGAAAGAGAAGAAGAAAGGAACAGAGAAGAACTACTAAAACACCAAAAAATGGCAGTAAGTACATACTTATCAATAGCTACTTTAAATGTCACTGGACTAAACGCTCCAATTAAAAGGCATAGGGTGGCTGATTGGATAAAAAAAAACAAGATCCATATATATGCTGCATCCAAGAGACACACTTCAGACCTAAAGACACTCACAAACTGAAAGTGAAAGGATGGAAAAAGATTCTCCATGCAAACGGCAATAAAAAGAAAGCTGGGGTAGCAATACTCATATCAGACAAAATAGACTTTAAAACAAAAACTGTAACAGGAGACAAAGAAGGGCACTACATAATGATCAAGGGAACAATCCAACAAGAGGATATACACTCATAAATATCTATACACCCGACATACGAGCACCTAATATACAAAGCAATTATTAACAGACATAAAAGAGAAATAGACAGTAACACAATAATAGTAGGAGACTTTAACACTCCACTTACACCAATGGATAGATCATCCAAACAGAAGATCCATAAGGAAACACTGGCCTTAAACGACACACTAGACCAGATGGACTTAGTAGATATATACAGAATGCTCCATCCAAAAACCGAAGAATACACATTCTTTTCAAATGCACGTGGAACATTCTCCAGGATTGATCACATATTAGGCCACAAAACAAGTCTCCATAAATTTAAGAAGACTGAAATAATACCAAGCATCTTTTCTGACCACAACATTATGAAACTAGAAATCAACTATAGGAAGAAAATCAGAAAAGCTACAAATACGTGGCGATTAAACAAAATGCTACTGAACAATGACTGGGTCAATGAAGAAATCAAAGAAGAAATCAAAAAACAAATGAAATGAAATGAAACAAATGAAAATGAAAATATGACATGCCAGAATTTAGGGGATACAGCAAAAGCAGTTCTAAGAGGGAGGTTTGTAGCAATACAGGCCTATCTCAACAAAAAGAAAAATCTCAAATAAACAATCTAACAGTGCACCTAAAGGAACTGGAAAAAGTGGAAAAGAAGAACAAACAAAGCCCCAAATAAGCAGAAGGAGGGAAATAATAAAAATCAGAGCAGAAATAAATGAAATAGAGACTAAAAAACAATAGAAAAAAATCAATGAAACCAAGAGCTGGTTCTTTGAAAAGATAAACAAAATTAACAAACCTTTAGCTAGACTCACCAAGAAAAAAAGAGAGAAGGCTCAAATAAGTAAAATCAGAAATGAAAGAGGAGACATTACAATGGACACCTTAGAAATACAAAAGATTATAAGAGAATACTATGAAAAGCTATATGCCAACAAACTGGATAATCTAGAAGAAATGGATAAATTCTTGGAGTCATACAACCTTCCAAAACTGAATCAAGAAGAAATAGAGAATTTGAATAGACCAATCACCAGTAAGGAGATCAAAACACTAATCAAAAACCTCCCAAAAAATAAAAGTCCAGGACCAGATGGCTTCCCTGGTGAATTCTACCAAACATTCAACGAAGACTTACTACCTTTGCTTCTCAGACTCTTTCAAAAAATTGGGGAGGAGAGGAAGCTTCCTAACTCATTCTACAAAGCGAACATTACCCTGATACCAAAACCAGACAAGGACAGCACAATAAAAGAAAATTACAGGCCAATATCACTGATGAACATTGATGCAAAAATCCTCGACAAAATACTAGCAAATTTCATACAACAATGCATTAAAAAGATCATACACCATGACCAAGTGGGATTTATTCCAGGGACACAGGGATGGTTCAGCATCTGCAAATTAATCAATGTGATACACCACATTAAAAAATGAGGAATAAAAACCACATGATCATCTCAACAGATGCAGAGAAAGCATTTGACAAGATCCAACATCCATTTATGATAAAAACTCTGAATAAAATGAGTATAGAAGGAAAGCACCTCAACATAATAAATGCCATATATGAAAAACCCACAGCCAACATCATACTCAATGGGGAAAAACTGAAAGCCAACCCTCTGAGAACAGGAACAAGACAAAGGTGCCCACTCTCACCTCTCTTATTCAACACAGTACTGGAGGTTTTGGCCAGAGCAATTAGGCAAGAAAAATGAATCCAAATAGGCAATGAAGAAGTGAAACTCTCGCTGTTTGCAGACAACATGATTTTATATATAGAAAACCCGAAAGAATCCATTGGAAAACTATAGAAATAATCAATAACTACAGCAAAGTTGCAGGGTACAAAATCAACTTACAAAAAAGAGTTGCATTTCTATACTCTAATAACAAACTAACAGAAAGAGAACTCAAGAAGACAATCTCATCTACAATTGCAATGAAAAGAATAAAATATCTAGGAATAAATTTAACCAAGGTGGTGAAAGACCTACACAATGAAACTATAAGACATTATTGAAAGAAATTGATGATGACATAAAGAAATGGAAAGATATTCCATGCACATGGATTGGAAGAATAAACATAGTCCAAATGCCCACACTACCTAAAGCAACCTACAGATTCAATGCAATCCCAATCAGAATCCCAATGACATTCTTCACGGAATAGAACAAAGAATCCTAAAACTCATATGGGGCAACAAAAGACCCCAAAGAGCTAAAGCAATCCTGAGAAAAAGAACAAAGCTGGAGGCATCACAATCCCTGACTTCAAAATATACTACAAAGCTATAGTAATCAAACACCATGGTAGTGATACATAAACAGACACACAGATCAATGGAATAGAACTGAAAGCCCAGAAATAAAACCACACATCTATGGACAGCTAGTCTTTGACAAAGGAGCTAAGAACATACAATGGAGAAAGGAAAGTCTCTTCAATAAATGGTGTTGGGAAAACTGGACAGCCACATGCAGAAGAATGAAAGTAGACCATTATCTTTTGCCATACACAAAACTTAACTCAAAATGGATCAAAGACTTGAAGATAAGACCCGAAATCATAAAACTCCTAGAAGAAAATATAGGCAGTACACTCTTTGACATGGGTCTTAGAAGGATCTTTTCGAATACTGTGTCTACTCAGACAATGGAAACAAAAAATAAACAAGTGGGACTTCATCAGACTAAAGAGCTTCTGCAAGGCAAAGGAAAATAGGAACAAAACAAAAAGACAACCCACGAACTTGGAGAAAATAATTACAAATCATATATCTGACAAGGGGTTATTCTCCAAAATATATAAAGAACTCACACAACTGAATAACAAAAGCAAACAACCCGATCAAAAAATGGGCAGGGGATATGAACAGACAGTTTTGCAAAGAAGATATACAGACAGCGAATAGGCACATAAGAAGATGTTTAACATCACTAATCATCAGGAAAATGCACATCAAAACTATACTAAGATATCACTTCACACCCGTTAGAATGGCTATAATCACCAAGACAAAAAATAACAAACGTTGGAAAGGATGTGGAGAAAACGGACCCTCATACACTGCTGGCAGGAATGCAAACTGGTACAGCCACTATGGAAAACAGTATGGAGATTTCTCAAAAAATTAAAAATAGAAATACCATATGACCCAGCTATCCCACTACTGGATATTTATCCAAAGAACTTAACATCAACAATTCAAAGAGACTTTATGCACACCTATGTTCATTGCAGCGTTCTTCACTATAGCCAAGAAGTGGAAGCAACCCAAGTGCCCATCAACTGATGATTGGATAAAGAAGATGTGGTATACATACATACAATGGAATACTACTCAGCCATAAAAAAAGACAAAACCATCCGATTCGCAACAATATGGATGGACCTTGAGGGTATTATGTGAAGCGAAATAAGCCAGACAGAGAAAGACAAGCACCATATGATTTCACTCACATGTGGAAGATAAACTAACACACGACACACAGACAAAGACAACAGTTTAGTGGTTACCAGAAGGTAAGGGGGTTGGGGGGTGGCACAAGGGATGAAGGGGAGCATTTGTATGGGGACTGACAAATAATAATGTACAACTGAAATTTCACAGTGTTATAAACTATTATGACCTCAATAAAATAAAAAAAATAAAGTAAAAACTGCACTACTTTCCCAACTGTCCAAGCATGGATGAACAAAATACGGTATATACAAGCAACGGAATAATATTCAGTTTTAAAAAGGAAGGAAATTCTGACACATGCCACAACAAGGCGAACTTTGAGGACGTTATGCTAAGTGAAATAAGCCAGTGACAAAAGGACAAATATTGTAGGATTCCACTTACATGAGGTCTCTAGAGTAGTCAAATTTATAGAGGCAGAAAGTAGAATGGTGGGTGCCAGAGGCTGGAGGGAGGAATGGGGAGTTAGTGTTTAATGGATGCAGAGTTTCAGTTTGGGAAGACAAAAAGGTCTGGAGACGGATGGTGGTGATGGTTGCACAGCAATGAGAATGTGCTTAATGCCTCTGAGCTGTACATTTACAAATGGTAAAAGAAAAGAAACACTTCGAATTGTTTTGTGTTATAACACATGATCACAGTTTTTCTTTTAAATTATGTTTGCAGCAGTTGTGCCTGTTCTAAAAGTTCTCAAAGTAGTCGATTTAAAAGTTTCATTTTACCTTTTAGAACAACAACAACAACAAGGTAATTTCTAGAATCAAGGGGTGGCTAACCTCTGCCCTTGGCCATGAACCCAGCCCTCTTCACTACCCATGGGGTCTGCCCGAAAGCTCTGCCGTGTGTCACCCCACTCTCCAGCCGCCTCCCTCCCTCCCCTGTCAGCCCTTCACCCTCCATAGGGCAGTCTTCCTCATGCTCAGTGACTCACTTGCACTGTTGATGGATCCACGGAAGCCTTACCTTAGCATTTCTTTTCTCCACCATCACGATGGCCTTCTTCAGTCCCACTTCATGTGCTACTCAAACCAGATGATCAGACCTGTCTACACCTCGCCTGTCTCTTCCCTGCTCTGCCTTTGCCTACAGGATCCCCAACTCTGGAAGGTGCCGCCTCTGTCTCCCATCACCCAAACCCCACTCTTTTAGAGCCTAGATCAGTCGCCACTTCCTCCAAGAAGCTTTCCCTGTTCCTCTTTCTCCATTGCAGGGATGGACAAGCTACAGCCCGTGGCCAAATCCAGCCTGCCGCCTGTTTTGATAAAATAGTTTTATTGGGACACAGCCTGCCTGTTTATTTATCCGCTGTCTGTGGCCACATGTCCTACAAAGTCTGCGAGATAATAGATAGTTCTGCAATTGAAAGTAAAATTCAAACACCCTCTTGACTGCACGCAAGTGCATTAAGTGTTCAGCACGTTTAAGGATAATCTCTAAGCCTGCACGAACACCATTAGCTTGTACACGTGGTTGAGTAAACAAAACAGGCACAAAGGCACAATCTGCCAAAAAATACAAAGTTTACATGCGGCAGAGTCTACAGTGGCCCCCAAACGCTAGCAGGATCTCCAGTCCCTCTGCCCGCGCTCCAGGACCAGCACCTGCCAGGTGTCTCGACACAGATACCCTGTACTTGTACCTTGTCAGCATCAGCTGCTCAAGAGGGACTCCTGATCAGCCCTGGGTGCTGGAGGCCCAGCCCAGGATGGCCCACCTCCAGTCAAGGTCTCTTAGGAGAATCTGTGACATCAAATTCCAGTCACAGCACAAGACAGTGAGCCAGGCTCTGTCTTCAGAGTTCATGCTGTACTAGACCTGCTGTCATCAGAAGTGCAGGCTACTGTGATATCACAGAATTATAGCTCAAGGAAGCAGAACACGTACATTTATATCACAGTCACTAGAGAGGTAACCTCAGTGAGGCTAGACTTATCAAGGACTGGATAAACTGCATCTTTTGAGATTATCCATCTCACTTTGTTCTGATTCCAAACCTGCTGTTGAATAATTCAACTCCCCAGATATCCTGATATTAAAGGGGGTGACGTAGTCTTTCATGCATTTGGTTAGCAAGTGCATTGATAAACCCAGAGCTGAGGGCCAGGTCCCAGGGCCCCTGGTCGACCCAGGTACTGCCACTCCCTGGGTGCTGGTACGACCTCCATATGAGAGGGCATCTTCACCACATCTCCCACCACAATGCACTAACTGGCCAACACTATGCACTAAATGGTCAACAGCATGTTAAATTAGTTCGTTCTAAATAAGAACAAATGGGTTCTGATTACCACTGAAATAAGGCACAATCACTCTCCTGAGCCCACAGAACCCATTTGTTATATACTTGTTGATTGATTAAAATGATAAAAAGTTATGAAATAAACAGCTAAAGGTGCCTGGCAGTTTTCATTTTGTTTGTTTGCTTAATGCTGGTTAATTGCTAACACCTGCTGGCATCAGTGTCTGCTATCTCTTAAACGCTTCCATTTCTATGGAATTCACATTTCTAGGTACTGGAGTCTCTATGTGTGTGTACTATCAGAAGACAAACATTCCAGAAGGTAAATGTGCATTGACTTATATCATACTGATTTTCAAAGAAATATCTCCGCACTATCTTTTCAGTTTCCATAACAAACAACAAGATTTCACAGCTTAGATCTATCAGCCAATGATTATAAATTCCAAAAAACTCCAGATTAGCCTTTGAACTTGACAACAAAGGAAAAAAAGCTATTACCATTTGTTTCATACTTTTCTGTTTATAATTTACTAAAGATAGTACAATAGAACTAGGTTTCAGAAGCAGCATCTGGGTAAGAACTGCAGTTAGCACACTAACAAAAAGTGAAAGTTAGAATAAAAACATCAAAGATGTTAATGTTAAAACTAAGTCTAGTGCTTAGAAAAACAGTTGTATAAACTAAAGTAAAAAATGATAATGTTTTTGGGAAAAAATAAAGCTCTAATCCATAACATAATTTAACAAAAAACTTAAAGTATGGGTGGATCTGATGGCAAAAGCAAGAACTTCTTTACGTGCAAACAAAATCCTAGTAATTAGTGAACAATACAAAAAGAAAAATCAGGAGTATAATCACTTACTGAGTAGGAAGTAGAGAGATTTGGGTTTTATAAATCTACAATATAAAAATATGTTTTGTAAGACCAACTCTTAACTGAAATAAGGAGAAAATCATATAGAACACTACAAGGGGGTGTGGCATAGGAGAATCTGAAATGTACTAAAAGCATTTTACTTTATTTTTATATTTTTATTACTTGGCATAAGGCACAATAAACCTTTTGTCTTCCAAGTGCACACCTTCAGTCTTTGCCTCGTTTGAGGGTGGGCTGCATTCTGTACGCTCCCACAATCACTTCTAGCACACATCTCCTTGACTCTCTATACGGAGATTTCTTCATCATCAACTGCATCAAAGTGATCCAGGGCACTTTCATAAATATATGGGTGACTATTTCTGAGATATGAAACATATATGTATTGATCCTCAGACATTATTCTCATATAAAATAACATTTGTTTTAATATCCCTATATATGAGATCTTTCCTCAAGCAGAATGTTCAGTTTCAGAGAGCAATCTAGAATGGAGATTCATACAGGTTCATGATGAAAACCAGCATGCAGGACCATTTCAAAGATAGATCAGAATGCTGCAGCCAGCTGAGTTTCAGAAATACCAAAAAAGCTTGAAAAAGATACTTTAAAAAAAATTTTGCCTATAAAATTAAATACCTGTGTTTTATGGACTCAAAGTGGTTAAAAAAATTTGTTTATGTGTGTGTGAGTCCAAAGAGAATTCTAAAATGTGTCAGTACATCTCTGTCAATATATACTATGCTACATAAGGCAAGCTGGATGGGCCAAATTCACCCCAACAAAGAACGGAAGGACAGGTCACAGCCTGATGCCCCAGCCCACAGGTTACTGGCCCATCAAGTCTTCACCCTGCTCACGCGGCCTCTTGGGAAAGCTCAATGCTTGGTGTCTAATTCCTACTGCTGGCATTCCTCCAGGAAAGGGCTCTGATGTGGGTCAACAGCAAGACAAAGGACCACAGGAAGAGAACGTCTGAATAGAAGGAGCAAGAAGGTATTTAGAAATGGACAACTGCTAAGCCTTTGGGTTCAGGCCAAGCCCCAGCTAGTAATAGAGAGTGTGCCTCCTTAAAGTATTCCAGCAGATAGTACAAGGAGATGAACCAAGTGCCAGCACGGGCCGTCCTGAGCCGCAATACCAGCAGCCTTGCAGCACCACCCAGGCAGCCAGCATCTGCATCTCTAGGGGCACGCATGTCCACCTCTCCTTAACAATCCACCAGACAGGATTTTAAAATAATGTTTGCACAACATCACCTATACAATATTCTTGCCAAAAAGGTTTGACCTAAATCTAATATTGAGGAAACTCAGAAAAATCCAAGTTGTGGCAACTCTAAGAGTGAATGCCCTGGGCTCTTCAGAAATGTCAGTGTCGTGAGAGAGAAGGAAAACACAAACACTGTTCTAGGTGAAAGTAGACTAGGTAGACATGGCAGCTAAAGACATCACATGGCCCTCCTCTGAATCCTGGCTTGGAAACAACCCGGCTACAGAGGATATTCTGATACAGGTGGGAAGTTTTGAATATTATTGCATCAAAGTTAATGGGTGTGATATAACATTATGGTTATGCAGGTAAACTTCCTTATTGGGAGATATGTGATAAAGTACTCATGAAAGAACCAGCATGATCTAAAACTTGAACATGATTTGGAAAACACGTGCTATGACAGATAGATAGACAGATGGATAGTTGATTGATAGACAGATGAGACATAGACAGATGATTGATAGATAGAAAGATGGTAGAGAGCTAGATTTGAGTAGATAAAGACAGACAGACAGACATAGATAACACATGAATGTGGCAAATGTGAGTCTAGGTGAAGCGTCTATTAGTATTCATTGCACTATTCTTTCTACATTTTCTATAAGTTTGAAATTTTTCAAAATAACTTGGGGAAAATGCTTGTAGTGCTCTAGCATCTGAAACGAAACAGCTATAGAACGTTTGGCTATACAATAATACAACATCAATTTAAAGTTGAAATAAAAATTTTAAAAGTGCTTTCTACAAAATCTCTGTATACATATAGCTAGATATATGAAAATAAATCAAATTGTTTCACACAAGTCTATAATATTTTAGCTGCATTCCATAAAGAGATCATCACAAACATGAATTATATATCACACTCCTGGCCAATGTAAGCACCTAATGAGTATCCCACACATTTTGGCACTTTGCTGAAAGCAGTTTCACACTTTATTATGCAATGTCCTGTGCTGTTTCTAATATTTTCTAAATTACGTTCCAAGAAGACTCAAGGGCAGAAACTCTGGATTGTTATTTCTTTTGTATCTGCTACAATGTAGATCACTAAAGAAGGTTAACAAAATATTTGTTAAGGTGAAAACTGCAGCTTCCTAAATGCTTCCATAGATAATGATCAATTTACAAAAATTAAAGAAAATTCACATTTTCCATGGCCAGTGGGTTTGAGACTCACACTGAATTCAGTTTCAGTTGTTAAAAACATGGACGTGAGAAGGGAGCTGAGCACCCCTTGGTCTGTGTGTAGGTCTCAGTGCCTCCCAGGGCAGAGGTGGAGTGTGCCTTTCCACCCAGACAGCCCCACCTCTGCTCACAAGAGCCCCCTGTCCTTCCCCTTCCTCCAGGGGACCCTTCCTTTGGGATTCTACATGTGCTGCCAAAACCACATCTGCTACTTTGAGGTAAAGCTGTGTTGTAAATGCTCCCTCCCTCACTAGTCAATTCTATACCATCAATGGTGCTAGCTGATTGAATATTAAAACTGTGAAAGTCTTCAGCTTTATGTACATATGTATTCAGTGCATATTTTTCTATTATGCCATAAAAGTATATAGCACGCCCATTAAGATGGTTACTATTATTAAAAAAAAAAAAAAGAAAAGGAAGTGTTGGCGAGGATGTGGAGAAATTGGAACTGCTGTGACTGTTGGTGGGAATGTAAAATAGTTACAGCCACTATGGAAGATAGTATGGTGGTTACTCACAAAATTAAACAAAGAATTACCATATGATCCAATAATTCTACTTCTGCATATATACCCAAAAGAACTGAAAGCAGGATCTAGAAGAGATATGTGTACACCCATGTTCAAAGCAGCATTATTAACAACAGCTAAAATGTGGAAGCAACCCAAGTGTCCACTGAGAGATAAATGGATTACCAAAATGTGATATATACATACGATGGGATATTATTCAGCCTTACAAAGGAAGGAGATTCTCACACCTGCTGCAACATGAATGAACCTTGAGGACACTGTGCTGAGTGAAATTAGCCAGTCACAAAAGGACAAATACTGTATGATTCCACTTATAGGAAGTCTCTGGAGAATGGTGGGTGCCAGAGGCTGGGGAAGGTGGAATGAGGAGTTAGTGTTTAATGGGGACAGAGTTTCAGTTTGGGGAAGATGAAAAAGTCCTGGAGATGGATGGTGGTGATGGTTTCATAACAATGTGGATGTACTTAATACCACTGAACTGTATGCTAAAAAATGGTTAAGAGAATAAATTTTATGTTATGTATTTTTATCACAGTTAAAAAAGAACTTATGTATACAAGAACACAGTAAGTGACTTGTGGTTTCTAGGTACTTTCTTGTATTCAGAAATGTAGAATCATTGTTCTTTGCTACTCATCACCTAAAACATGCCTAAAGAACAAAAGAAAGTTACATTAGCAAGGAAATAATTTGGAAAATTTACTCCTTTTTTAAAAAGCAGACAAGGAAAGGGGGAAGAGAGAGGAGAAAAATCTATCACAAAGAGGCCACAATCATACAAAAAGCATAAAAAAGCAGATGTATCAGAAAAGCAAATAATAATGAAAAACATTCAAGCTGAATAGTTAATAGATGTAAGCCAATGAACCAGAGACAAAAACTTCTTCATTTCATCAACAGCAGGAAAAAATAACATAATTCATGCATTAAAACTTTGATTCTTCATAAAGTCATCTCAATATGTATCTTTTAATTACAAAGGACAGACTCTTGGAAAATATCTGATTCTGCCAGAGAACACCAAATCCCCACGTCCAAGTGTGGAAAATCAGGGACAAAGCTACATTTTAGAACCACTGAAAAGTACCTGAAATGGTTGCTGCTGGGGTGAAAAAGAGGCAGAAACCAGGAGGAAGCTGGGTTGCTATAACAAAAGGAGTACCAGTCTGCCCATCCTTTCCTGTCACAACCTTTACCTGAAAGGAGATACTGAAGGGAAGGGAGGGAAAAAGCAGAATCATTTGTAAGCTTTTTCAAAGTTGATCAATATTTGTATTTCACACTCTGATGGTGAGACCTCACTGAGAGGGGACATGACTGAGTGGCCCCCGTGTGATTTCAGATGAACACAGTTGAACACATGGTTATTTGTCACCGTTAGTGACTCACAAGCGGGCTGGAATGAATAAAACTAGGACCTCAGCACTGAAAAGCTTTGTTTTAAGTCTGGTTTGACTCTTCACTTCAACAAGGCATATTTAATTGCTGGCAGGTAACAAGTTTAGGCACGACAGGCGTCTGCATTGGACAGTTACAGGCATGAGCCCAGCAGGGAGGGGATGCTGGCGCTGCAGGCGACTTGGGAGGACATAAGCGGGGGAGGAGGGAATGAGAATCACACACACACACACTGAAAATGTATAATCTCTTAAAAACACATTTTGATCTGATAAAGCAGAACAGAAGGACAAGTTAACCTGCATATCCATGATAATGCACTTAGAGCTAAGCAAATGAGAGTCTTTCAAGAAGAATTATCTGCTTTTGGTCCAGGATATTTGAATGGAACATACCCTTATATTAAATTAACTCAAAGTGAAACAGCATTTCACATCTTAAAAGCTCACAAGGGGAAATACAAGAAAACAAAAACTGGTTCATCTGGATAAATACATTTAGAAGGCTAATTAGAAACAAACCTATATCATCATAAATAATAAAAACTAAACCTTAATATTTATCAGTACTCTGGAAAAAAGGTATACTTTTAGAAAAATAAGCAAAATGGTAAATTTTATGTTCTGTATATTTTACCACAATTAATTTTTTTTTTAAAAATCAAGTACATTAACTCTGTAATCAAATGAGCTTGAATAAAATGTACAAACATTTCTCATTCTTTCAGGAACCTTCAATGTAATTTCTAGTCAAAATGCCTAAAATGGCTGACATTGGCTAAATGTCTTGGCCTTAGGGAATCCAGTTCTGTTAGGAGGTACTGAAGCCTTTAACTTTGACCCAGAAGGAGAGAACCATACTGTGACAGTGGGAATTTCGGCATTCAGCGGGCTGAAGAGTAATCAGCAATGCTTGGGGAAGAAGGAGACTTTGAACTCTGAGGTCCTCTGAGTGATGTCCATGCTGAGGGCATGTGCAGAGGCCTCTGCCTGAAGTTTATTGGGGGGCCAAGTCATCAAAAGTTGACAGAGATAGGACATCAGCATCATGGCAGAGTGAGCTTCCCCCATTGAAGCTCTCCCCACTAAGACACAACAAAAAAGACATTCATATTCCAACAGAAGCTATTCACACAACACGGGACATCTGAGGCACCCAGGCAGCCGTACACTCGAAGATTGAGGTGCTGGAATCCCCAGAGTAAGTGGAAGAAGGTAAGAGGAGCTCCCTTCCTTTCCCAAGGACTGCGACCCAGAGACTGAGACCCCGTGGCTCTCAGAGGAGGGGGAGGGACGGCTCGCCATGTGAAAAATGGCACTCTCCAAGACCCCTCACAGCCTGAGGGGATCCCCCTATGGAGGGAGAGGAACTGTTGTGAGGGTAGTTTCAACAACCTACCCCCTCAGGAGAGCAGAGAGCGACAGCCAGGCAAGAAACCTCGGAGATCCGGGAGGCGAAAGTAAGAGCCCCTCTCCCACCTGGCCCACCCAACTGGCACTTCAGCACAGTGGCGGTTCAGCTCAGCCCTGTCCCCAGAGGCAGTGGCCCCCAGGTGCCTGGGCCCCACCAGCAGGGGCAGCGTGACCGCGTCCCACCCCCACAGACAGCAGCCCCCAGGTGCCCGGGCCTGACCAGCAGTGGGGTGAGCCTGCGCCCCCACACCAGAGGAAGCGGCAGCTCAGGCCCCACCATGCCACAGCCCCAGCTGCTCCAGCTGGACCAGGCCACGGCCCCAGCTTCCCCAGCTCCACCGTGCCACGGCCCCAGCTCCTTTGGCTTGACCGCCCTCCCTCCCCCTGGCTCCAGCTGCTGCAGCTTGGCCTGTGCTCAGGCTCCAGTTGACTTGGCGCTCGTAACTTCAGCCCACCGCACTCCAGTTCCAGCTTCTTTGGCCCAGCACACTCTGGTTCCAGCTTCTTTTGCCTAGCGCACTCCAGTTCCAGCTTCTTCGGCCCAGTGGTGCTCCAGTTCCTGCTTCTTTGGCCCAGCAGCACTTCAGCTGTAGCTGCTTCAACTCACCCGCACCCAAACCCCAGCTGCTTCAGCCCAGCTGCACTCTAGTCACAGCTGTTCCCACGCTTCCCCCCTAGCAGCCTCCACTCAGCCACGCCTCAGATCAGCCAGAGGCCGAGAAGAATGCCTGCGGATTGAGGCTGGCCACAATACACAGCCCTTGACCCCCACCCAGCAGCAGCAAGAGGAAACTGAGACCATATATTTTCACTGTGAGGAAAAGTAAGCCAACACTGACAGGCACCATGCAAGAATATATTAAATCTCCAGACCAAAAGGAAAATGACAAGCACCCAGAAGTCAACCCGGAAAGCACAGAAATGTATAACCTTAATGAGAATTCAAAATAGCCATCATAAAAAAGCTTAATGAAATACAAGAAAACATAGACAATTCAATGAAATCAGGAGTTTCTTCACAAAAGAGATTGAAACTATAAAAAAAAAATCAGAAATCTTAGAGATGAAAAACACAATAGAGGAGATAAAGACAAATCTGGAAGCCTTAAGCATCAGAGCTGACAATATGGAGGAAAGAATTAGCAATATTGAGGACAGCAATGCAGAAATGCTCCAGAGGGAGGAAGGAAGAGAACTAAGACTAAAAAGAAGTGAAGAACCTCTCCGAGAAATATCCGACTCAATTAGGAAATCCAACATAAGGATTATAGGTATTCCAGAAGGAGAAGAGAGGGAAAAAGAAGCAGAGAACTTATTCAAAGAAATAATATCCGAGAACTTCCCAAACCTGGGGAAGGAGCTGGAAATACTAGTGAATGAAATAAATAGATCTCCTAAATATATCAACACGAAAAGACCCTCTCCAAGGCATATAGTAGTAAAGCTGACAAAAGTCAACGACAAAGAAAAAATATTAAAGGCAGCTAGACAAAAAAAAAAATAACATACAAAGGATTTCCTATCAGGATCTCAGCTGATTTCTCAACAGAAACTTTACAGGCTAGGAGAGAGTGGAATGATATATTCAAAATTCTGAAGGACAAAAACTTTCAGCCAAGAATACTCTATCCAGCAAAAATATCCTTCAGATGTGATGGAGAAATAGTAACTATCCCAGATAAACAAAAGCTAAGGGAGTTCATTGCCACAAGACCCCCACTACAAGAAGTGCTCAAGAAGGCCCTCGTCCCTGAGGAAAAAAAGAGAAAGGGGATTCAAAGTTTTGAACAAGGAGGAAAAGAGGTCGACAAAACCAGAAAAATTGCAGTCCTCTATCAAAATAGATTAGCAAACACTTAATTATAAAACCAAAGATCAAGGGAAGGGAAGCACCAAGCATAAATATAACCTCATCATGTTAAACACGAACTCACAACACAAGAAGGAATAAGATGTGACAACAACAACGTAGCAGGGGAAGAAGAAAGGGATCGAATCAACTTAGTCTAAGGGAATAAGAGGCCATCAAAAAATGGACTCTCACATCCACGAGATTTTTTACACAAACCTCATGGTAACCACTAACCAAATAATCAGAACAGAATCACACACGATAAAGAAAGAGAAAACTAAGAGAACCCCCATACAGAACTACCAAACTAAATTGGTAGTCCGAAACACATGGGACGAGAAACAAAAGAAATGCAAAAGAACTGGAAAAAGAGCAATAAAATAACAACAACAAGCCCTCATATATCAATAATTACCCTAAATGTAAATGGACTGAACTCTCCAATCAAAAGACACAGAGTGGTGGGATGGATTAAAAAACAAGACCCAACAATACGCTGCCTCCAGGAAACACATCTCAGCTCTAAAGACAAACACAGGCTCAGAGTGAAAGGATGGAAGACAATACTCCAAGCTAATGGCAAACAAAAGAAAGCAGGTGTTGCCATACTTATATCAGACAAAGCTGACTTCAAGATAAAACAGGTAATGAGAGACAAAGAGGGGCAATGTATAATGATAAAAG
The DNA here is from genome assembly GCF_020826845.1 of Diceros bicornis minor. Taxonomy (NCBI): domain Eukaryota; kingdom Metazoa; phylum Chordata; class Mammalia; order Perissodactyla; family Rhinocerotidae; genus Diceros; species Diceros bicornis. The sequence continues at coordinate 55,814,531 of NC_080752.1, forward strand.
GGACACTCCACCAAAAAGACTTATCACTTTTAAATATATATGCACCCAATACAGGAGCACCAAGGTACATAAAGCAACTATTAACAAACCTAAAAGGAGATATTAACAACAATACAATAATAGTGGGGGATCTTACCACCCCACTCTCATCAATGGACAGATCATCCAGACAGAAAATAAATAAGGAAATAATGGACCTAAATGAAAAACTAGATGAGATGGACTTAATAGACATATACAGAGCACTCCATCCAAACACAGAATATTACACATTCTTCTCAAGTGCACATGGAACATTCTCAAGAATACATCATATGTTGGGAAACAAGGCATGCTGATATAAATTTAAGAAGATTGAAATCATAACAAGCATTTTTTCAGACCATAATGCCATGAAGTTAAAAATCAACTACAAGGAGAAAACCGCGAAAGTGACAAAGCTGTGGAGACTCAACAACATGCTACTAAACAACCAATGGATCATTAATGAAATTAAAGGAGAAGTCAAAGCATATCTGCAGACTAATGAAAATGAAAATACACTGTACCAACTCATATGGGATGCAGCAAAAGCGGTCCTGAGAGGGAAACTCATAGCAATACAGGCCCACCTTAACAAACAAGAAAAAGTCCAAATAAGCAACCTCAAAGTATGCCTAACAGAATTAGAAAAAGAAGAACAAACTAAGCCTAAAGTCAGAGGAAGGAGGGAAATAATAAAAATCAGAGCAGAAATAAATGAAATTGAAATTAAAAAAACAGTAGAAAGGATCAATGAAACAAAGAGCTGGTTCTTTGAGAAGATAAACAAAATTGACAAACCCTTAGCCAGACTCACCAAGAAAAAAGAGAGAAGGCTCAAATAAATAAAATTAGAAATGAAAAAGGAAAAATTACAACAGATACCACAGAAATACAAAAGATTATAAGAGAATACTATGAAAAACTATATGCCAACAAATTGGACAATCTAGAAGAAATGGATAAATTCCTGGACTCATACAACCTCCCAAAACTGAATCAAGAAGAAATAGAGAACCTGAATAGACCAATCACAAGTAAAGAGATTGAAACAATAATCAAAAACCTCCCAAAAAGAGTGACGTCAGCATCATGGCGGAGTGAGCTTTCCCGTGAATTCTTCCCCCACAAAATACAACAAAAGTAACAGCCACAGACAAACAACGGAATCCCAGACAGTCAAAAGCTGGAGCGGAGGGATCCACACTGCCACACATCTGAGAGCGGAACGTGCTGGGCCCCCGGAGGAAGTGGGGAGAGGTAAGGAGAACTCCGCTCCCTCCCCATCAGATCAGCGATCCGGTCCGCGCGGCTCCCAGAGAGGGGGGAGGGGCGGCCCTCGGCGGGAAACTGCAGCTCTTCGGGCGCTCTCAACCAGTGGGAAACTCCCGCACAGAGGGCTCAGAGGAGCCACAGGGCTACCATCAACATCTGAGCAACCCAGAGAGCGGATAAAGAGGGGCAAACGAGAAGCCTCCCACGTCAGGGACCCAGAGGGCAAAAGAGAGAGCTCCCCCCTCCCCACAACCCGGAGTCTGCAGCTCGACCAGATCTAGCGGTCCGAGGCAGACCTGAATAAATTGGACTGGACCCGTGGATCGCAGTGGGGAAAAGAAACAAAACAAAACAAAACAAAACTGCGGATCGCAGCAGAAAAACTGGGGCAGAGCGCAGGGGGCTTAGACTACACAGCCCTTCACCACCACACAGTGGCGGCAGGTGGAAAGTGCAACCAGAGACTTCCAGGATGAGGAAAACCAAAACCAACACAGGAACCACAATGCAAAAATATATGAAATCACCAGACCAGAAACAAAATGACAAGCAACCAGAAATCAACCCCGAAGACACAGAAATCCATAAACTAAATGACAGAGATTTCAAAATAGCTATCATAAAAACACTCAACGAAATACGAGACAACACAGACAAACAATTCAATGAGATTAGGAGTTTCTTCACAAAAGAGATTGAAATCATAAAGAAAAACCTATCAGGGCTGATGGAGATGAAGAACACAATGGAGGAGATAAAGGAGAATCTGGAATCTTTAAAGAACAGAGCTGACAATATGGAGGAAAGAATTAGTACCTTAGAGGATAGGAATACAGATATACTCCAGATGGAAGAAGAGAGAGAACTAAGACTAAAAAGAAATGAAGAAAGACTCCGAGAAATATCGGACTCTATTAGAAAATGTAACATAAGAATTATAGGTATTCCTGAGGGAGAGGAGAGGGAAAGAGGAACAGAGAGCCTATTCAAGGAAATAATAGCTGAAAATTTCCCAAATCTGGGGAAGGAGCAGGAAATACCAGTAAGCGAAGCCAACAGGACTCCTATATATATTAACAGACAAAGGCCTTCACCACGACACCTAGTGGTAAGGCTAGCCAGGGTCAACGACAAAGAAACAATATTAAGGGCAGCTAGACAAAAACAAAAAATAACATACAAAGGAACTCCCATCAGGCTCTCAGCGGATTTCTCAACAGAAACTTTTCAGGCTAGAAGAGACTGGAATGATATATTCAAAATACTAAAAGACAAAAACTTTCAGCCAAGAATACTCTATCCAGCAAAAATATCCTTCAAATATGATGGAGAAATAGTAACTCTCCCAGATAAACAAAAGCTAAGGGAGTTCATGGCCACGAGACCGCCACTACAAGAAATACTCAAGAAGGCCCTCAGGCCCGAAAACAAGAAGAGAAAGGGAACACAAAGCTTGGAGTAAGGAGAAAAGTAGGCAGACAAAATCAGAGAAATAGTAGATCTTTACCGGAATAGGTTAGCAACCACTTAAATACTAAACTCAAAGATCAAAGGAAGAAATTCACCAAAAATAAATTTAACCTCATCACTGTAAACACACAGCCACAACACAAGATAGAATAAGGTATAACAAGAGCAACTTAGAAGGGGAAGAGGAAAGTGACTGAATTGACTTAGTATAAGGAAATAGGAGGCTATCAGATAATGGACTATCTCATACAGAAGATTTTTTGCCCAAACCTCAAGGTAACCACTAAACAAATAATCAAATTAAAACCACATATGATAAACAAAGAGAAAACTAGAAGAATCATAAGACAGAACAACCAAACTGAATTGGCAGTCCAAAACAAATGGGACAAGAAACAAAGGAAATGCAAAAGAACCAGAAAATAAGTGACAAAACAGCAACATTCAACCCTCATATTTCAATAATTACCCTAAATGTAAATGGATTGAACTCTCCAATCAAAAGATACAGAGTGGCAGGATGGATTAAAAAGCAAGACCCAACAATATGCTGCCTTCAGGAAACACATCTTAGCACTAAAGACAAGCACAGGCTCAGAGTGAAAGGATGGAAGACAATACTCCAAGCTAATGGCAAACAAAAGAAAGCAGGTGTTGCCATACTCATATCAGACAAAGTAGACTTCAAGATAAAACAGGTTAAGAAAGACAAAGAAGGGAAATATATAATGATAAAAGGGACACTCCATCAAGAAGACATATCACTTATAAATATATATGCACCCAACATAGGAGCACCAATGTACATAAAACAACTATTAACAAACCTAAAAGGAGAAATCAACAACAACACAATAATAGTAGGGGATCTTAACACCCCACTTACAGCAATGGATAGATCATCCAGACAAAAAGTTAATAAAGAAATATTAGACTTAAATGAAAAACTGGACGAGATGGACCTAGTAGACATATACAGAGCACTCCACCCAAAAACAGCTGACTACACATTCTTCTCAAGCGCGCATGGAACATTCTCTAGGATAGACCATATGTTGGGAAACAAAGCAAGCCTCAATAAATTTAAGAGGATTGAAATCATAACAAGCATCTTTTCAGACCATAAGGCTATGAAACTGGAAATGAACCAGGAAAAAAAAGCTGGGAAAGTGACAAAAATGTGGAGATTAAACAACATGCTACTGAACAACCAATGGATCATTGATGAAATTAAAGGAGAAATCAAAAACTATCTGGAAACAAACGAAAATGATAACATGCCATATCAAACCATATGGGATGCAGCAAAAGCGGTCCTGAGAGGGAAACTCATAGCGATACAAGCCCACCTTAACAAACAAGAAAAAGCCCTAATAGGCAACCTTAAATTACACCTAACAGAACTAGAAAAAGAAGAACAAACAAAGCCCAAAGCCAGCAGAAGGAGAGAAATAATAAAAATCAGAGCAGAAATAAATGATATTGAGACCAAAAAAACAGTAGAAAGGATTAATGAAACAAAGAGTTGGTTCTTCGAGAAGATAAACAAAATAGACAAACCCTTAGCCAGGCTAACTAAGAAAAAAAGAGAAAAGGCTCAAGTAAATAAAATTAGAAATGAAAGAGGAGAAATTACAACGGATACCATGGAAATACAGAGGATTATAAGAGAATACTATGAGAAATTATATGCCAACAAATCGGACAATCTAGAAGAAATGGATAAATTCTTGGACTTATACAACCTCCCAAAATTGAACCAAGAAGAAATGGAGAATCTGAATAGACCAATCACAAGTAAAGAGATTGAAATAGTAATCAAAAACCTCCCAAAAAATAAAAGTCCAGGACCAGATGGCTTCTCCAGTGAATTTTACCAAACATTCAAAGAAGATTTAATACCCATCCTCCTCAAACTATTCCAAAAAATAGAGGAAGATGGAACACTTCCTGAATCATTCTACGAGGCCAACATCACCCTGATACCGAAACCAGACAAAGACAATACAAAGAAAGAAAATTACAGGCCAATATCGCTGATGAACATTGATGCAAAAATCCTCAACAAAATATTGGCAAACCGAATACAACAATATATTAAAAAGATCATACACCATGATCAAGTGGGATTTATACCAGAGACGCAGGGATGGTTCAACATCCGCAAATCAATCAACGTGATACATCACATCAACAAAACAAAGAATAAAAACCACATGATCATCTCAATAGACGCAGAGAAGGCATTTGACAAGATACAACATCCATTTATGATAAAAACTCTCAATAAATTGGGAATAGAAGGAAAGTACCTCAACATAATAAAGGCCATATATGACAAACCCACAGCTAACATCATACTCAACGGGGAAAGACTGAAAGCCATTCCTCTGAGAACAGGAACGAGGCAGGGCTGCCCACTCTCACCACTCCTGTTCAACATAGTACTGGAGGTTTTGGCCAGAGCAATTAGGCAAGAAAAAGGAATAAAAGGAATCCAAATAGGTAACGAAGAAGTGAAACTCTCACTATTTGCAGATGACATGATTGTATATATAGAAAACCCTAAAGAATCTGTTGGAAAACTGTTAGAAACAATCAACAACTACAGCAAAGTTGCAGGGTACAAAATCAATCTACAAAAATCAGTTGCATTTCTATATGCTAATAATGAACTAACAGAAAGAGAGCTCAAAAAGATAATACCATTTACAATTGCATCAAAAAGAATAAAATACCTAGGAATAAATCTTACCAAGGAGGTGAAGGACCTATACAATGAGAACTACAAGACATTATTGAGGGAAATCAACGATGACATAAAGAAATGGAAAGATATCCCATGCACGTGGATTGGAAGAATAAACATAGTTAAAATGTCTATATTACCTAAAGCAATCTACAGATTCAATGCAATCCCAATCAGAATCCCAATGACATTCTTCACAGAAATAGAAAAAAGAATACTAAAATTTATATGGGGCAACAAAAGACCCCGAATAGCTAAAGAAATCCTAAAGAAAAAGAACAAAGCAGGAGGCATCACAATTCCTGACTTCAAAACATACTACAAAGCAATAGTAATCAAAACAGCATGGTACTGGTACAAAAACAGACACACAGATCAATGGAACAGAATTGAAAGCCCAGAAATAAAACCACACATATACGGACAGCTAATTTTCGACAAAGGTGCTAAGGACATGCAATGGAGAAAGGAAAGTCTCTTCAATAAATGGTGTTGGGAAAACTGGACATCCACATGCAAAAGAATGAAAGTGGACCATGTGCTATCGCCATACACAAAAATTAACTCAAAATGGATCAAAGACCTGAAGGTGAGACCTGAAACTATAAAACTCATAGAAGATAATATAGGCAACACACTATTTGACATTGGGTTTAAAGGAATCTTTTCGGATGACATGCCTACCCAGACTAGGGAAACTAAAGAAAAAATAAACAAGTGGGACTTTATCAGACTAAAGAGCTTTTATAAGACAAATGAAATCAGAATCAAGATGAACAAACAACCAACCAGCTGGGAGAGAATATTTGCAAAACATACATCTGACAAGGGGTTGATCTCCATAATATATAAAGAACTCACACAATTGAACAACAAAAAAACAAACAACCCGATCAAAAAATGGGCAGAGGAAATGAACAGACACTTCTCCAAGGAAGATATACAGATGGCCAATAGGCACATGAAAAGATGCTCAACATCACTAATCATCAGGGAAATGCAAATCAAAACAACACTAAGATACCACCTCACGCCCGTTAGAATGGCTATAATCACCAAGACAAAAAACAACAAATGTTGGAGAGGATGTGGAGAAACAGGAACCCTCATACACAGCTGGTGGGAATGCAAATTGGTGCAGCCTCTATGGAAAACGGTATGGAGATTCCTCAAAGAATTAAAAATAGAGATGCCCTATGATCCAGCCATCCCACTACTGGGAATCTATCCAACGCACCTGAAATCAACAATCCAAAGAGGCTTATGCACCCCTATGTTCATTGCAGCATTATTCACCATAGCCAAGAAGTGGAAGCAACCTAAGTGTCCCTCGACTGACGATTGGATTAAGAAAATGTGGTATATATATACAATGGAATACTACTCAGCCATAAAAAAAGACAAAATCGTCCCATTTGCAACAACATGGATGGGCCTGGAGCGTATTATGTTAAGTGAAATAAGCCAGAAAGAGAAAGACAAACACTGTATGATCTCACTCATATGTGGAATATAAACAAACACATGGACAGAGAAAACTGGACTGTGGTTACCCGGGAAGTGGGGGTGGGGGGTGGGCACAAGGGGTGAAGGGAGTCATATATGGGGTGAAGGACAAACAAAAATGTACAACCCAAAATCTCACAATGTTAGAAACCATTAAAACATCAATAAAAATGTAAAAAAAAAAAAAAAAAAAAAAAAAAACCTCCCAAAAAATAAAAGTCCAGGACCAGATGGCTTCTCTGGAGAATTTTACCAAACATTCAAAGAAGACTTAATACCCATCCTTCTCAAACTATTCCAAAAAATAGAGGAAGATGCAACACTTCCCAACACATTCTACAAGGCCAACATCACCCTGATACCAAAGCCAGGCAAAGACAATACTAAGACGGAAAACTAAAGACCAGCATCCTTGATGAACATAGATGCAAAAATCCTCAACAAAATATTGGCAGACCAAATACAGCAATACATGAGAAAGATCATACACCACGATTAAGTGAGATTTATACCAGGGACACAGGGATGGTTCAACATCCGCAAATCAATCAATGTGATACACCACATTAACAAAATGAGGAATAAAAACCATATGATCATCTCAATAGATGCAGAGAAGGCTTTTGACAAGATCCAACAAAGATGGACGAGATCCATTTTGTTGAGAGTTTTTATCATAACTCTCAACAAAATGAGTATAGAAGGAAAGTACCTTATCATAATAAAGGCTATATATGACAAACCCACAGCCAACATCATACTCAATGGGGAAAAACTGAAAGCCATCCCTCTGAAAACAGGGACAAGACAAGGGTGCCCACTCTCACCACTTGGAAAAAGAGCCACAGCCAAGTGGCAGGGTACAAAATCATCTTACAGAAATCAGCTGCATTTCTATATACCAACAACGAACTAACAGAAAGAGAAGTCAAGAAGACAATCCTGTTTACAATTGCAACAAAAAAGAATAAAATTTTAATCTAGGAGTAAATTTAACCAAGGAGGTGAAAGACCTATACAGTGAAAACTATAAGACATTATTGAGTGAAATCAATGATGATATAAAGAAATGGAAAAATATTCTATGCACTTGGATTGGAAGAATAAACATAGTTAAAATATCCATACTACCTAAAGCAATCTACAGATTCAATGCAATCCCAATCAGAATCCCAAGGACATTCTTCACAGAAATAGAACAAAGAATACTAACATTCATATGGGGCAACAAAAGACCCCGTATAGCTAAAGCAATCCTGAAACAGAAGAACGAGGCTGGAGGCATCACAATCCCTGACTTCAAAACATACTACAAAGCAATAGTAATTAAAACAGCATGGTACTGGTACAAAAACAGATACACAGATCAATGGAACAGAATTGAAAGTCCAGAAATAAAACCTCATATCTATGAGCAGCTAATCTTTGACAAAGGAGCTAAGGACATACAGTGGAGAAAGGAAAGTCTCTTCAAGAAATGGTGCTGGGAAAACTGGACAGCCACTTGCAAAAGAATGAAAGTAGACCATCTTCTTTCGCCATATGCAAAAATTAACTCAAAATGGATCAAAGATCTGAAGGTGAGACCTGAAACTAGAAAACTCTTGGAGGAAAATATAGGTAGTACACTACTTGCCATCAGCCATAAAGGGATCTTTTTGAATTCCATGTCTACTCAAAGGAAACAAACCAAAAAATAAACAAGTGGGACTTCATCAGATTAAAGAGCTTCTACAAGGCAAATGAAACCAGGATCAAAATGAATAGGGAACCCACCAGCTTGGAAAAAATATTTGCAAACCATATATCTGACAAGGGATTAATCTCCATAATATATAAAGAACTCACGCAACTCAATAACAAAAAAAAAAACAACCCAATCAAAAAATGGGCAGAGGAAATGAACAGACACTTCTCCAAAGAAGATATACAGATGGCCAATAGGCACATGAAAAGATGCTCAACATCACTAATCATCAGGGAAATGCAAATCAAAACCACATTAACATATCACCTTACACCTGTTAGAATGGTTATAATCACCAAGACAAAAAGCAACAAATGCTGGAGAGGCTGTGGAGAAATGGGAACCCTAATGCACTGCCGGTGGGAATGCAAACTTGTGCAGCCTTGTGGAAAACACTATGAAGATTCCTCAAAAAATTAAAAATAGAAATACATTATGATCCAGCTATCCCACTACTGGGTATCTACCCAACGAACCTGAAATCAACAATCCAAAGAGGCTTATGCACCCCTACGTTCATCGCAGCATTATTCACTATAGCCAAGACATGGAAGTAACCCTTGACTGATGATTGGATAAAGAAGATGTGGTATATATATACAATGGAATACTACTCAGCCATAAAAAAAGACAAAATCGTCCCATTTGCAACAACATGGACGGACCTGGAGGGTATTATGTTAAGTGAAATAAGCCAGAAAGAGAAAAACAAACAGTGCATGATTTCACTCGTATGTGGAAGATAAACCAACACATGGACAGAGAAAACTGTTTGGTGGTTACCAGGGGCTAGGGGGTCGGGGGGTGGGCACAAGGGGTGGAGGGATGCACTTATATCGTGACTGATAAACAGTAATGTACAATAAAAATTTCACAATAAAAAATTTTTTAAAAATGAAGGAAAAAAAAGTTGAAGGAGATAAACTGTTAGTAAAGTTCGCTCCTTCTTGGAAGGTAAGAAGCCTTTCAAAAACAAGTCTTCTCATACAAGTTTTAAACACTGAAATTGAATGTTATGGAGTAGTTGACCCCTTTATTGAAAAGGTTAAAAGGGATAGAGATGGAACACTCTCTTGATACTTACAGTTTTTGATACATTGACTACACATATATCACTCAACGGTGTCAAGGGGAAATCCTACTATACTGAGAAGCAAAATTAGAAAAACATACTAAAGATATAAGAATATGGCATTAACAATTCAATATAGGATTATATACTGACTTCTAGAGTACCTCTGAAAATCTCCTGACAACTTGATTTAATGATTTTTTTAAGTTTTAAAAAATATATAAACATAATTTGCTCAAAGGTTTAAAAAAGTGTGTTTTCACTTGTACCAACTCTCCAAGTAAATGACCTACAGGCAAATTTACTTAATTTCACTTAAGTAATTTGGTTGAAATCAATACTTAGTCCCCAAATATTTTAGGGCTCTAATAAAGTTTGATAATCAAGCTGATATTAGTAGGGTAGACTTAAAATACACAAAAGCACTTGGAATGAGAACTATATGACATAGAGGAAAATATTCACTTAAAAGTCTGAATGTTAGTAAATGTCAGTAGAATCCAACATTCTCTTGTGAAATGATGGTCAAACATGAACTCCTGAGATGCTAGTCAGATTCTATTAAGAACTTGTTTCTATTATTCACAAGTAAACACTAATAAAAGAATTAACTTACTATTAGTCTACTATCAAAGCTTTCAGAATGTTGGTCTTCAATTTTTCTTGTTTCTCACATAATTAACTTTTTTTTTTTTTTGTGTGAGGAAGATCAGCCCTGAGCTAACATCTGCCAATCCTCCTCTTTTTTTGTTGTTGTTGAGGAAGACTGGCCCTGGGCTAACATCCATGCCCATCTTCCTCTGCTCTATATGGGACGCCGCCACAGCATGGCCTGACAAGTGGTGCGTCAGCGTGCGCCCGGGATCCGAACTGGCGAACCCCGGGCTGCCGCAGTGGAGCGTGCGCACCCCACCGCTTGTGCCACCGGGCCGGACCCTCACATAATTAACTTTATAAGTAGACCTTCAGCTTCTCCCACAAGGCCTGAAGGACACAGCACTCCTGCTGTCATTTAGTTCAAAATACTCCATGAGGATATTCTCTTCCACCCATGAATTCCTTAGAAGTAAGTCTCTTAGTTTCCAAACATAATTTTTTTAAATAATTGATTTCTAATTTTCTTCACTGTATGCACAGAATGGTCCATATGGAGTTGATGTTTAAAATCATATTGAAGTTTCCTTTGGAGTCGATTTACAAAAAATTTCCATGTATCCTTGAAAAGAATTATTTCACTTTGTTGAATGAAAGTTTTTACACACACACATATACATATGTACATAGATTTAAATATGTACACATATGTATAGTCAAACAGGATAATTTATGTTGTTAATTCATGTTGTTCACATGTTCTACATCCTTATAATTATTTTATTTCCTTGATTTATTATTTTCTGAGAGAAATGTTAGAATCCGCTCATATAATGGCGGATTTCAGAATGTCCCCCTTGAAATTCTGTCAGTTGTGCCTTACATATTTCGAGTCTAAGTTAGACCTATAACACCCACAGAGACTCGAACACGGAGAGGGGCATGGTCAGGATTCTCAGCTTCGGATAGTGTCCAGCCCCCCCGGCAAGGCACCGCAGAGAGGGCTGCGGGTGCTGCCACTCCGAGCAGCACAGCCTGGAACAGTGATGGGGAGAAGTGGAGGGACAGTTAGACGGAGGGGCGAGCGGCTGGCATGCAGGTGCTAGCGGACTCAGCCATGCACAGGGTCCCCAAACCATCCTCCATAAACGGGGAGGGCCTCAGCACATCTCTAAGACAGCTATCAAGTAACTATAACAGTGTCTTGGTGTGAGAGTAAAATGTCTAGAACATGTGCTTTAGGATGATGCAGCTCTGAATTTCACTCGTGATGATATAAGCCATGATATCCATTTCCATGACAAGTAATTAAACATGAGAATTTTCACCTCCATCATTAGTAACTTCAGACTGCTCCTCCTCCTCCTCTTCCTCAAGGTCCAAATCACTCTGCCTGAGATGAGCTTGCGATAGGGCATAATGTTTCTTCTTAAAAGCTAGGAAATCCATCATGTTCCTTTGAAGGTGCTGCAAAAAAAACAGTTCAATCAAATACTCCTTAAAGGCCGCCTTCAGCGCCTCCATCTCTCTGTAGTGGTGGTCCAGGCACTGCTTCCTCATCTCAGCCAGCTCCTGGGAGGCCAGAGGATCTCCTCCTACTTCTTGGGATCCTCTCACATCCCAGCACTCCCCAGAGATGTGAAAGGAAGGCTGGAGAGGCCAGCGGGCACCATGGTCCTGGAAGGGCTGGTGGGGCGCAGGGATGTCCTCCCGAATGCTGAAGTTCCCCCAACCCTGACCCTGACCCCACGGAGCAGAGGTCTGGTCAGTGGTGGTCCCTGCAGCACCTGCTTCTGCTGGATCAGTGGCCCCTGGATGTTGCTACTGATCTAGGGTGGCAAGCTCGCTGTGGTGATGTGATGGGGCTGGCCACAGGCTGCAGGCTGCCCCTGCCTGTGTCCACAGGGCTCTGGGGTCTCAGGTGCTGGACAGCCCCCCCTGGACTGGGTGTGGGGCTGTGAGAGTCTCCATTTTCTGACAGTGATGGGAGTCCCTGCATGCTGCAGGTGAACCTGGGTCCCCTGAGCCACCTGGCCAAGGCCCTAGCCCTCCTGAAACACAGAGCGCCCACCACTGGATGGGTTCCAGCTGATCTGCCTCACCAGGTAGGACCGCTGCTGCAAAGGCCCAAGCCAGCATGAGGGGAGCCAATTTGCATGCTCTGCAGGCCCGGTCCTGCCCCAGGGCTGGGCTGGGTGGGGCTCTGGGTCTGCAGCTGTTGGGACAGTGGTGAGGCAACCTGGATGTATGACGGAGATCCATGCTCAAACTGCCTCTGCTGGGCACTGAACTGAAAACCCAGAGAAGTGGGGCTGGGGAGCAGCACAGGGGCAAGCGGGATCCTTGGGCTTCCTCCCTCCTCCAATCCAACATTCTGACAAGTGATGCTCACATTCTGCACAGCCACGGGACTCCTATTCACCTGCTGCTGAACTTGGTAACTGGGTGACTGGGGTGGGTTGGGCTCACCGATGGCGTGAAGGACATGGCAGGGGCCTGGAGTGGATTTCCATGGGCCTGCTGCTCCTCTCCTTCGCTGCCTGTGAAGGCCCCAGACCTCTGCAGCTGGTGCTGGACATGCCGAGGGCCGCTGCCATGGTGCATTATCACTTCTTTATGAAATAATTCCTAAACAAATACAGAAAAGATGAGATTCAGTGAGGCAAATTTTATTTCTAGTAGTCTTTCTGAGTACTGTACAAAGGCATTTAGAAAGTCCGACTACTGCATCAAAAAGCGTACCCTTATTACTTGCTTTAGGAATAGGGGAGCCGGCTGCTGTGGTTAATAACAATTAGGCACAAACTGATTACTTTAGGTGGAAAAAAGCCCTTACAGTGGAGTAATTTCAGATTAAAAGAGCTGCTCAGCAGGAGATGTTCAGTAACACTTTCTTGTATCAAATTTTCCATGAGCTAAAGCATCTGCTTAATTCAATTCTACTGGCTAGTGGCTTCTGAGCTGACGGTAATGAGGACAGCAACAAGGAGCCAGAGGAGACCAGGGGCAGCGGCTAACGTTTACCGGGGCCGGTCCTCTGTGCTCCAGGCATGGTGCTAGAGGCTTTCCATTCCTCACCTCACTGACTGCTCAGGAGAATGCCACGAGGCCAATTCCACCATCATCCCGTTCTACACGGAGGGAACTGAGGCCACGAGAGGGGAACACGCCGTCTGAGCTAAGAGGCAGTAGCCTTCTTCAGCCCCAGGCTCTCCAGCTCCAAGGCCACGTGCCGGCCACTGAGCCAAGCACTTGGATAGGTCCTACACAGACTCAGCCTTGCCCTGAATCTGGATTTGGATATTGTTGACCAAACTCAGCGCTGGAGCACCAGGTCTTTGGATTTGAGCCTGTGTGAAGACTGAACACTCTGTTTAGCACCTACCCTACGGGAACTAAGTGCTAGAGGGACTCAGTGATTACTGCTTAGTGACTAGCTCTCTGGTGGAAAATAGTGAATGGAAGTAGACAGACAGTTTCTGAAGTAGTCATTCCAGAGACAGGCCAGACATGCGGTGCAGAGTGGGCTTGAAGTTCCTGGTGGGCCAACCTCCAGGTCCAGCACTATCATAACTTGGGACTAAAGCCCAGGACACAGGAGACTCCCTACTGCCAAATATTTTTGAATAAAGTATATGTATTATAGAAAAATATATTTTATAAGACAGCTCAGATATCATTTTTTTCCATCATAATACATCATACAATTTCAGGGGAAACATTTAAAAGTTGCAATAACCCCACCAACTATGGCAGCCGCCTTTCCAAAGGCTTGATGCTCAGAGATGTTTATGACAGCACGTCATATAAAAAATGGATGTAAACGAAACACCAAATAGAAGAGAACAGCAGGTCAGTCATGGGATGACATAGTATGTAGTCACTGAAATTACTATAAAGAGTGTTGAAGAAATAAAATGTTTACGTTAGATTTCAAATGGAAAAATTCAAGATAAAAAAATTTTGTAATTTTTAAAGATTTAATAGAAAGACTCAAATGTGAACCAGCTGGGGTTGAGAACCACTGTGATAGATCAAGAGTCCCTTTGTGTTCACCCCTGTTACACCTTCTAAACAATTTCTACTGCAGGACTCGCCCCTCCTGCCCCAGCTGTTACCAGCACACATGAACACACGTGAGATCATGGAAAAACCCTCACAACAGTGATTAGACCTGTGGTCCTTAACCCTGTTGATGCTTCTGAGAATCCAGTGAAAGCTACAGACTTTTCTTACCAGATCTAAGATGAAAATCTGGTTCTACACAGAAAACTAGGACTAGAAGAAAACTTCCTTAACCTGATAAAGGGCATCCTACAGGTAACTTGAAGCTAACTCATACTAGATGGTAAAAGACTGAACACTTTTCCTCTAAAATCAGAAAGAAGGCAAAGATATCCACTCTCAGTACTTCTATTCAACAATGTAATGGAGATTCTAGCCAGTGCAATCAGTCAAGAAAAATAAATAAAAGGCATACAGATTGTAAAGGAAGAATTAAAATCCTTCGTTCCCAGGCAAAATAATCATCTATACAGAAAATCCCATGGAATCCACAAAAAGACTCCTAGAACTAATAAGTGAGTTTAGCAAGATATAAGCTCAATATACAAAAGTTATATTTCTACAAGCTGACAACAATCAGAAATTAAAAATTTTAAAATTATGATAGCATCAAAAAATATCAGCAATAAATCTATAACAGATGTGTAAGACCTATACACTAAAGTGACAAAAATTGCTAAGAGAAATTTTTAAAGATGTAAATAAGTGTTCATGGATCAGAAGACTCAATATTGTTAATATGTCAATTCTCTCAAAACTGATCTAAAAATTTAAAGCAATCTCAATCAAAATCCCAGTAGGCTCTTTATAGAAAGTGAGAAGCTCGTTCTAAAATTCATAAGGAAATGCAAAGGACCTAGAAGAGCCAAAATTTTGGAAAAGACACTGGAAAATGTAGATGGCTCGACTTTAACACTTATTATAAAGCCAGCAATCAAGACGGTGTGGAAATAGATCAATGGTACAGAATAGAGAGACTAGAAATAGATTCACACATATATGGTTAATCAATTTTTAACAAAGGTGCAAAGACAATGATGCTGAAACAACTGGGTATCCACGTGCAAAAAGATGAACTTTGATTCATTCGTTGTACAATAGACATGCACAAAAATTTTCAATGGATCAGCGATGTAAATATAAAACTTAAAACTAAAAACTCCCTAGAAGAATGCATAGAAGAAAATCTTTGTGATCCTTATGACTTTGGGTAGGCAAAGACAGCTTGGATACAACAATAGATTCGTAAGAGAAAATTGATAAATTGGACTTCATCAAAATTAAGACTTATGCTCTTGAAAAGACATTATTAAGATAATGAAAATATAAGCCACAGACTAGGAGAGAATATTGTCAAATCCCATTATCTGATATAGAACTTCCAACAAGAAGAATTCTCAAATTCAATTTGAAGAAAAAATTTTAAGTGGGCAAAATAGTTGAGCAGGCACTTCATTGAAGAAAAATGTATGGATGAGAAATAAGCACATGAAAAGATGCTCAACATTATTAGTCATCAGGAAAATGCAAGACAAAACCACAACCGGATATTACTACACACCTTAGAATGCTAAAATTGCAAAGACTGATCATACAAAGTGTTGGTGAGAATGTGGAGAAACTGGAACCCTCAAACACTGCTGGTGGGAATGTAAAAGGGTGCACCCACTTTGAGAAACAGCTTGGTAGTTTCTTTAGAAGTTAAAGACACACTGAGCACATGATCCTGCCATTTCACTCCTAGGTATTCACCAAGGAAAAAAGAGAGCATATGTCCATACAAAGAGTTCTTTACAAAAGTTCATAGTGATAAACTTACAAAAATTTTGCATATGTATGGATATTAAAATTATTTAAGAAATTAGTAAATAGAGCCCAGCATATACTAACAGAGATAATAGACTGTCCTCAAAGGGGAGGTAGGCCAAAAATGTAAGAGAGTGGACTATCAGGAAACTCACTAACTTTATCATCAATTTTAAAGCCAAAAAGTACTAGATGACAAAATAATAGTTTATAAAATTAGCAGCCATTCCTAATAAAAATTCAAAATACAACGCCTATCAAAGGAAACTACTTAAATGTGATGTTTTAAAAAACTAGGGCCCAAAACTCAACAGCAAATATGTTAACGTTGACGTACAGAAGCTAATTCCAATAAATTAGAAACACAAGAGAGTCAAATATCACCACTTCACCACTTCAACGGAGGTTTTAGCAATTAAAAAAACAAAGAAAAATGAGCTAAATAATGAGGGGAATGAAATTATCTTTGTTTGCAAATCATATGACTGTATGCCTAGAAAACCTAAGAGACCAAAAATTATAAGAATAACAGAATTTGGTAAAGTGCCTGGAATCAAAATAAACATACAAAAATCAATAGCTTTGTTTCTATGTCAGCAATAGACAATTGAAACAGAAATAGAAAAAATATCCCATTTCATTAACAGCCACAAAAACTATAAAATACCAGTGAATATACACTTAACAAGAAAAGTGGAGCACAATCTGAAAAAAACCATACAATCTTATTTTAGGATATAAAATGACACGAATAAATGAAATAAGATACTATGTTCTTGAATAAGAAGATTTAATATCATAAAATGCCACACTTCCAAAAAAGTAAATATACATGTAATGCAATTCTGAGGAGAATTCCAATGAGTTTGGCTTTTGTTTTGCTTTAGAAATAGAAAACATGACTTTAAAGCTTATATGAAAAAGCTCATGTCTGAAAAGAGGCAACAGTATTTTGAAAAGAAGAATAAAGAATACCGAGGGGGTTCTTGACTTACAAAATATTCATACTTATTCTAGAGCTTCTGTACTCAAAAATCAGTGTTGTCCTGGCACAGAAATAGACCAAAAAAAAAAAAAAAAGAGGAAAGGAAAAGAATACAGAGTCCTGACCAAAATATATAGACAGTGGTGTTTACTTTGAATGAAAAAAGAATGCTTTAGCTAAAAAATGGTAGTGGCACCTAGGGAAAAAAAAAAAAAAAGCTAGTTCCCTACCCCACACCATGTCAGACGGAATAAAGAGTTAAATGCTATCTTCCTCAAAAGAAAGAAAGAAAGAGAATAAGGGGAGGGAGAGAGGAAGTTTATTAGAGTCAAATTTAGGAGAATATTTCTACAATCCTGAGATGGTGAAAACTTTCTTAATAAACATGGCAGGAAACCCAGATGCCATAAAGTAAAAAATAACTACATAAAGATGTTCTAACAAAAAGACAAAAAATAATCAGGGGGGAAATACATGCAACATTTTATTTATGGCTGCAAAGGGTAAATATCCTTAATATACAAACAGCTCCTAGAAATTAGTGAAAAAACAATTCACCAAGGAGATGGAGAAGAATATAAGAGGCATTTACTGAAGAGGCTGTCCCAACTGGCGACAGCCAACCAAGGAAAAGCAACATAAAGCAATGGGGCAAGATGTCTTTTCACCCATTCAGCTGGCATTAACTTCAGATAGGAAGTCAAGGATCCTCCCCTGCATTTATAGAATGTAAATTGCTATAATAGTCTGTGAAACACTCTGTCAACATCTATTAAAATTAAGATTTTAAATATGTATATCCTTTGACCCATTATCTCGATTTAGTTCCCACTATTGGGAATCTAGCCCATAGAAATCAAGTACCAGAACCTATGTATCAGAACGCTTATCTCAGTACCACTCGTGGTGGGAAAACCCATCAATGGGGGACGATTGACTCAGTATGGTACATCCTAATTATGGACCATTATGCAGCGACCAAAAGAAATTATCTCTGGACTTGAATAGATGTTGGAGACATATTGCTAAGTGAAGAAAAAGGGGGAAGGGAGGTAAATAGGACTAAGGAGAAAAAAGGACAGAAAGGAATTCTTATTTTTCTACATTGTTCGAATTCTTCTTATAAGGTTGTATTTTGTTGTATTTAAAAACTAACTTTAAAATATACCTCATTCCAAGGTACAAAAAAAAAATTACTTTGGCAAATCAGTTTTCCAAAGGATCTTGAGATTCAAAATGTCAAACGCTCAAACTTTCAGCGTTCTTACGCCAGCTGACTGCAGCAGGTCAGTTTTCTGTGCGGAAGGATATTTACTCAGCCCTTGGCCAGATGGCTTAACGGTCTTCGGGGCGAAGGTGTGTCCTAGTTCGCCATCCGGTGTCTGAACGCCCCCTGCGGGGAGGTCTCTCCCAACGGTGCGCGCGCAGGGCTCAGCCCACGGAGAGACTGCTTCCCTGGACGGACGCGCCCTTCTCGGGGTGCAAAGCAGGGTCACCCCGACCCGACGGCCCACCGGAGACGGGCGCGGCGGCGTCAGCACCGTTGACAGCGGCCTCCCGGAACGGGGCAGGGGACTGCACTGTGGGAGGCGGCCTCACCTAAGCGGGGGTCACCGGGCCCAGGTGACAGGGGAGGCGGGCCAGCAGTGGAGGCCGAGGGGAGGGCCGCACCGCCCATCACGCCCCGGCGTGGACAGCGGCCGTCCCTACCGAGGCTGCCGGGCAGGCGGCGCAGGACTCTGGCAGGAGTAGCGCAGCGGCAGGCCACGGGACTGCTGGATCCGCCGGACTAGACAAAAGCGGTCTGGCTGGCCCCAGTGCGCAGGCGCACCAGCAGGCAGGAACACAGCTCAGGCAGGGGCACCTGCGGACCCGCAGGCGGAATGCGGGCCGATCGAAGCGGGCGGGGTGAGAGCGGAGGACCCAGAGGGAGTGGGTGGGGCAGAGGTGGCGCCTGCGCACTCCTCTAGCTTCCGTCTCTGGCCGCCACTGGCCTTCATGCCTTCATTGATGCATCTCTGCTTGCCACAGACTATGCACGTGCCAGTCTGCCCACCCACCCATACACGGGATGCTTACTACCTGTTACACTGACCAAGCACTTCTAGTTCCTGCAGTGGTAGAACCTGGAATCTCGTGAGGAAGGGTCAAATCAAAAGGGTCAAAATTGGGGTGAGTTTATTATGAGCCATATCTGAGGACTAGCCCAGGGACTTCCTTCTCCAAGTAAGGAGGGGCGCGAAAGGAGTGGGGTGTACAGAGGGGTTATACACCATCAAAGAGCATGTATCACATATGATTGGAATGTCCCTTTTACAACAGTCAAGAGATTGCCTAGCCTGCACAGCAATTCACACAGCGATTGATGACCACAGCAAGTAGCAGGTCTGTCGTCTCGTCTCGAGCTTGGTGGTCACAGCAGGTCACCAATCAATCCGTAGCCTAGGGAGAGATGCTTATCCTTAAGGAAATGCCAATGGGAAGTTACATCTTTCCTTATCTTAAAGGGCCTTGTGCTTGTCTTTGGGACATAGTAAATACTTAAAGCAGATATACAATGCATGCTCAGTGGCTGCGGCAGGCCCTTTTGGAAAAACAAGGTCAGGCCAAATTAGTTTTACACCAAATGGCTTCCTCATATAACCCAATATATCCTATTGCTTGCCATTTATTTATCATTTATTAATAAATAAATGCCCAATGAGAAGAAAATAAGGTAGGGCTGCTGAGAAAATGTGGTGGGAGTTGAGTGCCTATTTTAAACTGGGGAGAAGGAGTCAGAAGATGCCCAATAGGCTGTAAGCGGGGATCTGAAGATCCACAAGGATAGTTCTTCCTCCTGCCTGTGACCAGGGAAATGTTCTAGTGTGTCTCTGGTTTCACTCTTGCTCCGTTTCATCAAGTCTCTGAAACCAGCTCAAGACAAGGTTGACATAAGGGAAGCCATATTGTAGAAAAGAAAAACTCTCTTGTAACTTTGAATGACCTCTGACAAACTAACCCAGCTGGATATGCACCCTCCAGGAGATCTAACTGCTCTGTAGATTTTATGACACCTGCTCGTGCATGTACCTCCCAGCTGCGATAAGATGGTAACTTGATAAGGTGATAACTTTGTTTTTGTTGAGTTCCTTAGGAATGTGATGACCCCTGAACAGAAAATCTATGCTGATAGCCATCATCAGTGAAAACTGAAAGATCTGGTGTGGCACTCCCAGTCTATAAGACCAGAAGGTCAACATTCCTAATCCCCTCCCCAGTAACCCAATGGCCTATATAACTGCTGTAAGATTTTTGTGCCCCCTTAAGATGGTTCTTTTGGACATGAGTCGGCCATCTTCCCTCTTGCTAGGAAGCTGTAATAAAAAGTCCTTTTTCTCCTACCACTTTGCCTCTTGGCTATTGGCATGTCTTTTGGCGAGCAGAAGGCCACACGTTGGGTGGTAACATCTCCACTGCAGACAGGGCGACCTTTCAAAATTGTAAGTCAAGTTGTCTTTCAGGCTTCAACCTTTCCCATCTACTTAGGATAAAATCCAGATGGTTGTCAGAATCTTGCCCCTGTTTCTTCATGGTACTTATCCCCTTCTGAATTATTTTATCGTCAGGCTGGCTGCTGGAATGTGACCTCCTTTTCCAGGGTGCATTGTAATAAAATGATTTTCCTGCAGTATAGGAGATATTATAATAAAATGATGCTCCCACAGTATAGGATGCATTGTAATAAAATGATTACACTGCTTTGTTACAATTATAGCTTTACAGGTGCTGAACATCTCACATGACATAGTCCCAAGTTTCAACAATAAGTAAAATCTACCAGATTTTGGCTAGATGGTGGAATGCATGGATGGCCTGCACTGAGGCCACCCCACTTTCCTGACTAGGGGCATGGAGTTTGGGTGGGCGTTGTTAACCTGACAGCAGGGACTCTTATTTGTAATCTGGGCTGCTGGTTTGGGCTATCAGAGCTGGCTGGCACCTGTGCTGGTCGGGAACACCAGGGGTCTGCAGCTGGGCCACAGTTGTCATCATAACTTGCTGCTGCGTGAGTTTCTCCTGGACCACCCGTGGCTGCACAGGGCCACGGGGCCCCTGTGGGGATCATCTGGACTAGCTGCCTGGCTGTTGTTGCCTGGGTGAGGGGCACAGTCTGTAGAGAAGCCTGAACTGAAACAGTTAGAAAAAACACATTACCTAGAAAACACAGATCAAGTGACATGACAAATGAATCATTCTTGGGGGTGGGCAGAGGGGTTTTAGAAAGTTAATTAGCCGGAATGCTTTTGTGAAATGTGAAAACTACCTGACATATCAAAATATGACCCCTGGTTTCTAACGAAACAAAAGAAAACTAAACCATTGTTGCTTTAAACCATTGTTGGATGCCTCTGCGGAAAAGGCGAGGGTTGATGACTGGGGACTGGTGGTAGTGGCAGTGTTCAGCTTTTAATACTATTTGGTTTTTTGAAATCTATATGCCAGTGTGATTTTGAACAAAATAAAATGTTTTTAAAGCACTGCTTTTATATGGTCACATTTTGTAGCAGTAAATAAAATAGTAAGAGCCTGACGTTTCCTCTGTTAGGAAGGTAAGTCATCACTGTCCCTAGGAGGACTTATACCTCTAGGACTCAAGGTCACTACAAGTGGGTTCTGTTTTCTTTATGCATTTCCCTAAAACTATGATGTGGCAGCTTCAGCTTCTAGGACGTACCTAAGGTTATCGGCTGAAGGAATGATCCTAGAAATGAGCTCCTTCAGTACATTTGGCACTGAGTTTGAACACGTTTGTCCAGTTTTTTCCCTGCTAGTCTAAGGATATCAAAGGTTTTCCTCAAAGTTAATTGTTTTCTGTATTATGAAAATCAAAAGAGATCCTCTAGGGCCAGCCCCAGTGGCCTAGTGGTTAAGTTTGGTGTGCTCCGCTTCGGTGGCCTGGGTTTGGTTCCTGGGTGTGCACCTACACCACTCATCTGTCAGCGGTCATGCTGTGGTGGCGGCTCACATACCAAAAAAGAGGAACCTGTCCTACGCCGACCTCATCACCAAAGCCATCGAGAGCGCCCCGGACAAGCGGCTCACGCTCTCGCAGATCTACGACTGGATGGTCCGTTACATGCCCTACTTCAAGGATAAAGGCGACAGCAACAGCTCGGCCGGCTGGAAGGTGGGGGCGTCCGGCTGTGGAGGGGGCTGGGGTCGCGGGCTGGGGCTTCCAGGCTGCTAGGTGCGTCCAGGCTCCCGTCAGGCGGTCAGAGGGAGGCCCTGGGGCACCCCCAGGGACATGGAGTGTGTGCCTAGGGCGTGGGGCCGGCCAGCAGACAGGCGCGGGCGTGCTGGAAGCAGCTGTGTGTGTGCCCTGGATGCGGGGTGGGAGGTCTGGTGGGGTGACAAGGGACTGCCGCTTTGAGGCATCTCGGAGGAGCATCCCACCCCGTCCTTGGGAGCATAGCAGAGGAGCCAATTCCCAGGCCTCGGACATGGGGGAGCCCCTCTCACCCCTGCGAGTTTGCTTTATGATACTCTTGCCCTCTCCACCAGATCACCCTCCTTAAAGAGCTGGAATAATGACTTGGGGCCAGTGACTGCTTTCCCCCCAAATCTTTCCCACTGCCCTCCCTGGAGCGGGCCCCCGGGTGAAGAGTGCGACCCTGGGCCCACAGTTCTTCCTGTGGTGCCAGGAGTTCACCCTAGGGCACCAGCCAGCCTGGGGTGGGGAACTGGTCAGGTGACCTGGGATCTGAGTTCTCCATGGGGCAGCTGCTGCCCCCTTGCCTGGATCAGCATGGTGAGCTGGTGATGACCTCTGTTGGTGTAGGGGCACGGTATTGAGGGCTGGGGATCTGTCCCTGCCCACCCCAGGCTGTCAGTCTTACACTTCTCTGGCTTTCTGAGCCCAGATGCATTTGGTGGTGCGGGGAGGGGCAGGGGCACCCCAGGGAGGCCTCAGTGCCAGCCAGTGGAAAGGGGGGCGCCATCTTGCGAGGGGACAGGGGCTTGACTGGATTGTGGCCTCCAGACCCTCCCCTGGCCATCTTGTTGGGGAATGGGGATAGTCGATGCCTTTAGGGGAGAGGAGGTTGGTGGGGGGTGCTGTGCCTGGGGCCTGTGAGCTGTCAGGCTCCCTATGGGAGAGGGGTCCCTGCAAGGGAGTCGTGCCTACGTGGAGGGAGGGGGCTGTGCGTGGTGGTGGCTGCAGACAGGGTCAGAGGAAGGAGGTGTGCCAGTGGAAGAGGGGAGGCTTGTGGATGTGGACAGCTCTAGATGCCCAGAGGCTGCTTTTTAGGGGCCGCAGTGCTCTGACCCGGGAGCCATGGCTCTCAGGCGTTGTGCTGGCAGCTTCTCTGTCTCTCTGTGGCCCCTGTGGGGTGGGGCCACAGCTTGGAGGAGCAGACATGAGTTTCCTTCCCCAGGCTTTCTCCTGTCCCCTTGGGCTCAGCCCGGGCCAGAACATTTATTCCTCCCAGCTGGGTCCTGCCCTTGGGCTTTGCTCCCTCCTCCCTCCCTGCTCCCCATGCACTGTCCCACCTTTCACTTCTCCTTGTGGATATATTCCCTGTCCTCAAGGGCACAGTTTAGATGCCTCTTCCAGGAAGCCTTCCCTTAATCCTCTTTAGCTAGCTTAGGACTCCCTCTTCTCTGGCCATCTCCCTATCTGTCATAGGTCTCATTTCCCTTCTCCACCCTGCGTTTGGAAGACAGTGGCAGTGTCAGAGCAATCTCTGTGCCCACAGCACCCAGCATAGAGCTTGACAACGAGGAGCCACCGGTGCATGTCTGGTGAAAGAGTGAAGAAATGGGTGGATCATGCAGAGGATGCTGAGACCAGGGAGGGTACTGTGGGCCAGGGTAAGCCAGGAGGGCTTCCTAGAGGAGGTGGAGCTCCAGCTGGGCTTAATAGATTAGGTATGATGGGGGAAGATGGCAAGAAGGGACGTGAGGCTGGAAGCTGGGCGAGAACTGCACTTCATTGAGGGTCTCAGGGCCAAGCCCTGTGCCAGACACCTTCAGGCATCTGTGCCAGGTGTCTCCTTTAATGCTCTCAGCAGTCCCTAAGGTGAGTTTTACCGTCACCATTACAGAACTGGGCACTGAGGCGCAGAGTGGAGGAGTGAACTGCCCAAGGTCACATAGTCAGTTGGTGGGAAAGCTGGACTCCAGTCCAGGTGTGTCTCCCTCCAAGGCCCCACAGAGCCTCTGGAATAGTATCCTGCTGGCACTGGCCGTGGGAGTGGGGCGCTGACGGCTTTTGCACAGGGGCAGGTCTAAATCCTAGAACGTGATTGGGAATGGAGACAATTTGGAGATAATTTAGTCCCATGTGTTCATTTCTCAGACTGTGAGACTGAGGCCCCGGAAGGGGATGGGACTCTTCTCAGGTCGTCAGTCAGCTGTGAGCGGCAGGCCCTGGATGACGGCCCAGGTCTCCTGCCTGCCCATTGGATGCATTTTCCACTGCACCATGCTGCTGGGGACACACTGGTTCTCCCTGTTCCCCGGGCTCAGGAAGGAAGGAGCTCTGGAAGGCTTGTCCTGGACTGGGGCATTGGAGAGGGTGCTTCAGCCTGGGGTTCCTGACTTAGGCCCTGGCAGAGACCACCCAGGCATTGGAGGAGGCTGTTCAGATGGGCCTCTCCCATCTCATGCTCTCAGTCGCTGTCCCCCTTGTACCCCACCCCCCATCCAGCTCCCCATGGAGCTTCCTCCTCGTCATTCGTGCCCCCCCTGCCGCTTGTTCCTCCATTCCCAGTCAGTCCCTCCAGGGGCCTGGTGGAGGGGCCATCTCCAACTCCCAGCCAACCTCTGGTTAGCAGGGCCTGTGGTACGCTCAGGTGCCAGGGCTGGGGCAAGGGGCCCATTGTTCCTTCCTCCCTCCCCTCTCCCACATAAGTGTTGCACTTGAATCCCCAGGGGTGTTAGACGGAGTCGGGGAACAGGGGAAGGCACTGCACCTGCCTTCAGGATGCATCAGAGCTCAGCCAGTTCCACACCCAGGCCCTGTGTTTTACAGGCAGGAAGGGCCGGGGGTGGGGGAGTGCAGGGAAGGCAGGTTAGATCCACTGGGAGCCAGGCAAGCCCTCACAGAGAAGGTGGCACTTGATCTGAGCTGCCTTCACGGGGCGGGGGGGGGGGGTGCAGAATTTGAGAGAGTCTTCCAGGGGCTGTTGACTGCATATGGAAAAGCAAGGAGGTGGAATCATACATGTTGGGTTTGGGAGATGGTTGGGCGTGCCAGGCTGGAATGAGGGCTCCTAGGGATGGCAGGGAGGTGGCATGGGAAAGGCAGAGTGGGCCAGATCAGGACGGGCCGCTGTGCTTGGCCTTTGCCCTGTGGTCCCAGCTGTGGCGTGCTGCGGAGAGGAAGTGGAGGAGGCAAGGTCAGCAGCAGGCACAGGGCACTCAGCAGGCTGAAGCCTGAGGAGGGGCTGGGCTTGGTGCTGGGAACTCCACCCAAGAGGCTGGCAGTGTTACCCTCAGGGCGGAGGGTCTCTAGGCCTGGGACGGCGCTTGGACAGGAGGTCTCCCTCCCTCTGCAGTGTGCTAGTAGTGTTTATCTCCACCATCCAGGTAGAGCCTCCCACTTCCTCTCAGATGCTCCAGCCCCACCTTCCCTAGTGCTGGACTCCTCCCGGAAGCCTTCCAGGCTGCTCAGGGTCCTGGCACTCCTTCCACTTAGCGCCTCTGGAGTTGTTCTGCCTGCTTTTGTGTTTCCTGGCTGCCAGCTCCCCTGGGAGCTCCCAGGTCAGGCCTGGGCGCCTCCCATTTCTGTCCCCAGGCCTGGGGGTGGGGAGGAGCGCAGTGGATGGGGAGTTTCCCTCTCCTTCAGGGCTGGAGCAGCCTAGCTGTTGGGGGGTGGGATCTGGAGGGGTGGTGCTACCCCCATCTGGCCCAGGCTGGCCAGCAGGTCCTAGGTGGGAGGGAGGCTGGAGGGAGGGACTGATCTGAGAGGCCAGGAGGAGGGTCGTGCTACAGCCGGGCTGAGCAGTGCTTGTGAGCGCAGAGGGCTCCCCTTCTTTCCTCCCCCCAGCCTGCTCCAGCAGGGCTGCCTCCTCCTTCTTTGTCCTCCGGGGATCCCCAGCCCCAAGGGCTGGTGGGGGTTCGGGAGGAGGCGGTGTGAGCCTGGGTTGGGGGGTGTCCTCACCCCCCGCACTGCACGAGCGGAGGGCTGGCAGCTGCCCACCTCCTGGGCACGAGCCCGTGCCAGCCGCTCCTGGCACAGTTGCTGGCACGCCCGGCAGACTCCCACGGCCACCTGCTCACACCCACCCACGAGCGCTGGCGCGCTGCGGGCCCTTCAGGCTTCCTGGGCCTCCCGGCGCCCCTCCCCCGCCGCCGTGCTCCGGAGCCCCCACCCCGGTTCTCTGCGCCCCGCCGGCCCCTTCGCTCCCGCCAGCCCCACCGCCCTGGCCCCCATCCTCGCGCAACTTGGGGAGCTCAGGAGGTGGGGCGCCGGGAGGCCCCTGGGGTAGCTGTGCCGCTGTAGGGGGGAAGGGGGGACCAGGAGCCAGGCAGGCAGGCAGACAGACCGACAGACAGGGTGAGGGCCCCGCCTGCCACCTGGCGCCGCTCCAGCGGGACGATGGCGGGCAGCGCCGTGCCAGGCGGTAATTGCAGACAGACTAATTTAAAGAGATGAGACGGTTATTTTTAACTCGTGTTAAGGTAATGAACGGCGCGGGGGGGGGGGGGGGTGTTGCGGGTTTGAAAGTTCAGCACCCCCCAGCCCCCACTTTCTGCGGGTTGGGGCCCCCCTCTCTGTGTGCCCTGAGGACTCCAGCTGCAGGATTCGCTGGAGTGGGGGTGCTCTACCAGAGAGGAGGGAGAGCTGGGAAGGAGATGCCCACTAGCCCAGGGCATATCCCATCAAATCCTGGCCACCATCCTTCTGGGTGGGTATTAGCATCTCTGTGTCCCAGGTGGAGAAGTGACTTGTCCTGGGGTCACATCCCTATGAAGTGGCAGGCCTGGAAATTGAACCCCCTTCTGACCCCAAAACTCAAGCTTTTTCTATACCATTGGGGCTGGAGGGGGGCTCTTGTGTTTGGATTTTGAAAGGGCACAGGATTATTCCTTGCAGCCCACCTTCTCCGTCCTTTGAGTGGCAGCCGGTGGTGGCCACCACATGGGGTCCTGGGGCTGTGGAAGCCCCTCTTTCTGTGTCCTCTGAGGGGAGGGGGTGGTCATGGACTGTGTGTATGGATGTGAGCCTCTGGGATATAGGTGCAGCAGCCATAGCAGGGGGAGCCCCCTCCTCACCTCACTGTCCCCCCTATTTCGTGACTGACTCACCAGCACCCTTTGCCTATCTGCAGCCTGTGGGCCTGCCTCCTAACTTGGGGGTGGTACCTGGGAAGCAGGTACACACTGGTGCCCACTCCTCCCACCTCCAAATCAGACTTTGGGTCTCTAGGGGAAGTGGGGAGTCACAGAGCCCAACACCCCCTTCCATGCCTCCTTCCTCAGCTCAGTCCCTTCTCACACACTCCCAGTGACTGAGAGCTCATGATCTCTGACCTCTGAGACTGCCCATTCTATTGCTAGACAGGTCTTAAAGTTAAGACGTCCTTCCTTCTCCCGGCAGAGGCCCATCTCCCTGGAGCATCGCTCAGGGTGTCCTAGTTCAGCCCTTTGGGGTCAGTTGGAGCTGTGGAGTTGGGAGTAGGTGAGGGGTGGACAGAGCACCTGTAGGAACTTGATCCAGGTGTGTGAGCTGGAGCAAAGCTCTTTGCATTCTGGTCCTTGGTATTCTCCCTAGTGTCCAAAGGGCCTTAACTCGGTTTCTGGTCCTTTCGGCGCTGTGACTGACAAATCCTCTGGTTCGGGAACCACGAGGGGTTAGTTGGCATGGCGGGCACAAAGTACCGATAGGACTTCTCACGGGTGGAAGCGTGTGAGTGTGGGTGTGGATGGACTTGAACTTGGGGCTCCTGCTTGGAGATGCCTACCCTGCCCATGGCGTTACCCAGGTGGCAAACGTACTCTGGGCGCAATGACAGGAGTGCTCATGGCAGTCCCAATTGGCCCCCAGAGCGGGCAGATGGGGTGTGCAGGGTGTTGGGTGGGCATTAGCTGAGGCTCTGGGGCCCGAGTAGGGCGCTCAGGGGGATAGCTGGATCTGGAGCGCCCCCCTTCCTCCTGGCACCCTGGTTACCATGGAAAGCAACTCTTGTTTGGGAGGGTTTGGCTGTTTGCTGCCATTCCCCACCCCCACCCCATATGTGGAGGTGGGAGGGGGGCCAGGTGGTGTGTGGGGGAGGGGCCTCCCACACCCTCCCCCCAGGGCCTCCCTCTTTGCAGAGAAACCTTTCTGGTCTCTAGGAGGGGTGCTTCTTGTGGGAAGGGGAACACGAATGAAGAGAATTAACGTCTGGGTGCTAGGCAGTTAGTTGGACACTTCACATAAATGCTCTCATTTCATCCTCCCTGGGTCCTGCCAGCTATGTGTTAATAGCCCCATTTTGCAGTTGAGGAAATGGAGGCCAAGAAAGATGAAGTCACTTGGCCAAGGCAGCATGGCTGGGATGAGGCCGAGCCTGGATTTAGACACAGACTTGTCTGTTTCTACCATGTTTCCCCATGTCCCGATGCTGGTGCAGTCTCAGCCCCACACACCAGCCAGCCCTCCTGCTCCAAGGCTTGCTCATGCTCCAGAACGCTCTAGGGCTCCTCAGTTCCCCTGGGAGCCAAGCAAGCCCAAACTGCTCTGTTTGGACCCCTGGGCCCTCTGCTGGCCTTGTCTAGACCCTACCCTCGCTCCCGCTTTCCCTGCAGCCTCTGATCTCAGGCCACCCTCACGTTGTCGCCTTTACACCTGGCCCTGGAGTTCTTAACCCACACCCACTGTCATTGTCACATGCTCACCAAGGCAGCTACTGACTCATGGACTGATCCCTTGGGACACCCCTCAGAAAGTAGGCGGGGTCTTGGGTGGTTGGAACAAAGACCTGCCTCCCAGGTGATTCTGGAACTCACTGTGTCTCCCTGAGAATTCCTCCCTTAAATCCTTAGTTGTTGGCAAACCTGGCTGATGATCAGAGTCACCCAGAGGCTTTAGATAATACAGGTTTCCAGTCCCCATCTCAGACCCTCTCCATCAGACTCTCAGCGGGTGGGCTTTGGAATCTATATTTTAACAGGTCTGTCTAGTCACGGGTCCGATTCTGAAGCAGTGCCTTAGATGGTAGCGTCTCAGGCTCCACTTGTCCCTCCCTTCCGCTGCCCCCAGTGTGGACCAGCTTCTTCTCCAAGCAGGCTGCCCAGGTTGAGCCCACTCCTCTCCTGCTCGCTCTTTTTGGATCCTCCAGAGACTTGAACCCCATGCAGACAGCTTGAAGGGACTGACCCCCATCCCCAACACATTCACTCATCCCTCACGTCTTAGGAATCGCGCCATATAGAATGTGGATGGAGAGAATGCAGCTGGCAGCCAGGGCTGATACGCTGTGCCACTCAGAGCCTCTGGCCACAGGAGGGAGGGGAATTGATGGTGTAAATTCTCAGGAAGCCTCTCTGCACCTAGAAAGGTGAGGAAACTGAACGTCACAGCCCCTGCTCTCTGAGGGCTCCCCATCTGGTGAGGAGACGTGAGCACGTGTACAGTGCAGTGCTGTTCCTACAGGATCCAGTCCAGGGGCTTCAGCGTGACACTCAAGGCCTTGGCCACCTGGCACCAGTCAGCCTCTCCAGCCACATCACTCACCGTCTTCTGACCCTTGCTGTAGCCACACTGCACTCTTCCAGCTCAGGATTCAATCGCCTTATGCCATTACGTCCATGCTTTCCTTGAATTCTCATAGCAACCCTGTGAGGCTGGTACTGTTACTGTCCCCGTTTTGCAGATGAGGAAACTAAGGCTGAGAGAAATAAAGTGGCTTTCACAGTATCCCACTGTAAGTGACAGAAATGAAACTCCCCAGGGCTAACTCCTGCCTAGCCCATTGCTCTGGCCAAGACATTCCAAGCTGGCCTCCGCTTCCACCCCTGTCTCCAGCCCCATCATTGCCTCTCTGCTCTCCCTTGGAGTTTGGCCCTGAGGCTTCCAGCCTGGGGCGTGGCTCTGGGGTCCTTGGCTCCCTTTCTCAGAGAGCTCCCTGAAAACAGGGCCTGACCAGCCTGATATTGTCCCACACTGCACCCCCCTCCCCAACCCCATCTGTAGGCCCCAAGGCTGATGGCAGCTTCCTCCCTCCAGGCCTACACCCATTGGGCACCAACTGCAGTGCTGCTCAGGGGAACGGGACTGGCTCCCTGACTTTGAGGTGCCCACAAGTCAAGCTGGGGAGATAAGATGAGGACTCCAGATTTTGATTCAGGATAAAGACTGCTCAGGGTCACGGTGGAAGGCCAGATAATGATCTATAGGTGTTTGGAGGTAGAGGAAGGGAACCAGATAAAGGAAGTCAACCCTCAGGACTCTTTAGGAGCCCCACAGAGTCTGGCTGTGTTGGCCAGAGCCCACCAGGACTTGAGACTGGAGAAGCAAGCAGAGGCCTGACAGTTAGTGGCCTTGAATGCCAAGCTGGGGAGCTGGCACTCCAAGCTGTAGGGGATGGGGAATTACTCTGGCAGAAAAATCCCTTGACGGTGGTGTGGAGGGTGGACGAGGGGAGAGGCGGGCGCTGGCACCCAGTGTGGGCCTGGTAGTGGGGTCCAGGGGAGAAGATGAGCCCGAGAGAGGGTGGAGGCCCAAAGAGTCCTAGATGCCAGGCCTGAGGTGCCATTCAGCACCCTTTGGTGCTTCAAGGATCCCGGAGGTGAGGCAGAGTGGTGTTAGGGGTCTTGGATACAGGCAGGGAGGAGCTGATCATAGCTCTGTCACTCACCCTGTGTGTGGCCTTGGGCAACTGTCCCCAAGATATCAGGAAATAACATGACGGTTATTCATTGCTCTGGGAAAGGAAAGGAACCAGCACTGCTGTGTCAGGTGGGGGTCCCTGGGCCCTGATCCCTAAAAGACACTGACTTGTGCGTGTTGCGGGAAAGGGGGTCCTTCCTCTAATGCCTCCCTTTCTGTCCCTAAGGTGTCAGATATTCAGGATGTCCAAGCTTTGTCCTGCCCTTAGGTTGACCCGCTGCTTTCTAGCCTCCAGAGCCTTCCCCATGGCCTTGGGAGGCAAGCAGCCAGGTTTTAGGCTCTGTATTTTTAGAGATAAAGGCAGTGATTTGCTCAAGGTCACCCTTGAACCCAGGGCTGCCTGCCCCTGGGTGCCTGCTGCCCTTTGCCCATTGGGAGGCTGTGTGACCTTGGGCATGGCCCTTCCCTCTCTGGCTGAGTCCTATCTAGAGATCTGAATTCCCCTCCCCCAAGACTCTGGGAAGCTGTGATGCCTTCTCCACCCCTCCTGTCCCCTCCCCCTGTCCTCGTCTGGCCTTGCCTCCTCTGTAACCTGAGCTGGGGCTGTGGGGGAAGGGGCTTGCCCTCTGCCAGAGGCACCTGCCAGCTGAGCAGATGTGAGGGGATGGAGGCCCCCTCCTCCCCCAGGGCATCTCCGGCTCTTAGCCTGGCCAGGCTGGGGCTGGGAAGGCAGTGCTCAGTACACCTAGCCCTGGCCCCTGGCCTCTGGACCCAGAACTTGCCCTGAGCACTTGTCCCTTTTCAGCAGACATTCGTGCTCCAACATGTCCTGCAAGGACCTCTCAGTATCCAGGAGAAGACAGATGGCAGATGAGGGCTGGTGCCCAGTTTGGGTGGGCTGCCCTGGGCTCCTGGAGCCCCTTGGCATGGGGACAGAGGGCCAAGGGCGGCCCCTGGGGCAAGGCCAGTGTCTGCGCGGGTGGCCATGCCCCTGGGAGAGCAGATGGCTCTCTTGGCACCACGCCCATTCTGCCTTTTTTCCCCTCAGGAGCCGGCCTGCAGGGCTGGGGCACAGCTGCTGGGCCCTCCCCAGAGCCAGGCCCAGGGCAGGGCTGGGTGAGGTCACCGCAGCTGCTCCAGGCCTAGGGCAGGGGTGTGGGGAGGTGCGGCCTGAGGGAGGGAGGGGGCTCCGACTGAGAAGAGACAGGGAGAAGCCTGAATGGCTTTGCATTTAGGGATCCCCTTTAATCCCAGATGAAGGAGGAAAGAGTGTGGAGGTGTGGCTGAGCCATTGCGGACAGCCCCCACCCCCACCCCAGGCCCACCCTGGAGCTTCTGCCAGGCCTGGGCTCCTCCCTAGAGGCATCTCAGGGTGGGAGGAAGAGCAAGGGCCCTGGGTGTGAATTCCTGCACCACCACTTACACGACGTGACCTTGGGCAGGTCAGTTTGTCTCTTGGAGCCTCAGTTGCTCGTCTGTAAAATAGGGATAATAAACCAGCTCGGAGGGTTGTCACAAAGACTCAATAGGGTTTTAATTGCTGAGTGCCAGCACAGTGCATGGCACCTGGTGAACGCTCAGTAAATGGTAGTTTCTTTGCTTCCTCACTTGGCTGGATTCTCTGGAGGAGCCAGGAAGTGCTGAGGAAAAGGAGGGAGGTGGCAGAGGCAGCAGGAACGGGAGGGGAGACCAGGATGGAGGAGGCAAGGCCTGGAGCTCTGGCCTGAGGTTTTGCTGAACAGAAACTGCACAGAATTGCCAGGCCTGAGTGGTTTGTGGCTGCTGAGAGCTCCATCCTATGGTTGACTGAATGTGAGCCAAGGGTTGCCCCAGAAAGTTCACGTGGGGAGGCAGACTCATAGACAGTTATACTCCAGTGTGCAGTTAGATTTCTGTAGTAGCACTGACGTGGGAGCAGCTATCTTTGGGGCTTGCAGAGGGCGCTAGGAAGATGCCACAGAGCTAGCCTTGTTGGAGCAGCAGGAACTGGTGGAGCAGAGAGGGAGGGAAGGGCAAAGGGAACAGAGTGCAAAGGCATGGAGGTGTGAGACATCCAGGGTGGCTGGAGCCCCAGATGGGCTTAAGGGAATGGAGGTGATGAGGCTGGAGAGCCTCAGAGGGCTCTTGAGTATCAGTCTGGAGTTGGACCCAAGCCTGTGGGTGATGAGCAGCCACAGGCTTTTGAGGGAAGAGCTCGGACTTCTGCTGCTGCTTTGTTTGCTGCCCAGGCTGGGTGTGTGGGCTCTGCTGTCTCTGGGGTAGGGGTGGGGGATGCCAGGGCCTATCCCTTGAACTCATGCCTTGCTTGGGACATTTGGTTCCCCCTACCCCCTGGCTGCCCACTTCTGTTCCACTGCTGACCCCAAGCTCACCCACCTGTTGACACCTGCGGCCCTGATGCCACCACCTGCCCTTCTACCCCTCCTCCACTACAGACACTAGTACCAAGGATTTGCACGTGGCCTCAGGCCCTTGAGGTCATCCAGGTCACCCTTTCTGCCAGGTGAAGCACCACAGCTTCACCTCAGGCAGCAGAGCAAGTGACCCCCGGAGAGTCTGTGGCTCTGTCTGAGACAGGTGTGTGTTCCTGGGCCAGACTGGGGCCCCAGAGTGGGGTTGGGGTAAGGGGTGGGACAGGGGCTGCTCTTGGGGCTCTGAGACAGGGAGGGGTTGAGGTTCATGACATGTGGGATCTCATCCATGGATGTTGGGATTGTTACCTTCTTTTCCAGGGGAGGCCCAAGGTTCCATGGGTGAAGCTGGAATTTCAGCCACTGCCCTGGACCTTTGTTCCTGCAGGAAGGGAGGGAAGGAAGGAGGGAGAGACGAAATGGGAGTCATGGTGGGGATCCAGCGCTCACATAGCCCCACAGGTGGTGTCTGCTCAGGGAGGCATTAAAGGGAGGAGCTAGATCATCATCCCCATGGGGTAGGCAGGTCAACTTCCTGAGGGAGGGGCTGGGCTGAACCTTGGACAGTGATAGAACCTGGAGAGGTGTCCATACCTGGCTTCGGGCTTGAATGGATGGACACAAGACCCGGGACTGAACTGGGAGGGTCCTGGAACCGCCTGGTGCCAGGGAGGCCAGGAGGTAGCACAGGGCTTGTGGTGGGTGAGGGGCACAAGACTTGGGTCTCCTGTCTCTTATGAAAACCAGGAAGCTTGGGCTTGAGAACCAAGGCAGGGATGGACACTGAGGTGGGCAGGGGGGCAGTGTCCCCCGTCACACTGAGACCCAGACCTGGCTCCATCACTTCCCAGCTTCACGGCCTCAGGAGTCATTTAATCCACCTGAGCCTCAGTTTCCCCCCTTTGTAAAGTAGCACTACCTATTTGCAGGGCAGTTATCAGGATTAAAAGAAGAAATGTATCAAAGAACCTAGCCTGAGTCTGTCATACTGTAAGTGGTGCCCTTCTCCTGCCTCAGTATTTGAAGCACGTGGCGGTGGTGTGCTAGAGCTGGCTTCCACTGGCTCATGAGAGCCGATCGTGCACACTTCTTCCCAGTTCTGCGCTCAGTGACGTCATGCTGGCAGCTTAAAATTGGCTACGATGGGAGTATCCATGCCACAGAAATCAGCAACAGCTACAAATCAAATCCTGGAGAGCTGGAGGAAATCCATCCTGTGGGCCCTCTTTAGCCCTAGAGGGGACAAAACGGGAGGTGGGGCAATGGTGGAGCACTGGCTGGGCCACGCAACCTAGAACTCAAAGGCTGTGGGCCCTTTTGGGCCTGGGGAGATTGGACATAGTCATAGCAGGAGACAGCAAATGGTGGAACCCCTTTCCTCTCCACACTCCCCTCTCCCCACCTAGAGATCTGGTGGGCTCTGGCTGGAAAAGTAAGATTGGATGAGGCTGAGCTATCAGAGAATGAAGCTGTACTGGGAGGAGAAATGAGGTTGTACTGGAAGATAAACAAGGTTGTACTGTCAGGGAATGAGGTGGTACTTGGAGGCAAGGTGAGGCTGCATTGTTAGATAAATGAGGTTGTACTGTCGGGATGAAGTGTACTTGTAGGAGAGATGACGTCCTGCTGGATCAGTCAGGTTGCACTGTCAGAGAACACAGCCACACCACAGGAGGAAGGAGAGCCTCCGACTTGGAGAATAAATGAGGGTGTCCTGCTGGATAAATGAGGGGGCCCGTCAGGTGAATGGAGTGCTGTTAGCAAATGAGGTTGTACTTGCTGGATAAATGGGACTGGTGTGCTGGATAAATGGGGTTGTGCTGTCAGATGAATGCATTACTGCTCGTGGGCGAAGGGTGTCCTGGGAATAGATGGGGTTGTCTTGCTGGATAGATGAGGTGCGCCATCAAATGGATCAGACCCTGTCCAGGAGGGAAGCACGGTCAGCAAGGATGAGGTTATTCTGTTCCCACTGGGGCTCATGGAGTGTCTTCTCGCCCAGGTGGTACAGTCTGTAAGAAACCTTGGCCCCAGCAAGCCCTAGGTTACTCAGGTCTATCTGGGGAGCAGGAGGGAGCAAGGTGGGGGGCTGGGGTGGGCAGCTGCATTGTTCACCCTCTGAGGCCTTCTTCCCCTCTCACAGAATCCCTCACTGCTCTCTGCGGTTCCATCTGTGGATCACACTGTTCCTGACTTCCTCCACCCCATGCTTACCTCTCCTTCTGACTATGTTCCCTTCTCTCAGCCCAGTTTGGAGAAGCTCATATCATGTGCCAGCTACTCTGCCCAGTCTCATTAATTCTCCCTGCAACACAGTATTCCCCCTTTACTCTCTCATTCATTCATTCATTCCTTTGACATTTAGTAAACGCCTAGTATGTATCAAACACATGGAGTACAGTAAAAAATGGACAAAAATCCCTCATGAAATAGTGAAACCAGACAATAAATAATAAATACAGAATATAAATACATTATATATTTATATATAACATATATTAATTTATTAATTCATATATATATAAATTAAATATTCATTTAGACAGTGATAATTGCTTTAGAAAAATGTAGAGCAAGGTAAGGGGGCCCAGAAATGGCAGGGAAGAGGAGCAGTTGTTAAGAGTGGTCGGGATGGGCCTCGTTGCAGAAGGTGACATCTGAAGAAAGACTTGAAGGAGATGAGAGATCGACGTGGGTGTCTGGGCGCCCAGTGTTTCTCTGAGACAGAGGCCCCAAGGTGCGACCATGTCTCGCAGCTTCAGAGCAGGAGGGAGGGATCCAGCATTTAGGGGAGGAGTCTGAGAGGTCATGGAGGGGCTGTGGGCTATGGCAAGGCCTCTGTTCTTTACTCTGAGTGAGATGGGGGCGTCAGAGGGTTCTGGGCAGGACTGGACGTGATCCGGGTTATTTGAAGGACCACTCTGGCTGGCGCGTGGTGGAGGGCTGCAGGGGAGCAAGGGTGGAAGCAGGTAGCTGTGTGAGGAGATGGAAGTTCAAAGCATCTTGCCCCGGGGTCGCACTGCTTGTGAGTGTTGGAGCCAAAACTGGGATCCGCAGCCAACACCAGAGCGCATGCGCTTTGCCCTGCGCCAGCCTCCTCTCCCTGGTGGGTGAGGCCCCAGGGGACTGGCCTCCCTGGCCCAGGTTCTGAGGGAGAGTGGGATGGGTGTGGAATGTAACTCACTCTCCCTTCCCTCTGCCCGCTGAGGGTCTCCTGAGGCCCTGAATCAGGAAGGTCTATCTCCTCTGGGAACCTGCCCCAGGCCTGCATGGAGGTATGAGAGATGGGAGGCCCCAGAAGTCGGGCCCAGCTCTGGGCACCAGGGGAGCGCGGGCATGCTGGGGCCGGGCTGTGGTGGCGGGTTGCTAGGCGACTCCGAGAGGGAGCCCTGGTTACTGCTGCCTGGCAGAAGCATCTCCCTCCTCTGCCTCCCTCACCTCCTCTGTGGCCTCTGGCCTCCCAGGAGGCCTTGTGGGTGAATTGTGATCTGCGCTTGCCATTGGATGTTGGCCGGGAGGTCTGATCGGTACCAGGTGGCTGGGCTCTGAGGAGCCAGCCTGGGCTGCAGGGCCTGGGCTTCCCTCGTGGGGCACAGCCCTGGTGTACACCTGGTGCAGAGCCTGGCTCAGCAGTGAGGGCCTAGGTCCTTGTGCAGCTCTGGGCCACCTCCCTGGGTGACCCTGGACAAGGTATCGCCCTCCTCTAGGCCTCCTCTCTGCCCCATCCATCTGGCCAGCAGAATCTCTCCCCAGGGGCCTGGTTTTCTGTGCGAGTGCAAGGGAGGGTGCTGAGCCGGCAGGGCCTCAGGTGCCCCCACCCCCACTCCCTGATGGCTTGAGTGTGCAACACTCAAGTTTTGCATTAGATTCCATTAACTGAAAGAGTTCCACTACTTTGAAAAAAAGTTTGAAAACCTCTGGGCTGGATGATTCTAAGAACTTTCAGTGTCAAATCCAAAAGGTCCCCAGAGTACAGATGGCCCATCTCATCAGTTTACTGGTAGGGAAACTGAGGCTGGAGAGAAGGAGGGACTTGCCCCAGGTCAGGCTTGGTGGAATGGATCAATCCCCAGGCTGAGGGTCAGGGGGCTTGGGCCCGAATCCCTGCTCTACCACCAGGTCCTGGGTGACCTTGGGCAAATCCTTTCTTCTCTCTGGTTTGGACCAGCCATTGTTTCAGGCTGGGGCTCAAGCTCCCAGGGGTACCTGGCTGGGAAGGAAACAGAGTGGGGAAGGATGCAAACCTTCCTAGGCTCAGAACATGTGCTCTTGGTAAAAATCTAAAACATTATTTTTATATTCAGAAAATTTGGACGTATTATGAAGTACAATTCAAAATTCACTTGAACTCTACAAACGAATCACAAGACATATAGGAAATTTTGACCTTGTGATATGTCCCCAGTCTTTCCATGCTGCCAGCTTCTAGGGATAGTTTACATGGAAAGTTTGAGAAGCACTGGAGTACTGGCTTCCTAAGATTCTTTGGAAATTCTCTGACTCGTTTCTCTCTCCCGTGGTGGAATGTGATGTCCTTTAGACTCAGGGTGAGATTAACCTGAAATCAATACCTGGCTCTGCCACTTAAACTGTGTGACCTTGGCAACTTAGTTAACCTCTCTGAGCCTCACTATCCTCATCCTTAGATAGGGATCACAATCCCTGACTTGTATGGAGTTTGACAGACTGATCACGTGAGATAAAGTAGTTTAACGCTTATACGTCTGAACAGGCAGGTTCTGAGTAGGTGCTGGTACTTGGCAATGTCCTTCCTCCTTCCCCCCCAGCACTCAGAACCAGGCTGGCACATAGGGACATTGATAAAGACGTGTTGCCTTACTGACCTCCAGGTGGAGAAGCCGGGAGGTGGAGCTTCTGGGAAGCCAGAGAGTTCCATAGGGGAGAAGAACTGAGGCCTCCTAGGCCCCTGAACACAGGTGTGAGGGAGGGGCTGGGGAGCCAGGTGCAGGGGCGGGAGCAGGAAGGGGGTATCTAATTGAGGGAGCACCACTCCCTGGGGGTCCAGCTCCCCTCCTCTCAGGGCCCCAGGAGAAGCCAGGCAGGGCAACGCTTGGAGGGGCCTTGGAGCCCCAGCTGTCACCTCCTTAGACCAGAAAGTGCCAGAGATAGGGAGCCTGGGCCCTGAAGAGTCAGGGCAGTACCTGGAGCTGGGGGTGAGGGGTGGGAGCATATCCTGGGCAGCAGAAAGGACCCCTCCTCCTGGAGACTGGTGGGAAGGAGGCGGGAGGGAGAGCCCTCATGGATCAGTGGTTATGGTTACAGGTGGATTAATGAGTTAAGAGCAGGTCCATGAGCTGGGCAGATCTGGATGGAGTGGTACCTAGCACTGCTGCCTGTGGGACTGTGGGCAAGTTACATCATGCCTCTGGGCCTCCGCTCCCTGGTACATGAGATGGGGTAATGCCAGCTTCCCCGGGTTGTTAGTGCCCAGCACAGTTATGCTCAGGGTATGATATTAAGGAGGTAGAGACAGAGCAGGTCTGTTGGGTGACCTAAGAGATGAGGTCTTCTGGCCAGAGTGAGGGATTTAACCAACGTCTATGAGCACCTGGTGGGTTCACCAAACACTTACCCACACACATTATCTCAGGTAATGATCTAACAGCCTTCGAAAGTGGTTATTGAATGTTGCCCATTTTTTTCAGAGTTCACTGAGGCTCATAAGAGATTGAGTCAGCAGCCCATGGTCACATAGCTAGGTGGCTGAAAAGAGCCAGGCATCCTGCCCAGCCCTTCTGATACCCAAGCCCATGCTGTTTCTGCAGCAGTTACTAAGCTGGGAGGTCAAGGCCACCAGGTGGGAGGCCCCAGTGGTGGGGCGTGGCAGGCCCAGCAGAAGTCCTACTCCTCCAGGTTCCTGAGGGGAGCCAGGTCAGTGGAGCTGTGGACTCCCCTGCCTTCTTGGCAAAAGCAGGCAGTGACATGGGGATCACTAGAGACTGGCAGAGTAGAAATTTAGAAGAGGATATGCAGGGGTGGCAAAAAGGAAGCTCAGGGAAGTAGGAAGGAACAGCAGAAAGGGCCATGGAGCCTTGGGCAAGCCACTTCACCTCCTGAGCCTTGGTCTTCTTGTCTGTAAATGGGGATTACGCCACCTGCTTTGTGGGGATTTTGTGAAGGCTCCACGGAAGGGGCTTTGAGGGCAGAGCTACTCTGCTTCAGGTGGGTCAGGAGGGAAGGGTGGGCTGCAGCCCAAAGGGCAGGCTGGAGAGCTGGGCTGGCCTGAAGGTGGGCACCAAGCAGAGGTGGGGTCTGAGGTCTCCACGGCCAGTGGATGTGTTTTGAGGGGCTTGCTGGGATCCACGTCCTCTGTGGAGGTCCCAGGAGCTCAGAGGAGTTGGGGGAAATCTCTGCATAGTCTCGGGCCTATAGCCACCTTGGGGACCCCCAGCTTATTCTGCTTTCCCTGGCCAGGCCCTCCCAGCAAAGGGTTAACAGTCTTCTCTACCTGCAGTTGCATTTTAAAGACACGAAATTAAAGCAGGTAATTTATTCTCCCCACACACGAAAGAGCAATTAGTTCTAAACAGGGCTTAATCAGTCACCGAGAGATTGATTTCTGGAGCCCTGGGTTTTCGGGCTCCTGGCACCATGCCAGGCTGGGGAGGGAGGGGGGCAGACAAATGAGCCGCAGCGGCATGAGCCCTTACATAATCTGCCCGGGGGCCCTGGCAGGCTGGCCAGCTCCAGGCGGCGCTGGGCTGAGCTGGGGAGACAGGGTCCTGCTCCCCTGCTGCAGGCCCCTTAAGAGTCGCCCTCAGGTTCGCCCATGCTTCCCGGGAAAGGCCAGGCCCAAGGCTCGGGTCCCACCCTCTGGGCAGTGCCTGTGGGGAGCGGGGGAGAGGATGGGTGTTCGGGTTAGTCCGACCTGGGGACTTACACCTGTTCCCCCAACCCCATTGCCCCCTTCTCCCTTCTGGCTCTCTCCTTTCTCATCCTCTCACCTCCTTCTCTGTTTTCTCCCCCCTCCCCGTTCCCCACGGCCTCCTCACTTCCCACTCCCCCACCCATGTCCTTGTCTCCGGCCACAGAACTCCATCCGGCACAACCTGTCGCTGCACACCCGTTTCATCCGCGTGCAGAACGAGGGCACCGGCAAGAGCTCGTGGTGGATGCTGAACCCCGAGGGCAGAAAGACGGGCAAGACCCCGCGGCGCAGGGCCGCGTCCATGGACAACGGGGCCAAGTTCCTGTGCATCAAAGGCAAGGCAAGCAAGAAGCAGCAGCTGCAGGCACCTGAGCGAAGCCCCGACGACAGCCCCCCTGAGCGCACCAGCCCCGGGGCCCTTGCCTGCCGCGGCCAAGTGGGCCACCAGCCCGGCCTCACACGCCAGCGACGACTATGAGGCGTGGGCCGACTTCCGCGGTGGCGGGAGACCCCTGCTAGGGGAGGCGGCCGAATTGGAGGACGACGAGGCCCTGGAGGCCCTGGCGCCATCGTCGCCGCTCATGTACCCGAGCCCGGCGAGCGCGCTGTCGCCCGCGCTGGGTGCGCGCTGCCCGGGGGAGCTGCCCCGCCTGGCCGAGCTGGGAGGCCCGCTGGGTCTGCACGGCGGCGGCGGCGGCGCGGGGCTGCCCGAGGCCCTGCTGGACGGCGCGCAGGACGCGTACGGGCCGCGGGCCCGCGCCGGGACGCCCGCCTACTTCGGGGGCTGCAAGAGCGGTGCTTACGGCGGGGGCGGGGGCGGGGGCGGGGGCTTCGGGCCGCCGGCGTTGGGCGCGCTGCGCCGCCTGCCCATGCAGACCATCCAGGAGAACAAGCAGGCCAGCTTCGCGCCGGCCGCCGCGCCCTTCCGCCCCGGGGCGCTGTCCGCGCTGCTGCCGCCGCCGCCCGCGCCCAGGCCCGGCCCGGTGCTGGGAGCGCCCGGGGAGCTGGCGCTGGCGGGCGCGCCCGCCGCCTACCCGGGCAAGGGGGCGGCCCCATACGCGCCGCCTGTGCCCTCGCGCAGTGCCTTAGCCCACCCCATCAGCCTTATGACGCTGCCCGGCGAGGCGGGCGCCCCGGGCCTGGCGCCGCCGGGCCATGCGGCCGCCTTCGGGGCCCCGCCCGGCGGCCTCCTGCTGGACGCGCTGCCCGGGCCGTACGCGGCCGCCGCTGCCCGGCCGCTGGGTGCCGCGCCCGACCGCTTCCCGGCCGACCTGGACCTCGACATGTTCAGCGGGAGCCTCGAGTGCGACGTCGAGTCCATCGTCCTCAACGACTTCATGGACAGCGACGAAATGGACTTCAACTTCGACTCGGCCCTGCCTCCGCCGCCGCCCGGCCTGGCCGGGGCCCCGCCCCCCAACCAGAGCTGGGTGCCGGGCTGAGGGCCGCTTCCCGCGCCCCGGGTGCCTGCCCCGCCCCAAGGGGCCTCTGTCTTCCCATCCTGATCCCCGGGACCCCACCCCCGATTCCAGCTCCGCGGGAGGATCCAGGAGGCAGCCCCAGCCCAGCTAGAGACATCCCTCAGAAGTTGACCGCTGAAGGAAGTGGTGGGGAGGGGCTGGGGCACCCCTCCACTGCTGCCCAAACTCCTGAGACCCACTCCTTCCCCCGGGGGCAGGAAGTCTGGGAGTGGAGGCCGAATTCCGGGCTGGGTGGAACGGCGAGGAGCGAGGTGGGCCGCGCTGGTCGGGGAAGCCAACCGGGAGATGGGGCAGGGGGCGTCTCCGAATCTTCAGTTTCATTTGTGGGGCCCTCGCCATGACGAATCGCCCACCCCAAACTGCGGTCTAGTTCTCAGTTGACACTTTCCTACTGGTCTTAGCCTCACCCACCCCAAGCCAGCAATCCCCTCCCGAAAATACACTCACACCTACCTACTGTTCACCCTGAGCTGTCCTCTTTCAGCCCTAAACCACCCTCCCACCCATCCTTGCCGGCCCTAGCTTCTCCCCTCCTCCGTCGGAGTCAATCCCTCTTTCCAACCTCCCCATCACCCGCTAGTGCTGGTCTCAGTCTCTCCAGCGGGCCTCAGCTCCCATCCACCCCACAACCGACACCCCTTTCCCTGTGCCAGTGCTGGCTCCTCTCTCCCATATTTATAAGTGTCCGGTCGGGGCGGGCTGTGGGCGCGGCGTCCCTGGCGCATGTCGTAGGCAGTGTACCGTGGCCGTGCCGTCAGCGTGCGCGTGTGCGTGTGTGCCGTGTCGAGGCCGTGTAGAGTGCATTGTACAGCATATTTTCATGGATAAAATTGTTTTAAATATTTC
This sequence comes from Diceros bicornis minor, assembly GCF_020826845.1. NCBI lineage: Eukaryota > Metazoa > Chordata > Mammalia > Perissodactyla > Rhinocerotidae > Diceros > Diceros bicornis. The sequence goes on from NC_080752.1 coordinate 55,857,246, forward strand.
CCGCGCCTTGGGCTAGCAGGGGGCGTAGCAGCAGAGGAGAAGAATTGGCAGGGATCATGGGGACGGAGTGTCCCTGTGCCTGAGCCCCTACTGTGGCTTTGCCTCTGAGTATGTGTCAGCATTCACTACGTCTGTCTGCTCAACACACATTGGTTAAGGGCCTAGTGAGTTCCGGACGCTGGAGATGTGCCTGTGTGGAGCTCTGCACCTGTTTCCGTGAACATGTGCATGCAGGAAGTTTCTGGTTTGGCGAAATTCTGTCCTGAATAAGCCTCAGAGATTGGAAGAGAAGGCACAGATATTTACTGAGAACCTGTTAGTGTCAGGTCATGTATTAGGCACGATTTTTGTTCCCGATATACAGATGAGAAAAAGGTCCGAGAGGGACAATGGCTTGGGAAGGCAAGGTGGGGTGGAAAGGAGGCCTTTGAAGGCACACAGACATCTACTTGAATCCGTTCCCGGCGGTTTACTGGCTGTGTGACCATGGGCAAGTTTTTAAGCTCTGTAGCCTTGCTTTCCTGGTCTAGACCACAGGATAGTAGCACTGATTGCATGGATTTCTTCTAAGGAGTAAAGGAGAAAAGGTATGTAATGTGCTCAGCAGTGGTCCTGCACTCATTCATTCATTCATCCACAGAAGATTTAGTGACCAACTGTTATGTGCCAGGTCTTATACCAAGCACTGGGGCTGCCACAGAGAACACCACAGGCACAGTCTCTCCCCTCAAGGAACTTCGAGGCTCGAGGGGGACGTGGATGAGTAAAGAGGCGATTGCAGGTCAGAGCTGGAATGAAGGGAGGAGCCAGAGGGCTGCTGTGGGAATGAATGACACGCTGCACCCATCCCAGGCTTGAGGAGTCAGGGAAGGTGCCTGGAGGGGGTGCTGTCTCAGCTGAGCCTTGAAGGATGAGTTGGCCTTGGGAAGGGGAGGGATTCAGACAGAGGGAACGGCATGGTCAGAGGCCCGGAATCAAGAGATCATATGGGTTCCAGAACCAAAGGCAGTTTAGTGTGATGGAAACTCAGAGATAGAAAGGTTACTGATGACAGGGAGGCAAATGGGCTGGAGGGAGCAACAGTGGGAGGGAGTCAGTGGCCAGGCCAGAGGTGCTGGTGGTGACTGAAACCAGGAGGGATATGGGAGGGCAGTGGGGCTGGAGCGGAAAGGAAGAGGTCACATATATTTTGGATGTGGGGTCATTGGGACTTTGTTGTGGATTGGACGTGGGGGATGAGGGAGAAGGAAGAGTTGAGTGATACCTGGTTTCGAGTTGGTGACCTGGGCAGACAGAGCCCTTCCCTGAGATGGGGAACATCCCAGCAGGAGGAGCCCCGGGGAAGCTGGTGCGTTCAGCCTCAGACAGGCTCAATTTGAGTTGGGTACTACGGGAACCAGTGGGATGTGGGAGGGGTGTTCAGGAGCATGTATATTGTGTGAATGGCATTGGCCCTGGCATTGGCCGACATGGTAGCCTGGAGATGTCCCCCTGGGTAGTGAGGTCAGAAGCCCAGGAAGGTGTCTGGGCTGGAGAGGCTCAGAGAACCAAGGGCACAGAGGCTGTCATGGAGGTGTTGGGAGTGGCCTGGGGGTGGTGCAGAATGGGAAGAACAGGGGATCCAGGTCTGATTGCATGGATACCTTAGCACACCTTGGCACAGGAAGAGGAACCCACTGGTTGAGAGGGAGCCGCCGGACTGAGGAGAAGGAAAACCAGGACACTGTGAGCTCCTAGAATCTGTGCAAAGAGCATGGTCCTAGAAAGGAATGCCCAGTGCTCTTACCCGCAGAGCCTCACTTTCTTGTTCTGGGAGATGGGACAGTAGCACCTGTCTCAGATTTGTTTTGAAGAGCAAATAAGATTGGAATTATTCTCTGAGGTCACACAGCTGGCAGGGAGCAGAGCCGGGTTCCTGCCCACACTGTGGACCTCCAATGCCCAGGCTCTCCTGCAGCCTCCAATGCCTCTGGGGAGGTGGCTGTGACCACAAGAGCAAACGAGCTCTGAGCCAGCAGGACATGTACAGGACTTAAAGGTGGAGGGCGAGACCTCACTGTGGGGTGTGGTAGCTGTCCCTGCCGGGTGGGGAGCACAGAGAGGCTGACAGATCCTCCCCTGGGACAGATGCCCCAGCCCCACCCCACAATCAGACTCCGGATGGTCCAGCTGGGTCTGGGCTCCATATGGGCTGCAAAGCTGCCCCCACCCTAGGCTGACCGAGGGTGGGCTGCTGGTGTGCATGTGCAGGTCTGTGTGTGTCCATGTAGCCCCATGTGCCTCTGCCTGTGTGGGCCTGTGTGTGTGTGTGTGAGTGTGCTGGGAGGGGGGCAGGCTGAGTGATGGTTGGAGCCTCCCTGTCTGAGTACGCACATGCCTGAGCGTGTGTGTGTGTGTGTGTGTGTGTCTATTGAGAATGACAGTGTATCCATCTCTGAGTAGGCTCACATGTGTGCCCGGGGCTGTGGAGTCCATGCTTGTGTGAGTTGTGTGTGCTGCATGCCTTCCTCTCTGGGTGTGTCTGCCTTTCTTGGCGCACACGTCTCTCCGGGTGCACCAGAGCTGGTGTTCCCCTGCCAGGAGTGTCTTCTGGGCTGCTCTGCGGAGGAAGAGGAGGGGAGCAGAGGGACACTCCCAACCCTGGGATGTGGCCAGGCTTATGAGCAGGGAGCAGTGAAACCACCTCAGAGTAACGACTGAGCTCTGCCCGGCTCAGGCCAGTGGTAATTCTAGAGAGAGCTTCTGTCCTGCTGAGCCCCATCGGGAGAAAGGGGGCAACACCCCTGCAGCTGGGGGTCTGCGACTGGCCCTTCCCCACCAGCCTTGAGCCCAGCAGACGAGCCCCCCTCCACGCCCACTCCCTGGGAGGCGTCTGACACATGATTTATTCGTAAAAAGCTATTATTTGTGCCAAAGAAGAACAGAGCTGCTGGCTTTTTAAGTGCTGATAATGCTCTCAGCCTCCTTGCCTCTCCTCCCCTCCCCTCTTCTCTCTCACCTCCTTGGGACTTCCCATTCTTTCTTCCTCTCCTTTCTTCCCACTTCCCCTCCTGTTCCCTCTCTCTATTCCTTTCTTGTTCTCCTCATACCTCCTCTTCGCCCATTTCTTCATGCTCCTCCCTTCTCACCCCACTCACCTCTCCACATCTGCTCTACAATTAGGGGAAGGAGGCAGGGTCGCAGGAGGCTCAGAACCAATTGTCCCAGATTGGGGAAGGCCTACACAGGCCTGGAGCCCGGTGTACCCCACCCCTCCCCTCGGCCTTCACCTCTTCAGGACTAGGGGAAGGTTGGGAGGAGGGGGAGCAGGCTGAGAGTGACGGGGGATGGGCTGGTTTCTGGAGGCTGTCATACCAGCTCCCCCTATGCTAAAGGCTGTGACTTTTGCCCCCCATTAATAGCACTAGCCCCCCAAATAAACATTCAGTCTAAAAAACGTGCACTTGCTAAGCAAATGCAGGTTCAAGGGAAACTCCTTGGCCCCCTTTATCCCTTAAGTGTGCCCCGATAGAGAAACTCTGGAGCTACTGTTATTCAGGTGATGCCGGAAGAGGCTGGCATCAAGGGAGGCTCTTGGGGCCCCATCGCAGAGCTCCCTCTCTTTCCAGACAGGAGGTAGGAGAATGAGTATCACAGATGTGAGCATGGACATGGACACATGCAAGGTTCTTAGAAGCAGACATCACAGATCCACATGTGTGTGCCCTCATGCTCGCACGTGCACACACACACACACACACACAGGCATGCACACAGCCACACACCTACGCACACAGATGGAGAGTCGTTCCTCCCTGAGCACCTGCAGCGGGGGCTGAAACTCTCCCCATTTGGATACAGGTTCGTTCATTCATTCATTCACTCATTCACTCCATAAACTTTACATGCCACCCCTCTGTGCCAGCCCTGGTGCTGGGTGCTGGGGTGGCAGAAATGAGCGTGATTGGGCCATAGGGAGGGACTGGAGCAGGGGGCTACTGCATGCCCTCCCCTGCAGCCTTGGGCTAGGGGTTTGGCGCCCAGCAGGCAAGGGGTTAAGTCATTTGGCATCCAGAGCTGGGGCCATTAGGCCTCCTAATTATGAAATTATCGAAGGCCTCAGGTGACTGCTAATTTCACACACACTGTTCCTCTCACGGCTAATGAACGCCCGCAGAACCCACGCCTTGTCTTTCCTGCTGAACGGTGACCTGCAGATAATGAGCTCAGGAAGGCAGACAGGCGGCCGGCTGGGTGGGTGGAGTGCCAGGCTGAGGAGGGGGCCGCTTGCCCTCCCGGCTCCCTTGCTGGCTGCCAGCCCCCAGCGAGGACTTCAGGGCCAGAGCCCAGCCCACAGTCTCTGCAGGACAGGCTAGGCCAGGGGCCCTTGGGAGCGGGGAGGGCATCAGGTCATATGACCCTGGAATGAGCTTGGGGGTGGGAGGAGAAATGAAATGCAAATGCTGGAGGAAGACCATTTCTGCTTGATTCTGGGGCCACGTAGGAGACATTTTTTAAGGGTGAGGGTGTAACGACAGCTTAAGGGGTGGGCATTGGCAGTGGGGGCACAGTCATACCCTGCGGCTGGCATTGGTGATGACTCTGGGGGATGATGGTACTGATGATAGTGGCAGTGTCAATTGGCAAGGTTGCAATGCTGCTGCTGGTTGTGATTTTTAAAGTTTTAATTCTTTTGAAATTAAAAAAGTAACATGAAAAATTACCCTGCAAAATAGGAAGGAAATAAAAGTAATGCATACTGGTTGCAGTCTTAGGTGGGGGCAGACCAGGAGCCCAGGTCTAGAGGTCATGTACCCCCAAATGGGGACGCAATGGACACTTCAGGCTGACCACCAGGTGGGCTTGAAGGCTCTAAGACCTGCCCATGGGGAGGACCCAGCCTCTGCCCCACGATTCACCAACCTGGTCAGTGCCAATTAAGTGGCAGTGTGGCGAATGAGGAGAGCAAGGGGGTGAGAGTCATGGTCTGGTGCCTGGGCCCTCTGTTCTAGCTTTTTCTGTCCTATGGCCTAGAGCAAGCTCCCTTCCCTCTCTGGGCCTCAGTTTCTCTGAGTAAAGGGGAGGGTTAGACTAAAGCTGTGTTCACAGAGGGGACAGGGCTGGGATCCTTAGAGGTTGTCCGTATTCAGCCTGGAGTCCCCATCAGGGACCCTCCCCCGAGGCAAGCACCCTAGGCCAGGGACAGGCGAGGAATCGCCTTTGCTCCAGGTTTGTGCATTTGTGCACGAGGTGCCAAGGTGAGCATTACTCCATCCTCAAGAGTAGAGGGGCGGCCTGGCTTCCCACAGCCTGGTTGTAGGCTGTGTCCTCTGTCAGCAAGTTCCTGCTCTGCCACCAACTGGCATCTACTTCTGCACCTCAGTTTCCCACCTGTCAAAGGGAGGTAATAAAAGTGTGAACTCACTTCAGATGCAACAAAGATCTCCGAGGTTGTAGCTGTTACTGTGTGACCCGGGCCTGACCAGTTCTCTCCCCAGGTGCCCACAGGTCTCTCCCAGGCAGCTAGCTCCATGTTGAGGGCGGGGAAAAGTGTCTGTGCTGTGGGTGTTCCCCGGGGGGAGGGAGGGGTTGGGAGGGTGGGAAGGGCCCGCCCCTGCACATAGGCACACACCCCTGCATCTTGCACATCCCTGCCAGCCCTTTGAATGTGCCATCCCATTGATCCACGCAACAATGTGAGGTAGATACTTTTATTATCTCCATTTTACAGATGAGAAAATTGATGATTAGAGAGGTTAAGTGATTATCCCAAAGTCACACAGCTAGAAAATGGCAGATCCAGACCTCAAAACCAAAGTCTATGGGCCCTTGACTATTATGCTACACCTTTCCTCCACGTGTCATACACAAATGCCCAGGGACATGCATGCCACATACACATACATCCCCAACCAGAGAGTTTCTCATCTCCACGTCCCACCTGCATGCACACAAACACACGTCTGCCCTCCCCTGCGCTTAGGCATACAAACCCCGGCACCCAGAGATGCACTCGGACGGGAACATGTACCTTATTAGTAGACTTGCGAAAATTCACATGTACGTGCCCGCCTGCAAGCAGATGTCCACACACAAACATGCAAGGCACACGAGAGCATGCATAAACACACGCGAGTTCACATTTGCACACAAACACACTCACCCAGGAAAGTGCGCGCACACAAATGCACACCCCCGGGTGCACAGATGGTAGTGTCACCCGTGCACATGCACTGACATGCAAACACATAGGTACACAAGAAATATCTTCAAAGGAGCATTTAGACACACGTGCACATATGTGTGCCTGTGTAGATGCATGTCCTCCACATATGAAGCAAAGCACACGGGTACTCTCACAGGCACACACAGGCACGGGGTCACACGGGCCCAGGCACCCTGGTGCAGTTAGGTGAGCAACCTCTTGTACCGTAGGTGTGATGGATGGCCCCACGTCCTAAGTGACTATCAAAGTGTCGTGGTGTGCGAGGCACAAACACCAATTAGCTGGGCCTTTGAAAGCATCAGCTTGTTAGAGGGGAAGCAGAAGAGGCTGGAACTGGCAGAAAACACAGAGCTATTTAACTCTCGTGGGGTGGGGGTGTGTGTGCTGTGGAAAGTCCTTGGGACAGAGCTCCCTCCTCCACTCTGCACTTGTTAGTGGAGAAGGACCCTCACGAGGGGCCTTGGCAGGCGGCTTTGATGCTCCTTGAAAGCGGGGGTGGGGGGGCAGCCTCCTGCCAGCTCTGGGCTGGCACTGAGTGAGCGGGGGCTGCGCCAACTGGCGATCAATTTCATGCACATCGTAAACCTAAGTGCTTTCTGGAGAGTGGGGCAGATTGCACATAAACTCCCCCTTTTGTCCCTAGCACACGGGTGGGCGGGTGAGGCAGAGGCTCTCCCGGGTAGGCAGACCTCTGCCAGGCTGCAGGACACCTGGATAACCTGGTCCCCAGTAGGAGGTATCCTTGGGGACATAGGGAGTTCTCTCAGGAGGGCTGGCACTTGTGGGGGCAGCCGGAGATGTGGACAGCCCTGAGGTCTGCCAGACTCTGCTCCCTAATGGCTGAATGGCTTCAGGCAATCAGCTTCTCTGACCCTTGGTTTCTTCATCTGTAAAATGGGTTGATGTAAGAATTAAGTGAGTTCCTGTCTGTGGCATGATGTGTCACAGAGCTGAAGAACCTATGCGCATGAATGAGGTCACGTTTGCGTTTATTGGTATGCCTAAATGATTCAGGCTCTGAGTCCCCCCATGCTCACTGCAGGGCCTCAGGCCACCCCCCACAGTCTCCACTGTTTCTGGCAGGCTCCGGAGGTGGGGTCTCACAGGGGCCCACAGACCTGTCTTTCATTACTGCAGCCCACCCATCATTCTTCCAGCCTGGTCCTGACCCAACTCCCGTTTATGCACGCCTGCCACCTTTGAACATGTTTGACAGATCCTCCCCACCATTCCTCCCATCATGACATATCAATACCAGGCCAAAGAGTGGCCTCTGGGTGTTCTCCAAATCCCCTGTTGTTTGGATGCCACAGTGGTTCTGGGCTCTGCATCAAGGCCAGGGCAGCAGGGTGAAGACGGGGGATGAAAGGGGTAAAGGGTAGAAGGGACTGTGTTCCTGCTCAGCTCTGGGCCTTGTCATCTGGGCCCCAAGGAGCTGTGCTTGTGCTTATCATCTCTCAAACACTCTCATGAAATCAGTTTCTTCAGCTTCTGCCTTTGCCCTGACCCTGGAAGCTGAAATCTAAGCAGGGGCTCAGCTGGGGAGGGCTCCACACTGCCCTCATTCCAGGAACCCATACAGTGGAGGGGTTAAGAGCAGTTCTGAAGCCAAACTGCCCAGATTCAAATCCTGGCTTTGCTATTTACCAGACACATGATGTTGGGTAACTTATCTCTGCCTCAATTTCCTCATCTGTAAAATGGGGATGATGGTACCTACCTCATAGGGCTGTTGTTGTGAGAAATAAATAAGTGAATGTTAGTAAAGTGCTTGGAGTGTTACCAGCACATAGCAGCATGATGTGAATGTTTCCTGATAGTATTATGACGATATTAATGTTATGATATTATAACCATTGTTCCTGTTTCTCCTGTGCCCTTTTCAGACTCTCCTCCCCAATTCTTACTCTTATAACAACAAAATCAGTCTCCATATTTATTAGTGGGTTCAAAACAGAACTGGGAGTGGGAGTACGACAGGGTTACTACAGTTCACAACTCCAAGGGTTGACTTCCACATTATAATGTTTGTCAGTGCCCCTCCCCCCTGGAATTGTTCAGAACCCAACCTGAGCAGCTGAATGTAGCTATCTCCTTTTCTCTCTGATGATGGAGCCCTGCTGTCTTAGTCTGCTCGGGCTGCTATAACAAAGCACCATAGACTGGGTGGCTTAAACCACAAACATTTATTTCTCACAGATCTGGAGGCTGAGAAGTCCAAGAACAAGGTGCCGGCAGATTTGGTTCCTGGTAAGAACCCTTCCTGGCTTGCAGACGGCTGCCTTCTCGCTGCTTCCTCCCACGGAAGAGAGAGAGAGTGCTCTGGTGTCTTCCTCTTCTCCTAAGGGTGCTATTACTACCATGGGAGCTCCACTCTTATGACCTCATCTAAACCTAGGCCCCCAAATGCCTCCACCTCCAAACACCATCACATTGGGGATTGGGGCTCCAACATGTGAATCTGGGGGCGCACAAACATTCAGTTCATAACACCTGCCCAGCCAAGGCATCTCATGGTCAGGCCCTCACAGTGAGCCTGGCATACAGTAGGCACTCAGGAACTAGGGGTGGACCTTTTGATAATTAATCCTCATCACCACCCTGGGAGGAGTAGATGGTTATCCTCAGACTAGAGATGGGGAAATTATACTCAGAGAGGGCTGTATTAGTCAGGAGAGGAGAGGCTATGCTGTGGTAACAAACAACCCCTAAATCTCAGTGGAGAAACACAACAAAAACTTATTGTTTGCTTATGCAAAGTCTCCTGCAGGTCCGGGCACCTCTCAGGGCTGCTGTCCTTCATGGGGTGACTCAACTTTCCATGCCACTTTGATCTTGAGGATCCACCGCCTCAAAAGAGGCTTTCTTGGTTGCTGCAGCAGCTGGAAGGTCATGCACCAGCTCTTATATGCTTTGGCTGGGAAGTGACCATTTCACCTCTGTCCACAGGTCCTTGGCCAGGAGCAGTCACACGGCCCACTTACCAAGAAGGAGCCTGGGAAATGTAGGGTTTCGTGTATGCAGGAGGAGGGCCGGGGTGATTCTATGTGTCTAGGCATGGACAAGACAAGAAGGGCCCGGGAGCTTAGAGTGAGAGGGAGTTCTGCCAAGTGGGGCAGAGAGGAGAGGCTTCCTTGGAGGGGACTGGAGCTTGGCTTTGAAGAGGAGGCCAAGACAGATTTAGCATGGATTAGGCAAAGAAGAGGAAGAGGGCATTCCACGTGGGGACAAAGAAAGAGTAATCACCTGGCGGTAGACAAGCATAAGATGCCTCCAAGGAACGATGAGAACATCCTGGCTTGAGTGGTCTGTCTAGGGAGGATGGGGAAGGTCAGGGTGGACTTTCAAGGCCTTAGAGAAAGAGAAATATTTTGGAGGCAGAATTGATGAATCTGCAGTCCATCGTCACCTCTATGTGGATAAGGTGGGAGAAGGGGCTCTGGTTTGACTTGCAGGTTTCTGGCTTGGGAAACTGGGAGATGAAGGCACCAGTCATCAAGCTGGGGAAGCCAAGAGGACGAGCGTGGTGTGGGTCAGAGAGAAAGCTTGGTTTGGGCCACACTGGGTTGGAGATATCCAGGGAACATGCAAGGAGGGGCCAGGAGGCAGTGGATAGTCGCGTCCCAAGCTCAGGAGAAAGAGCTGGGCTGGAGTGGAAGATCAGAGGTGTAGGCACGCAGATGGTGACTGAAGCCTTGGGCACGGATTATATTACCCAGGGGTCATGTGAAGGGTGAGCGGAGAAGGGGACCCGGACAGAGCTCTGGAGAGCAGCCTTGTGAGAAGGGCAGAGGAAGAGTCCAAGAAGGTACCAGCCAGAGGGGTGGAGGCAAAGCCAGGAGGCATCACGGGAGCACGAGAGAGCCAAGAAGAGAAGAGAGGTCAGTTGTGCCTGACGCTGTCCCGGCATCCAGATGAGGAATGACCGTGGGATTTAGTGACAAGAAGGCTGCTAGTGACCTTGGGGAGGATTGTTTCTAGGGCATGAGGGGTATAGAAGCCAGCTTGGAGTGGGTCAAAGAGCAAATATAGACAACTCTCAGAAGCTTCTCTAGAGGGTGAGGAGAGAGACAGCCATGGTGGAAGAGGTTGGGCTGTCAAGGGAAAGTATTTCTTAAAATTATTTTATCATTATTATTGGTTTTTAAGAAAAGAGAGACTTGAATGTGTTGAGAGCTGACGGGAAGGAGCCAGTAGGGAGGGAGATGCTGGCGATTCAGGGTATCCCTGGGGGGTGGGGGGCAGTGGAGCGGAATCCAGGACTGGGGTGGTGGGTTGGGATTCGTCTAGAAGGTCAGCCATAGGTGGGCTGCTGGGGCAGGGTCAGCCATGAGGAAGCCATGGAGAGGGAGTTGGGGAATGACAGACAAGTAGCTGAGGCTCGAGGGTCCCAGATCGAAAACATGGTGGGGTGGGGGTGCGGGTATAAGACCCAGGAAAAGGGAGAGGTTAGGAGTAAAGGTATGAGTTGGAAAAAGAGGCAGAGCAGGGGGAGACACGGAGAGAGAGATAATCAGAGACATAAAGACACAGAAGGATACGAAAAGAGACAGAGAGGGGAGGACGAAAGGCAGGGCTGAGGCTCAGGAGGGGACCCCTCAGGAGAGACCCCTCCGTGCCGGCACAGGTGGGACTGCTGTGGAAAGAACGTGTGCTTTTCTCAGGGGACCCTGAGCCAGAGCTCAGATCCTCTCCCAAACCCTACTGGCGCCCAGCCCAGGAGTCCACCTGACTATAGCCATGCAGATGCCCGGGCCCCTTGCTCTCTGGGCTCCAGGGGTGGGGAGGGGCTCTGCCAAGCCCTTCCTCCATTACAGGAGCACCGACCACGCCCCTCGATGCCTCCAGTCCTGGGCAGAGGGCAACCTGGTCTTCACTGGGGCAGTCCAGGCCTCTGGGCACCCCACAGGCATTGGGCCCCAAGTATAGACAGGCCCTGAGGGAGATGAAGGTGGCAGCCAGCCCCCTGCCCCCCATCTCTCATGGCCCCAGCCCCAGGCCCTGGTCGCCCCGTGGGGCCTAGGCCACCCTGACATTCACCTAATTGTCTTCCTGCTTTGATGAGTGGCTCCGCAGAGGCGCCGCCACGGATCAAATTAAATGTGAGCTGAGCAGGCAGCCCTGCTGATGAGACGGGAAATACCACATTTACATAGCCCAGCCCTGGGGTGGGGAGACCCAGGCCCAGGAGACAAAGGTCCAGGGGACCAGAGAAAGACGGAGTCAGAGAGCCGGAGACAAGAGATATGGGGGTGGGGAGAAGGAAAGAGATGGCATAGAAGGTGGGGGAAGGTGGGCAGGGCACCATCCAGAGGGTCCCAGTCACTGCTGCTGAGTGACAGGCGGTGGGGGAGGAGGGAGAGCAATACAGGTGGAGGTTCTTGCCACCCCCAGCAGGTGACCTCCACCACGCCATGCCCAGCCAGCTGGCCCTGGAGGTAGGAAGGTGGCCTGGAGCCCAAGGTGCAGCTGAGTACCCCTCCTGCCCCACTCCCAGCTGGGTCTCGGAGCAGCTCCCCTCATCCCACCCCAGAGCCCACAGCTGGGCCGCAGCTGCTTCCCTCAGCACAGCCCTGGTGGGTGCAGCCACGAGCTTCCCCTCAGTTCACGTGGGGACATTCTGGCTGCCCCAGAAAGGGTGTGTGTGGTGCGTGTACAAATGTGACAGCGAGAGTGCGATCACGCGTAGCACCAGCATGGGGTCTTCTGGGTGCGGGTGCAACGGCTGTCACTAGCCCTGGGCACTTGGAGGACATTAGTGAGCCAGGTCTTCCCTCTGCTCAGTTTGGCCCAGATGTTCCCACTCAGGGACTCCAAGTCTGGGTGCAGGATGTGGGGCGCTGTTGTTCAAGTCACGGTGACTGTGCCAGCAGCCCCTCCTGCTCCTGAAAGCACGTTCCAGGAGCAAAGCACTGTCACAGCCTCAAAACAACTCTGTGACGAAGCCACTCATATTCTCCCCACTTTACAGAGAAGAAAACTGAGGTTCCAAGAGGGGAAGTGGCAGTGGCTTGACTACCTAGAAAGGGCACTGCCCAGACACGAACCCAGGACCATCCTACTCAGCCCAGTCGGTCCTTCTCTGCTCCATCTTCTGTCTGTCTCTCTGAGCATCTGAGGCCCCTGAGGCTGGGTCTGGTGGTCCCACAACACTCAGCACTGAGCCCTTGTGCTTAGTAGGAGTTGAGAAGGACTTGACTTATTCATCCCTTCCTTCAGCTTGCTATCCAGGTTCCCTCCAGAAACACCCCCTACCCTCCCTCTTCAGCCTCACACCTGGGCTGGACGCCTGGGATAGTACTTTCACCATTAACAGGGTTTACTGAGCACATGCCATGTGCCAGGCCTGAGGCACGCCCTTTACGTGTGTGTCACTGACCCCTCACTTCAACCCGAGGCAGGCTGCACCATCGTTAGCCTCATTTGCGAGATGTGGAAACTGAGGCTCACACATATCAGGGAGAGGCATTCTGTTACGAGTTAGGCTCTATTTGGGTACCGTCTCCTTTTCCCTGAGAGTCCCCTCCCTCTGTCACCGACACAGACCTAGCCGTCCAGGGAGACAGAAGGGTGTGGAAGGAGAGGCTTCCCGTACTCGAGGGCGTGTGAGCTCGGGGCCAGGGCCCCCAGGACGCTCTACCCTGTGCCAATGTCTGTCAGGTGGTGTCTCCACCTCACCTCCTCGACTCCTCACAAGAGCTCTACGACCTGAGAATGAATATCCTCCCATTTTAGAAGGAGCAAACCAAGGCTCAAAAAGGGGAAGTGACAGCAAGTCAGCATCAAGGCTAGTTGTGAGGCCCAAGCGTCCAAATTCCCAGCTCTTTCCAGCACCCAAGGCTAAGCAAAGTTTGCCCCTTGCTTTCCCCATGGGAACTCCCACTTGGGGCTCCCCCCCTGCCCAGGGGAGCTAGACCCATGAAAGCGCCAGTTGGCTCCACTGAAAAGCCCTTCCCCCTCACTCACGGGGTCCAGGGCGGCTTTTACTGGGAAAATAATTAGAAATCTAATTCTTATTTCTCCCACTCCGCTAATTGTCTGTGGACAATTTGATTGTAACAGTCGTCACTGAAGCAGAAAAACCACCTTATTTCTGCCAGACATCCTCCCTGCAATTAACACTAGCAACTGCCTGGCTCTCCTCTCACCTGCAGAGACCCAGGGCTGCCCTCACCTCTCTGCCTCCCCAGCTTTGGCGAGAGCACATCTGGGGGCCAGGCCTGGCCACAGGGGGATGGGGCAGGGACTGCGCAGGGGCGGGTGCCTAGGGCAAGGGAGAGAGAGAGGAGATTGGGGGGTGGGATATGAATATTTGAGCATTTGGGGAAGAGGAAGGAGAAATGCAGACCCAGGCCCAAGGAGAGACAGGGGCCAGCGGGCCAGACCCAGGGCAGAAAGAGACGGGGGAGAAGGGAAGGCAAAGGAGGGAAGAAAATGCCCCACAGGAGTCAGGCTGAGGAGGCAGGAGCCAGGACCCCCAGCCCAGACCCTCTCTCTGCCAAGGCAGGGGACACAGCTCTGAGACAAAACCAGATAGTGTTTTTAGGAGCCGGCTGCTGAGGGCTCCCCAGAGGGCCCAGCCTCCTGTGGGATGTGGCTGCTTAAGAAGGGAAGGAGGGGAGGAGGGGCTGGGACAGGAGGGGTGTGCAGAGATGGGAAGGGTGAAGGATCCAGGGACCAAAACAAGAATGCGGTTGGAGATAGGACCGAGCATAAGACAGTCATACAACTGACCTGTTGATCGAAGCTGTAAGGGCTCTGCTCTCCTACCTACCACCCACCACCTGCCCTTTGCTCACTGAGAGCACAGCCCTCTGGGGACAGGCAGCCTCTATTTCTAGCCCAGTCTCCCCACACATCTTGTCTCCAGAGTCCCCATCCCTGTCCCCCACCCTGACCCACTCTCTCCTTTCCTGTGCAGAAGCCCTGACCTCACATGGGTTGGGGTTGAGCCCTCTGTCTTGGGGTGCAGGCTGAAGAGCTCACAGTGGTTCTCCTTGCCAGAGGGGGCAGGAGGGAGGGCCTGCTGGCTGTGTTGGCACCAACCTGCTCTCAGAGGCCCATTCCAGGGCATCTGCCCCAGGGTGGATGCTCCATTTAGGGGCAGGGGGTGGGCAGCCCAGCCTCACCTCACGGGGAACCCTGAGCAGCCTCCTCTGCCCCAGCCCCCTCTCTCTTAGTCAGGCCAGGAGGGAGAGTGCAGGGGGACTGAGGGGCAGGTGGCCATGTGGTTGGGGCCTGGGGCCTGCACAGGGGTGGGAGAGTGAGAGAAAGAGAGAGAAAGGGGAGCTGTAGCCCAGAGCCTCCTCTGCCTCTTCTTCCCTCTGTCGGTTCCCAGCCATCCCCACTCCCCCCTCCCAGGCTTGTCAGGGGAGGATATGGGGGGGCGCCGGGGGCTCCTGTCAGTCTCAAGCTGGAGAGCTCCCCGAGCTTCATTAACATGCAAATTAGCAAGTTCTGACTGGCTGCGGCAGATGGGCAGCCACCCCTCCCAGCCCCACAAGTGTGTGTGTGTGTGTGTGTGTGTGTGTGTGTGTGTGTGTGTGTGTTGCTGGCAGGCAGCAGGGTTTGAAGAGGGGAGACTGGCTCTCATTGCCCTGGACTCCGCAGACAGCAATATACGTGTCTCATGCACACGTACACACACATACCTACACAAAGACACTCGCCCACACACATAGTACATATATACACAGACACACACATGCACATATATGTATATACATACGCACACCAGACATACAAACACTCCTGGTCACAGCCAGCCAGCCACATATCTACTGCTTAGGGACATCCATGGACACACAATCACACACACAACTTCACCCACAGTGGTCACACCCTAAACTGTCTCAAACAGGCAAGCTCCCTCCCTTTTCAAACCCACACTATTTCACATTCTCACACACACAGCCCCACCCAGAAACACACTCACAAACACACCGTCCCCCACACAGCCACACACATACACACAGAGTCCAGTCAATCACACAAAGTCACACCCAGGCACACAGTCCAGTGAAAGGCAGGCACCGAGGCTCCACAGTCTGCCCCAGAGTGCAGCCACCCCCTGGATCCCTCCAGCCCATCCTGTCACATGTTCCCTCCACCGGAACTGACCAAGAGCAGCAGGCCTCCTGGCCCACCCTCACAGCTGAGTTTCTTGCACCCTTAGCCCCTCTGCTTGGACCCCGACTCTGAACCTCCTTCACCAGCCCGCTTGCACTGACTTCTCGTCATCACCCGCCCCGCAGCCTGCCCCGGTCTCCCTCTGTGGGGTTGGGCCCCTCCTGTGGCCACACGGTCCCCAGGCTTCCCCAGAGAGGGGCCCTGGTCACGCTGCACTGAAATTGCTTGTTGATGTGTCTGCCTCCACCAGGCGGGAGCTCGAGGAGGACAGGGGCGGCGTCAGCCAGTCTGGTGCATTGCTCGGTCCCCAGTGCTCGGTTCACTCTTACCCGCTGGGCTGTTTCCGCAGCAGGGTGCAGCAGGAGCCAGCAGCGATAATAACATGAACAGCTAATACTTACGTGGCTGGGCCACATACACAACGACCCCACAAGGGAGTGCCTATTCTTATACCCCATTGTTACAGATGAGGGAGCTGAGGCACAGAGGAGTTCAGGAGCCTGACCCAGATCACCCAGCCTCTGAGCGACAGACATGACTGGGATCTGAATTCGGATGGCCCAGCTCAGCACAGCTTTGCACGTGCTCTTCCCCAGGACACCAGGCAAAGACTCAGAGGGTTGAGGGGCAGTCACAGGGGTGGGGAGACGGAGTTGGGGAGGGAAAGAGCAACAGGAGGATTTTCCCAGTCCTGAGGAATAGAAGGAGGCCCTTGACCTCTGAGGGGAGGGTCTCTGCTCACTCACACTTGTCATGGAGGCTCTGGGCCCTGGGATCCTGGGGCATCAGGGCTGGGGAGATCAACGAGACACCCCCCATTTTAGAAAGGGAGTGACTGAGGCCAGAGAGGTCCCAAACTTGACGCCCATTTCTTTAGTACCTGCCGAATGCTCTCCTTTGATCCTCAAGACAGCCCAGTGAGGTTGGCACTCTCATTGGCTCCATTTTACAGGGCAGAAAAGTGAGGCTCCATGTATCTCCACATGCCCAAGATCAGTGTGGTGGCCATCTGTGGTTTTGTATTCAGAGAACCAGTTTCCCCACTAAAGGGCCCACCTTCCTGGGCAGTGTTGATTGGCTAAGGGATGGACACATGATTCAAACTGGGCCAATCAGAGCCCTGACTTGAGAGTTTTGAACTTGGGGCCAAGATGAGGCTGTGGAGGTTTCAGCAGCCCAGATCCCGTTCTGCAGTGGGAGAGGGAGCGAGTCTGACTATCACCTGCCTGTTACGGGGCAGCCCAGGGGCTTCAGCATGCCCTCGGCTTACTAGGCAGTCTCCAGCTGGTTCCACTAGCTCCACCTTGCCCAAGCCTCTCCCGCATCCCCCCATCACCCCTCTGCTTGTCCAGGGCCAACTGTCACCCAAGGGCTCACGAGTGTCCAGGGGGATGGAAGCCAGGCAGGAGGGGGCTGTGCCCATTGGACGCCCCAGGGGCTGCTGAGGCACAGCTCAGGGCACGGACAGCCTCACTCCTGCTGGACAGTCATGGGTGAAAGGCTGAGCGTTGTCGCTGAGGGGTCCTCACCCTCGCACTGCCTGAGGCCAGGGCCCTCGTTTCTCGTTCACTGTGCCCAGAACAGGGTCTGGCACACAGCAGGCACTCACTGTCCCTTTGTGAAATGAATGAACGGACGGATGAATATGACTCAGGCCCTGGCTGGGCACAGAGCTCACTCACCAGTGTGGGGCTCAGCAGGTGCTCCTCCCCACTCACCTGTCTTCTCTGGTCCCTCTCACCACCCCCTCACCAGTCTTTGGGGTCTTTTATCCCGTCCAGGGGTGGGGGTGGGTGGCTCTCTCCATGCAAGCTGCGTGCAGTTGTGGGGGCTTAACTTAGAAGAGGATCTTTTGAATGTAAAAGGCCAAGAGTACACGGCTTTTTTTCTCTTGTCCAGTGCAGGGGTGACCTAGTGTCACCTCATATGGTGGATCAGGCTACGGGCGGCACCCCCAAGCTGTGTAATGCAGCAGCTCAAGACTGAAGCCCAACTGCCAAGGCTGCGAGAGACCCTTGGAGAACAAGTCAAGACACGGTGAGAGTGGGTGGGAGAAAGAGTGGCCTGTTGCTTAATTATCCAAAATGTCATCAGGCCCCATGTCAGCTGTTGAGCTCTGACTTGAACCCAGGACTCTTAACAACCTCGGACTTCCAGGCCCCCATGCTCGCCTTTCTGAATTCCTCAGAGAGAATTCTTAGCGCTCGCCATTTGCATCTGATGTTAGAGTTGTCAGGGCTTCCTGAATGTGGCCTGATACATCCTTCCCTGTCCGCTGGGCCCCTTCCTTTTCCCAGACCCAGTGTGGGCCCCAGGTGGGGCTTGTCAGTGACCCTCCCTCCGGTCTGAAGGCTGCTGTTAGGCCTCTCCCTTCTGTTCAGGGATTTTTGATCCAGGAGAGGGCCCCAGGTCCCTGGAGAGAGAAGAAAAGGCCAGGCCTGCCCCCTGGGCCAGCGCCCCTGGGTATCTTTGAGAAATTCCCTGAGGTTGAACGGAGGTGTCTGTGTTCCTGGCTCTGGTTCCTCAGCTTGGCAGCTGCCCCCGGCATTTGGCACAGACAAGGCAGGAGCACAGCATCCAGCTGGGGGCTCCAGGGGCGAGCGTGGACGGCAAGCCAGGGCAGCCCTTCCCAGCCCTGGAAGCAAAGAGTTAACCGGCTGGGGAAGGAGGGAGCAGCAGTCATTTGGCTAAGGAGCCTTGTTAATTGATTCCCTCATTCCCATTTGTTCCTGCTAAAGAGAGACAGATGAGAGGGAGCCCGCCAGGCCCGTCTTGGCACCCGGCAGCTTGGCTGGGCACAGCTGTGCTCCTGGCTCTGGTATCTCTGTGAGGGGAGGAGCCCGTCACAGTGGAGGTGAGGAGGTGGGGCAGGCCCAGTGTGCCTCTGCTCACCCTCCATACGGGCAGACCTCAGAGCGCTTTTGGGAGGACAGATCTTTTCTTTCACCTTGCAACACCTCTTTGATCTTTTGGCCGGCACTGTGGCCACCCATGGTCTGGGAGCTCAGTAACAGACACCAGAGGCCGCTCCCTAACCGCAGGCTCACCATGGGCCCCTGTCAGCATGAGGCCCAGGCAATGTTTCTGTCTGGGAGAGGTCAGCCCTGGCCTGTCGAGTTCTCTGGCTTTGTGAGGCACACTGAAGTCCATGTCACAAAACTGGCATCCTTGTCATGGCCACAGGCTCCATCTGAATTCCCTGGTCCTGCCACCTCAGAATCACCTTTTTATCTGTTCCTGCCTCGCCTTATCTCAGCCAAGCTCTCCGGTGCCTGTTAGGTTGGGCTGTTTTGGATGGTGCCCGACAAGGGCCTTGCCAGTGTCCCCCAAGGGGATGGAGTTTGAATGTCACAATGCAATCACGTACGGAGACCCCTGAGGTCAAATCCTGGCTCTTCCACTCACTAGCCGCATAATTTAGGCAAGACATTGTTTCTCTTTGAGTCTCAATTTTCTCATCTGTAAAATGGCAGTAATACTAGTGCCTGTGTGTGGCAGATTGCAAAAGTGACCACAATTTTCCACTCCTCCCTGGGCACGCCCCATGGCGATGTAACTTTGCAGCTTCTCCCATACCCTTGAATCTGGGTTGGCCTTGCGCCTTACTTTGGCCACCAGAATGTGACAGAAGTGCCAGTGCCAGTTCTGAGCCTGAGCCTCCAGAGGTCTTGCATGCTTTCATTGGCTCTCTTGGAGCCCCGCCCAGCTGCTGCATGGAAAAGCTTGGGCTATCCTGCTGGATGAAGAGGGACATGGCTCAGTCATCCCCATCACCCAGATGACAGCCAGGCAACTCCCAGAAGTGGAACCACTTAACTGACGAGCAGCTGACTACACACGCATGGGTGAGCCCGGCCAAGATCAGAACAGCCTAGCTGAATTTCCAAACCATAGAATCATGAGCTTAATAAGTGATAGTTGTTTTAAGCCATGAATGTTGGGGTGATTTATTACACAGCAAAAGCTAACTAATACACTCTCTCAAATCATTGCTGTACGGACAAAGATGAGACGATGTAAGTAAAGTACCCAACAGAATGCCTGGCACATAGCAGGTGATCAGAAAGTACAGCTTCTATTACTGTTGCCCAGGGTGGAGTCATTGACCATAAATTAAAGCCTCTTGTATTTGAGAATGTTCTCTCATAGGCACTCAAAAGTTACAGGGAACTCTCTCTGACCTACCTCCTCCACACACCTCCTCTGGGGTAATAATGGAAACAATAGATGACATAATTGAGCACCTACTCTGTGCCAGGCTCTGTAGCAGGTAATTTACATGCATTATCTCATTTCATCTTCTCTCCACTTTATGAGAGAGGCACTGTCATTTATCCATTATTGCATTTAACACATGCGCCATTTTAAATCCCAGCAAACTGAGGCTCAGAGATGTGAAATCTAATTTACACACAGGCTGCACAGCTAGTGAGTGGCTCCAGAGACTTGTTAGAAAGCAATTGACTACCTTCTGCTTTTGTCTGCTCTGCCAGTTCAGCTTCCATCTGCAGGCCCTTTCCCAGCAACCCCAGTCTCTGGGGATATGAGGGTCTTCCTCACACTTTTACCAGATATTACAGTTAGGCCCAGTTACATCCCCACCCAACCACTCCAGGAGCCCAGACACTGCTCCTCTAGCCTCTCACACACACAGACAAACTCTGTTGGGAGCCTTCTCCTTTTCTCTGTCAGGACGATGTTTTTTATCCTCTGCTCTCAGTCAATGCCTTCTGGGGCCATGGGCTTTTCTCAGGCTGCCCCTCCTGGGCCTCTGAGTGACAACTACTCAATTTTCCAAACTTTTGCAAATTTTCCCTTGTTCTCATGATTCCCTTCCATCTCTCTGGTTAGGAATTCAGCTGACACTCATACTGTGCAAGGGACATTGGGCGTATTATCTGCCCAGCACCCTTCCCTTCTCCTGGGAGCCTCAGGCCTTCCCAGCCCCCTGCCGCCCTGTGGCTACAGTGTGAGCTGCCGTGTTCTTGTGGGAGCTCCGCCCCTAGCTGTAGTTGATTGGCCTAACGGTGGTATATAATTCAAGCTTAGCCAATTAAAGGTCTTCTCCAAGTTTTTCACCTGGAAATGAAAGAGAATCAGACTTTCTTGGAAGTTATAGGATATCAAAATTGTGAGGATGCTATTATGAAATTTTTCATATTTTATTTTTCCTGTTTTTGACTAATTTTATTGCTTTTGTGTCTGAATACTTACTAGAATAGTAAATCTTTTTTTTTTTTAAAATATACGTGCCTTTGGAATGGTCTTTTCTCTCTTCACAAACTCCGTTATCATATTTCTTCATATTTTTAGACCAAAGGTGGCCTATTTAAGAGAAAAAAATTAAAGATAAAAGTTGATTCCTCTTGGGGCCGGCCCGGTGGCACAAGTGGTTAAGTGCCCCCGCTCCACTGAGGTGGCCTGGGGTTCACTGGTTCGGATCCCGGGCGCGCGCAGACGCACCGCTTGTTAAGCCATGCTGTGGCAGCATCCCATGTAAAGTAGAGGAAGATGGGCACGGGTGTTAGCCCAGGGCCAGTCTTCTTCAGCAAAAAAGAGGAGGCTTGGCATTGGATGTTAGCTCAGGGCTGGTCCTCCTCACAAAAAAAAAAAAAAAAAGTAGATTCCTCTTGTAAAATAATCTGGAGGATTCAGTGTTTCCTGCCTCGAGGAAGAAGCAGGTCTGCAGTTGGAATGGAGGAGCTGACATGCTGAGAGAAGCAGACAGCAGAGCAGACCCAGCGGCTCCTCAGGCCCAGCTGCTCTCTGGGCCGTTCCCATGGGTTAATTCCTTGGATTCTGCGTGTCACTAAATCCGTCTTTGTGCCTATGGGAGTCAGAGTCGCGTTTCTGTCACTTATAAAACAGAGTTCTGACCAAGGCCCCTTGCCATGTGGCCTCTCCAAACACTTCTTCCAGAGAGGCCAGGGCAGGCCCTGGGGACAGCGGGAGGGGAGCTGCTCCCTTACAAGTGTGGTTTCTCCCCTGGAGAGAGAACTTCAGTCCCATGGACTTAAGTCCCATCTTTACAGATGATTCACAAAGTAAAGGTTATCCTGATCTTAGAAATTGGCAACACCAATCACCTATATATTCAGACTAGAGACCTGGATGAGACCCTCTTTCTCCCCTGTCCATCACCCCTCTTATCTAGACCATGAACAAGACCTGGTAACTCTATCCCCCCAAATTATCTCAAATCTGAGCACTTCTCTCCATCTCTATTGCTACCCTCTGGGTTCCTACCACCCTCCTCTCTGCTCTGGACTCTGCAACTGTCTCCTACCTGGGCTGGCCCCAGAAGGCCCATTCTCCCCGTGGCAGCAAAAGCGTCCTTAGCATGTACATGCAACTCAAATCACATCACTTCTTTACTTAAAGCTCTGTGGCTTTCCACTGCCCATTGCATTTGGAATAAAATCGCCTGCTCACACACATCTGTTTGCCCTGCCATAGCCACAGTGGGCTCCCTCCTGTACTGCAGACACATCCCAGGACGCTTGCCCCTGCTCTTCCCTGAGTTCTCTCACTGTCACTTGAGAGCCCAGCTCTTTCTCATCACTTAGGTCTCAGTTGAGATGGCACCTTCTCGGAAAGTCCATCCTGATCATCCTTCCTAAAATAAGCCCTGGGCCCAGTTACTCTGCACCCCAGTCCCTCATTTGTATTCTTTAAAGTATCATCACAACCTGGGGTGTTTTGTTTGTGTATTCATTTTGGGTCTGCCCCTCCCACTAGAATGTAACTCAGTGAGGGCAGGAAATGGGTCTGCCTCATTCACTCTTTGTGTCCCTAGGACCTCACGCGGTGCTTGGTACGTAGATGAGTTTGATAAATATTTATTAAATGATTAAGTACAAAGTTGAAGAATCCAGTGAAGGAGGCAGTATTATCCCCATTCTCAGAACAGAAAGTTGGGGCTGGCACGGAGCCAGCAAGTGGCAGAATGGGGTCTGAAGCCTAAGTCTGTGTGGGGACAGAGCCTTTGAGCTTTCCCAAACAGCCAACATTTGTGTCATGTGTGAATTTACAAAGCAAGGCCATGCTCATTATTTCATTTGAGCTTTGCCACGTACTCCATTCTCCCAATTTTATAAATGAGGAAATGGGGGCACAGAGGGGACTCATGGCTGGTTCAAGGGGCCCTGTCTTCAATAGGGACCTCTAAGGTCTCACGGGCTTCTGGGGCCCCTAAACCTGTCAGGGCCAGAGGGATTCAGTCTGAGCTCCCCCTGCCCGTTGGGGTACCACCTCCCTCTGCCCCCATGCAGGCCACCCGCCTGTGTCTGTCACATCAAGTTCAAGTGATTCACGTGGCAGCGGCTCCTGGTCTGCCTGTCGGGACGTCAGCTAGTCCTGGTTACCATGACAACGGGATGCAAGGCACCAGGGCATCAGTGGGCTGTGGCTCTCGGAGGGCAGTGCCATGGCGGAGGAGGGGGCTCGTTTCCTCCTCCTGTGGGAAGCTTGGCAAGGGCTAGAGCCTCCGGGGGCTGGCTGGCCCCTCCCTGCCTCCGTGCCTTGGCATTTCCTTCCTGCTATCTGTCCTGGGAGCTAGGGGAGGGGCTAGAGTGCCATCCCTGGTGGGAGGGGCTCAGGAGCAGATGGGTGGGAGGACCAGCCCTTCCCCAAGTTCTAAAGCCTCTCTTCCAGGGCCCCCGTCTTAGCCCCTCCGGCCACCACTGTCTGCCTCACCACACCACAGTCTTTTTCTCCTTGACACAAATGGGAGGTTCAAGACCCAATTCAGCCAGAAAATTGGTCTCTGGGCTTGGAGTAGAACCTTGGGGTCCTGATTTCAAGTGACGGAACCTGCTTTGGGCCAGCACCTGGCTAGGATTGTATCTCAGTCACTCCTCCCAGCAACCCTATGGGTTCAGTAGTATCCGACCCATTTTACAGAGGTGGAAACTGAGGCTCAGTAATGTGAGGCGACTTGCCTCAAATCAGCCAGCTGGAAAGTGGGAGCACCATGATTGAAACCCAGGTTCAGCTGCCTCCTGATCTTGCTCTCGCAGGAACCCTTGCTGCCGCCTCTGAGGAGAGAGGATTCCTCCCTGCCCCAGCCCCTCCATCAATCAGCTCACCCCTACCAGAGGGATGGTGGCCGGAGCTGAGCTCGTGCAAGGAGCACTGGCCTACAAGTCGGCTCCTGGCTTTGTGGCCTGGCTCTGCAGCCGGCTGGCTCGGGACCACAGTCCCTTTGTCCAGGCACTGCAGGATGGCTGGAGTGAAGGTGCTGCTCGACGGCGGACATGAGGCTATTGTGTCCTGCCCCAGGGAGAGGTTTGGGGCTGGGCCTGGGACAGGTGACAGGGATGGGGATGTGGCCAAAGGAGTCAGAGCTAGCTAGAGGAGCAGGGGCCTGCTTTCATAATGAGATATCCAAATGGGTCATTGCTCACTTGGAATTGCTTCTGAGGGCAATGGGTGCCGAGCATCCCCACATTTTAAATTGAGATGTAGATCTCTTCAGGCCTTGCAAGGTTGGTGACCCCAAGCTGGTTCTGTGACCCTTAGTATCCCCTTCCATGGTCCATAAAGGGAGGTGAGAGTGTTGAGGCTAGGGCAGGGGGAGATAGGCAATGAGGATTCCTTTGGAGGGGCAGGTGGGGTGTGCCCCCTGCTCCCACCTTAATTGGCTGAGGGAGTGGTGCTTCAAGAGAAGCATTTGGAGAAGCTGATGTGTGTCCCCTAGAATTTGGGTAGGCACAGCGGCTGAGGCCTGACCCTGGCTTGACAAGACTCTAGGAGGAGGTGGTGACTTGGAACTGTCTGTGGCGGGGGAGAGTCTGGCAAGCTCAGGTTCTCCTGTGGGTCAAAGGAGCCCTAGCAAAGCATGCTGCACAAGGGGTCTGCCCGCCAAGGCCAGGTGACCTCTTGGAGTCTGAGTGGGGGAACCCCCAGAAACAGGAGCTGGGGACAGTCGTGAGCTATCAGCTGCAGACATCATTGCCCATGTCAGAGAAATACTGGCTGAAGGAACCTGGTAAGGGGGGCTCCAAAGACCCGCAAGAGATGCTCCACAGAGAGGACCTGTTAGCCCAAATCGTCCTGGGGGACCAGGCCTCCCATCCCCATCGCAGCTTCCTTAGCCTGGGTCAGGCCTGAACTAGAGAGGGAAAGGAGGAATCTTTAGATTGAAAGACAAATTGAAGCTTTTGTGATAGATTAGATTGGAAATTTTATCTCACACAAAAAAAGAGATTGATAGTGGCTGAGAGTATCCAGAAAAATTATGGGCTATGCCCCAGATATGGTCCAGGAGCAGGGAAACACCGGAGCAAGCTCTGAAGAAGAATCTCAGCAGTGCTGAGAGTCAAGCGTCTTCTGCTCAGGCCCTACCAGGCCCGGCCATTGCAGTAAACTGGTCCCCATGATCGGTGTCCTGAGGGGGGAAGTGGTCTGACTCCATTCCAGGCCCCTCTTCCTCCATCCTCCCACCCCACCCCCATTCTCTCCCTGGACTCAGGCTACACTGGGAGGGGTTTCCGGGTGGTTGTCTCTTCCCACCTGCTACCCCTGCAGGGCCCCTTCTCACTCCCTCCTTGTTCCTGTCAGCACAGCTCCCAAAGCAGGAGCCCACAGCCCCTCCTCTGCTGGCTCTAGGACCTCCCTCATCCCTCTTCTCCCCCTGCCCACCCTAGAGCTGATTTTGGCTTCTCGGGACTGAGTTCAGTACTGCAGCTGGGGCAGGGCTGGGTCAAGTATCCTCAAATGGGCCAATAATCGTCCCATATCCCCCATTACAGATAGGGAAACTGAGGCCCAAGAAAGCAAGGGAACTTGCCCAAGGCCATACAGCAACCCCTGGCAGAGCCAGGTTAGAATCTAGGCGGTTAGCTTCCTAGTCCTGGGCTCAGTGGAGCACCTGGGGTTCCAAGGGAGAGGTGGCTGGGCCAGGCCCATGGCAGTCCCACTTGCCACCCCACCCTGGCCTGCAAAACTACATCTAGAGAGGATAGAGGGCTAGAAATTTCTCTTCCCAGAAGACCTCAGGCCCAATTTGGATTGGCAGAGATGTCAACACCTGGCAGCTACTCATTCCCCCACACCCAGCCCTGAGATTCAGTGGGCCACTGAGACCTTTGGAGAGCTGGTGGTCAGAGTGGCTTCTGCCAAGGACATCAGCAGTGCCTACTGTAGACTCCAGTGGGTGGGGTTGAAAAAGTACAGCTTCTGGAGTTAGACCTGAGTTCAGGTCCTGTCTCTATTATTTAGTAGTTGTGCATCCTTGGGCAAGTCACGTGGCCTCTCTAAGCCTCGTTCTGTCATATGTAAAAAGAGAATGAGGCCCAGGATTCAGTGTGAGGACAATGAGCTAATGCACCCACGGCACGTATCCCAGTGTCTGGCCGGCCAGGCTGCCTCCCATCCCCCACAGAGTTCTGTTACCTTACAGTTTCCTTTTGAACAACAGGGTCAAGGCCAGGGTGGTGGCCCCGTCCATCCCCGCCTGCTCACTCTGCATGGAGCCCCAGGGTCACCCCATCTATTTTTACACTTCTTTTCCTCCCTCCGTCCCACCACTTTCTTCCTTTTTATCCCCCCCCCTCCTTTTTCAGAAATGACATAATTAGAGGGATTTAATGTTCTGCTGCTGAAATCTTCATTTTCTTGGGTAATTTCCACTATTTCATCAAGGAATAATTAATTGCATCGTCTTTAATCAATTGTTTTACAAATCCAGCAGCGGGAGGAATTCTCCCACCATCTCCACAGCTGCTCTCCCCCTCCTGGGTGAGGTGCCAGCTCATGCCGGGGAGAGAGCTTGGCTGCCAGAGCTGGGGTGGGGGGCGACTGTGAGGGAGAGACCACAGTCTCCCCAGCCCCCCGGGGAGGGGAAGGAGAGTGTAGGCGGCTGGGAATCCATCGGGCGGCCATGCAGGGAGCGCCCACCACCTGCGGGGCAGCCGTGGGAGAGGCTGGGCTCACTTGTGAGCCTAGACAGGTGGGGAGGATTTAGCCGATGTGGACGCTGAGACTGGGAGAGGATTGCCAAGTCCGAGAGGTGGAGAGGGACTCAGGTGTCTGAGGCTCTGGGACTCAAGATAGGGAAGATAAGATCTAGAACTGCCATCTCAGAGATGGGTGCTGGTGGTGACCAGGAGAGGGGGAAGAACAGAAAGGAGGGACTTTCCCAGGCAGAGGAGGAAAGCGATTGCAATAGTAGCCGATGCTTCTGTAGCGCTTGCAAATGCTGAGCCTGTTCTAGGCACTTTATCATCACAATAACCCTGGGAAGTAGGACCTCTTATTACCCCCAATTTACAAAGAGGCTCAGAGAGGTCAAGGGACTTGTCCAAGGTCATACGGCTAGCAGGCGGTGGAGCTGGGTCTTGGCCTCAGACCTGAGTTTAAGTCCTAGCTCTAGGGACTGTGCGTTAATCCCCTAAGTGTACTGCTTGCCCACAGCCACCCAGTGACAACATCCTGTCTCACTCAAGAAAGGCCACACCCTGCGTGGCAGGCAAAGCACCCGTGTGATCTGCTTCTTCTCTCCTACCCTGCCCCTGGCTCACGGCTCCAGCCCGCTGGTCTCCTCCTCTCCACCTGCCCCGGGCATTTGCTCCCCGTCCTGTGCTCTGAGCTGTTCCTGCAGGATCGCTCCCTGATTTCATTTACATCTCTGCTCCAATGTCACCTCCTCAGGGAGCCTTCCAGGACTCTCATACCCACCCACCCCACCTCCTTACACCACTTTATTTTTCTTCCGCTTCTTTATTTTCTTTTTCTTTTTTCTCCGTGAATCTATCCATAGCGGGCATTAGTGCTTTCCACCAAATACTCGCTTTTATCTTCTGGGTACCAGGTAGGACTGCACTTCCCCACCCCTCAGAAGAGATGAATGTGGCCCTGTGACTTGCTGGTGGGAAATGAAACAGGAGAGAAGCGTCGTGTCTCACTCCTGGGACTGGGGCAGGGGCCTTGGGAGCTGTTGTGCAATTTGCCACGTTCCCTTCTGTGGAAGTTGCAGAGGAGCCTCCTTCATCCTGGATCCCCCAAATGGGGACAACAAAGAGCAGAGCCCCTGCCGGGATCTCCTCCAAGAACATGCAGTGTGAGCGAGAAATAATTCCTAGCGTATTGATGACAGCATAACTTTGCCCATTCTGACTGAGATATCACGTGATACATTGTCACTCATTTATGCTTCTCTCTCTCTAGAATGTCAGCTCCTTGGGAACAGGGGCTTCATCATGTTTGCTGCCCCTATCCCGGTTTCCAGAACATTGCCTGGCACATAGGAGGTTATCAGTAGTGTTTGTTGAATGAATGAATGAAGGTCATGTTCCCTTGTGCAGCACTTTAGAATTTACTAAGTTCTTATATATATGTATTCTTACTGTAGCTCCATGAAATGTAGATCTCTGTTTCACAGATGACTCTTGAACTGACACCCAGAGGAGTTAGTTGAGTTGCCCCTTGACATGCAGCCAGTTAATGGTGGAGCTGGGACTAGATTTCACATCTCTCAGTTCACTACTCTCCATCTTGGCCCCATGCATTTGCTCTTAGGATATAGCAGATGGAGCTACTCCCTTCCCCCACCCCACCCCGCGCCCCGTGGTTCTCTTCCCATTTACCCCTCACACCAGGCACTTTGCCTCTGATAGAGGGTGCGGGAAGGGGAGTTTCCTTTAGGTGGAGCCGTGGTTCCCAGGGCTGCCCCTTTCTCCTTCCCTGTGGAGGGGTCACCGGCCCATGGACGGGGTCGCCTGCAGCATCTCTCAGTTACACTGCATTTCATCCAGCTAGAACCACACCAACCCCTTCAGTCTCTCAGCTCGACAGCCGCCATATCTGGAGCCCAGCAGACACAGGCGGGCATCGCAAAGCCCCTGCACTGAAGCCCATGCCCTGTTCCCCAGGGCCCCGGCACTCCCCGGCCTCGGTCCAGGGTCGTAACTCTTTCTTTTCACGGGGCTCCGTCAAGCTTGGTGATCTGCTTTTCCTGCCTCCAGTGGATCGGAAGTAACAGACTAGAAGGGTAAGGTGGGGAACAGGCACCCTGGTACAGTAACATGCTGAAGTGGGAAGATTATGGAAACATGGAAAACTCAAAGGACACAGACTCTGGGGCCACTTAGCACAGGGGCAAGGCAAGGGCTGAAAATCCGTCAGTAAAGCAGGAGGTCACTGTCCTGCGGCCCAGATGTTAATTAACATTCATCACACAAGCTGCTTGATGTAGGCAAGTTACTTGATCTCTCCAGACCTGAGGTCCCTCCTCTACTGGATGAGCTCCAAGGCTCCTTCTGAAAACCTCTGTGTCTGTGTTGACACAAATCATGCATTCAAGCCGGGTTCAATCATGTCCCGTATACCACTTTAAAAAGGCAGGGGGGTCTGTAATACCTTTTAGAGATATTTCCATCCAAAGTAGGTTTTCAGTGGGTTGACCGTAAAGATCAACCTAAAGATCTTCCATTTTAAGAACTTTTATGGACTCTGTATGCTGGGCACTGAGCAAGATGCTGGGAATGTAGAACTGAAAAAGACACATTCTGCTTTTGAAGTCATCATCTAGTGGAGAACAAGACATATAAATTGATCACTGCAATCAACAAGATGCAATGGGGCCAAGAGAGAGACCAGCTCTTCATGGAGGATCAGAATGGCTGGGTCTTGACAGATTCATAGGAGTTTTCCAGGCAAAGAAGGGGAGGGCAATTCAGTAGAGAGAACAGTGTGAGCAAAGGCATGGAGGCATGAAACTCTTGTGTTCCAAGAATTGCAGGTGGTTCAGTATCAGTGGAGCATTAGATCTGAATCAAAAAAACACTAGAGATGAGGCTGGAGAAGAAACTTGGGGGCAGATGATAAAAGGTCTTAAATGCCAGCCTAAGGAGTTTGGACCTTATCCTACAGGCAGCAGGGAGCCATAGAAGGTTACAAAGCAAGTAAGCAACACGACCAGATCTATATTTTAGAAAGCCCCTCCTTCCAGCGCCCAGGGTGGAGGATAGATGGGAGGTACAAGTGACAAGGATGGAGGCAGGGGAACCAGGGACGGACTGCTGCAAAAGGTGAGAGGGAGTGTGGCCCGAGCTGGGGCAGGGCACATGGGCGTGGCCAAGCAAGGAGGATTCCAGAGACACACAGGAGATAAAATGGACCAGGTTCTGGCGGTGACTGGATGTCGAGGATAAGGAAGGAGCGAAGGGACACCCGCGTGTCTGTCTTTGATTCCCGGGGATGCAGGGTGGCAGTGGCTAAGTGTGGAAATGGAGACACGGGGGATATGAGGAGCTCCCCACTGAACTTAGGTGAGTTTGATGTTGGGGACATCAACCTGGGGCTCTTCTGAAAGGCCAGAGGGCCAGACCACCGGGTAGACAGCAGGGGATGGGAGATGAGAGGTGTATTCATTACTTATTTCTGTGTGACAAGTTGCCCTGAAGCTTTGTGGCTTCAAACAATAAACGTGTATTATATCACAGACCTTCTGGGGATCAGGAATCTGAGACCGGCTTAGCTGGGGGGTTCTGGCTCAGGGTCTCTCCTGCAGCCAAGATGTCTGCCAGGGGCTGGGGTCGCCTGCAGGTTCTCCTGGGGTTGAAGGATCTGCTTCTAAGGTGACTTGCTCACAGGCCTGGCCAGTTGTTGCTGGTTGTCGGCAGGAAGCCTCGGTTCCTCTCTATCGGGCCGCTTGAGTATCCTCATAACTCGGTGACTGGCTCTCCAGAGTGACTCGAGAATGAGCAAGGCAGAGCCTCACCGTCTTTTGTGCCCTGGCCGTGGATAGTTGACACAGATCCGGCCTCTTCAATGACTACACAGGGGTGTGACTACCAGGAGGTGACCACTGGGGGCCTCCTTGGAAGCTGTCTACAACAGAGAAAGAGCACCCTCTTCAACTCCCCTGTTATGTGGATGCAGAAGCTGAGGCTGAGATGGGCAGGGACTTGCCCAGGGCCACACAGCAAGTTTGGGCCTGGGTTAGAAGCAGTCTACATTGGCCTAGGGGAAAGGGGCCTTGCCCCTTGGGAGCCTGGAGGGAGGAGGAGAGGCCCTCAGGAGGCAGATACCAGGTGCCCGGAGCCAGTGAGGGGGTGGGGAGGGGAGGCTGAGGGACTGGCCAACCCCTCTGAGAGCTGGCTGGAGGGTGAAACCCCCTCCCCTACCTCCCCCTGGAGAGTGAGTAATAAATCAGCCCGGGACAGGCTCTCCCACACTCCCTACCACCCATCTCCTCATTCATGCAGGCCTGTGGGAGGCCCAGTTCCCTTGGTCACCTCTCCACCCTTCATTTATTCAACAAAGATTTACCCAAACCCTGCTCTGTGCTTGGCATCTCTATGACCCGTGTTGGACGTACATGGACATCCATGTTCCTTTGACCTCATGAATGAGGCTGATGGTCCAGTGGCAGAGACCGATATGAAGCAAATAAAGCGCTAAAGGGAGAATCTCATACAAATTGTGAAATGTGCCTTGGAGGAGAGTAGCAGGACACTTAGTTTAGATGAAATAGTCAGGGAAGATTCTTTGAGGCAGGGACATTTAGATCTAGAGCTGAGGGGATCACGCAGGCAAAAAATTTAGGGAAAGGTCATTCCAGGTATAGGGACCAGAGTGTACAAAGTCGGCAAGGAGGGGAAACTCATGAGAGCTTCAGGAAGAAAGCCCAGGTGATCTGAGTGCCACGAATGGGGAGGAGAAGGGAGAGGGTGCTGAGGGGGACAGAGAGAGTGGGGGTAGGTCAGGCGGAGTTGGCAGTCCAGGCTTGCTGCGTGGTCACAATTGCAACAGCAGACTAACATCAGCCTGACAGCTGCGTAACAAATGAGCCAGTGTGGCTCTGGAAAGGCACAACATGGGAGACTGGCATGCAGGCTGCACTGTCACCAAGGTAATCCTGAGCAGCACCTATGGTCCCAAAGGATGGACATGCAGCTGTGAAGGGTGGAGGCAAGGTGGGTCTGCCGAGAGGCTGTTGCCAGGAAACTTGGCATGGTGGGTGGAGGCAGGAGGCAAGGAGAGGAGACCACCATGGGGACTTGGGGCCCCAGGAGCTGAGCAGAGCTCTGGTAGGGAGGAGACCCCCAAGATGTCAGAGCCCTGGGATTCTGAGTCATCCCAAGGGAGCACCCCAATGCACTTCACTGTGGCCTCAGGTGTGGGAGTGGCCTGAGCTAAGTGAGTTCTGCCACTGATCTGCTGTGTGACCTCAAGAAAGCCCCTCTCCTTCTCCGAGCCTCAGTGCCCTTCACTGTCAAATGTGCAATTAAAATCCCCACCTCACAGGAGATGGTCAGGATCAGAAGGCATCAGGGATAGGAAAAGGCCTTATTGATTGAGAAGGGCCCCTCTCAACCCCCAGCGAGGATCTGGGGTTCGTTGTTACTAACGAACCGAGTGAGGTCTGGCTTGGAGCCCATTAGCCCTCTTCCATGGTGCCCCCAGGCCAGCTGAGTGTGGACAAGGGCTGCTACCGCCAGGGGGCCAAGGGGCTAAGTGGGAGCTAAGAGGATTAGAGGGTCCTCATGAGCACACAGCGTGATCAGCTCCCCCTCACCGCTGCCTCCCGGCTGTCTGGATGCCCTGCCTCGGGGCCTCCGGGTAGGAAGGAAGCAGAGTGGCAGAGGCCAAGGAAGAAGATGGAGGGAGAAGGAGGTGGGGACTCTAAGGGAGGAGGGATTCAGAGGAGCCAGGAAGACCTGCCTGCTGTACCCCACATAGGTTCATGCACAGGCACGTATATGTGCATGTGCACACATGCAGCGTACACAGCACACACGAGTGCGTACACGTACACACACATGCACACACCTGCACGCAAAGCACACACGTGGTGCACACATGAGCACACATGCCTATACACACATATGCACAAGCACATGAGTGCACACAAAAGCGCACACATGAACACATACATAGCACACAAGAGTGCATACATGTGAAGACATGCACACACAGGCATACTCATGAGTATACGCATGAGCAACACACATGACACAAGCACACAGAGCATGTGCACACAGAGACACACATGTGAGCACACATGCACACATGCATACTCACGTCCCCCCACCCCAGCTGGCCTGGTCACACCCTCCCACGCTCTCCCACCATCTCCCACCGTCTCTCACACACAGTCTGAGACCCAGGGCCTCACAGGTCTCCAGGCCATCACTGCATCTCCTTCGTCTCACATCAGTCGCGCGCTCAGCCCTGTGACCTGCACAATGTCGCATAGCTAGAAAAGGCCGGAGCCAGGATTTGAACTCATTTTGGAGGGTGCGCCTGTGTGGGGGCGGGGCAGGCGGGAGACAGAGTAGTGGAAGGTGAATCCAGGAGCCCCCAGAGGGCCACACAGCAGGGAGAGGGAGGATGGGCGACGCTGGCAGAAAGCCACACGGCACACCATACAGGGAGCGAGTATCCAGACACATCCCCACCAGGTGGCATCACCCCCTGTCCCCGTCCCACCCAATGTCCCCTCTGGTCGTCTCTCCTTTCAGCTCCCTGGACCCATCCCTTGAGGCCCAGGCAGGGCGTCTGGCCAAAGGCCTGGTGCCCCTGGAAAAGAACCCAGAAGGCTCCTGACCAGCCTGACTCAGTGCCTGGTGCCCACGGGCGGGATAGAGGCGGATGAAAGGAGCTGGCATCTGTGGAGGGGCAGCTGCTGGGAGCCTGGCTCCATGCCGGCCTCATTCATCTCATTACCTTTTTAAGTGAAAGGTCAAGGGGCTTGTGGGGTTCACGGGGCGAGGGTGGGAGAGGGCTGGCCTTGACCTCAGGCGTCTGTCTCCACAAAGCCATGGACCTGGTTTGGAAGGCATAGAGCCTGGAGTGGCCCTGGCACAGCTGCCAACAGCAGCCCCCACCTACACGCTGCCCCAGGTTGACCCTGCTGAGGCCCGAGGCGATGAGAAGGTGACAGGCAGGAGCAGCCAGGGTAAGGGGCTTTGGGCTGATGCCCCATGCGCGACCACAGGTCCTGGAGCCCCCAAATATCCTGGTGACGCCAGGCCTTAGCTGGGGGCGGGGGGCACAGTGTGGTTCTTAGATCTCCCCCGGGAGGCAGCTCCAGGGCAGGCTGGGAGGGCCTCCTCTGAAGCTCCCTGGAGCCGCCCCTGCAGCCCGCCAGGGGCCTGCCAGCCCTGCAGCTGGAGATGTATGGCTGAGGTGAGCATCCAGCCTGCGGGCAGGGCGCATAAATCAAAGCTGAAGGCCTAAGCTGCAGCCTGGCCTCGGGCTGGCCCTCCTGTGCTGCCCTCAAGGCTTCCTCGCCCGCCTGCCCCAGCCAGGCCCCGGCAGGCCCCGGAGCTTTCTGCCTACACTCTCCCTCCCTGTGGGGAGTCTCGGGTTTACCCAACAGTGGGGCTGGCGGTTAAGTGCTGGGCTCTGGAAGCTGCCTCTCCAGGTCCAAGTGCCAGCTCTGCCTTACCTGGTCGTGGGGGCCTGGGCAAAGGCAGAGGTCTGTGTCTCCATCTGTAAAACGGGATAACGGTCGTACCTGCACATGGGCCCTTGTGAGGGCTCAATGGGTTTGCTAAGGTGCATAGAACAGGGCCTGGGGGGTCAGCTGCTCTTACCTGAGGCCCCAGAGCAGTGCACAGGGACATGAGCCTGGCTTGGCCTGTGCCCCGGGGTTTGTGCCGCCTGGTGTCTGTCTGAGCGTCTGGGGGAAGGGTCAGGGTGGCTCCTTCCCCAGAGGCTGCTCAGTGGGCTCAAGGGGGGCCAAGGCAGGACCAGCTAGGGGGCTGCAGTGATGTGCTCCCAGCTGCAGCCCCTGCAGGCACATGGACAGAGCATGGAACCAGCCCCCATCCCTCCCTCTGTGTCCCCATGTGGCTCTTCCTCCTCCGGGTGGGGTGGGGTGGGAGCCGAGGAGACCTGGGCCCCAGGTGAGCACCCAGGTGAGAGCCAAGCCCCGCCCCAGGAGAGGTTCCTGAGACAGGCTGGGGCCCTGGGCCCTATCTCCTAGCAACATGGCCTCAGGCACCCTGCCTGTTTGCCTTAGGGACCCCAGGGAGCCCGGCTCAACCACCACCCCCACGAGGGGGCGTCTGGCTGCAAGCCCTGCTGGGGTGGGACAGAGAGGTGAGGGCAAAAGGTGGGGGGAATGGGGACTCCCTTTGCCCCAACCCAGGGCCAAGCTGCTGCAGAGTGGCCTGGGGGATGGGCTCTCCACTTCCCTGCCCCCAGCTCTCTGTGTCTGTCTCCTGTCTCTGTTTCCCTCCCTTGTCTCCATCTCTCTTTTCCTGCACTCTCTCTCTGCCTTTTGGGAGCTGTCTCCCTTCTCTCTCTATCTCCATCATTCTGCCTCTGTGTCTCTCTCTCCTTCCATCTCTCAGTTCTCCCTCAGGATTCTATTTCTCTTTCTCTGTATCTCTCTTTCTATCCCGTGCATTTTCTCTCATGTCTCTTTCAAATGTCTCTCCTCCATTTCTCTCACTTCCATGCCCCCCACCTCGTCTCCCCTCAGATTTCTTTGTCTGTCTCTCTCTGTGCACCCCTGGCACTCTCTCCAGCCCCCCACCCTTGGGGTCTCTCCACTGTCAGATCTGTTTCTTCCCCTGAAGTCTCTCCCCCGACCAAGGGGTGTTGTGGGTGGGCCTGGGTGCCTGCTCCCTATCCTTGGCGGGGGGTGGGGTGGGGGGGTGGTAGTCACACCATGGGACGTTTAGTGGGATGTGCAGGGAGGTCAGTCTGAGCAGGGAGGCCAGAATTCACCTCATGACCTCGAGCTGGCCTCTGCCTCTCTCGGGTCTCGGTTTCCCCATCTGTTAAGTTGGTGTAACGGCCGTGGCAGGAGGAGCTAGGTGCCCTCCAGGCTGCTGTTGGTCATAGACTGTGATAGAAATTGACAGAATTTCAAGCCAAGGTGGTGTGGGGCATCTTCTGGAGAAAGGACTGCACAGGTATCTGGGCCTCTGCCCTCGCCCTCCCTGCTGGCAGGCCTCTGGCTGGCATGTCCTCTTCCCATGAATGGTCTTGGCAGCAGGAGTCAGAGAGGCCTTGGCGCCCATGGGCGGCTTTGGCTGCATCATGGCGCCCTCTGGTGGTCACAGGTAGACACTGCAGCCACACTTCGCTGCGCCCGCTGGTCCCTGGTGTGGACTCCAGGGCCTTGATCTCTATTGAGCCCTGGGTATGTGCCAGACACTTTTCCAACTGCCTCTGTGCACGATCTCATTTTATTCTCACCCTGCCCTACTATTATCTCCATCTTACATTTGAGAAAGTTGAGACCAGGGTTTCAAACCCAGGTAGTCTGACTCCAGACTTGACCAGCATCCCTGGGATTCTGCCTCTCAACCACCTGCAGCAGAGGCCCACAAGTCCATCAATGGTGACTCACTCTTTGGGGCTACTGATTTGTCTAACGAATATTTATTTCCACCCACTATGGGCAATACCCTGCAGGAAACATCAGAGCAAAGGAGCCCATAGAATCCACCTAGCCTGACTGTACCATTTACAGATGGGGAAACTGAGGCTCAGAGAAGGAGAGTGACCATCCCAAGGTCACACCATCTGAGTATGTGCGTGTGTGGGAGAGTGACCTTCCATGCTCAGCTCAGTGCGGCGGCTCCAGGTCACCGTGCAGGCTGAGGCAGTGTTGGGACAGGGAGAAGGGACAGCGCAGCCTTCCACGGTGAGTGAGGCTACAGCGGGTAGGGGCTGGGGGCACTGCAGAGCAAGTGGCAGATCCTGGTATCCTGCACATTTGCAATTCCAGAATTCCAGGAGGGAACAACTGGAACAAAGGCACGGTTCCAGGAAGGAGGTGTCTGAGCGTGATGGTGGGCGTGGCTGGGGCAGCAGATGTGTCTGTGCCTGTGTGTCCCCGTGTCGGGGCGGGGCCTGCAGGTCAGGCCTGCTGGAGGCGGGGAAGGGCTGAGAGGGGTGGCAGACATCGGAGGAAGCCCTGAATGCCGGGCCTAGGAGCCTGGACCATGTGATGCCAGCAGCTGGAGCAGGGGCACAACCTCCAGCCGTCCTGTCGCTCCTCCTGCCGCTTTCCCGAGCACCTGCTCTGTGCCAGGCACGCAGGGAACAGGACAGCCCAGCTGCTGTCCTCATGGAGCCTGCAGTCCAGCATGAAAACACAACAGATCCCCTTAGAAAGAGGCCTCTCCCATCTACTCTCTGGTGACAGAGGTCACCAGGGGGGCAGAGGAGATGCAGAGGGTGGGGGTCTTGACTGGGAGTTCTGTGGGGTGAGGGAAATGTTCTAGAGCTTAACGGGGTGGAAGTTACACAGAGGACACAGAGGGAGAAGGGCATCGAGCTGTTCACTCAAAATCAGTGCACTTTATGCAAATTTTAGAAGAAGAAACAAAAGTAGGAAGGTTGGAAGGGCCAGTAGCTGTGGCCTCTCCTGGAGGGAGAGGACCCGGACAGATAGAAGCTGGAGGAGAATTCTATGGAGGAGTTGCTGATGGGAGTGGATGCTGGGACCCGGCTCTGGGCAGGGGATCTGAGGAGGCCCAGGGGATGGAGCCTCAAGGATTTGGGGAGGCTTGGGGATCCCTGGGCATCCTGTCTCTGGCAGAACCTGCCCCCCACCTCAGAAGTCAGAAGCAGCAGGAAGCCCACTGAAAGCATGGATCTCGGACACTTAAATCTACAGGTGTCCAGATCGCCCATCTACTGCTCTGCTGGGGGCAGGGGAAGGGAGCCCCCATACTCGTGTTCACAGGTTCCCCAGGTGACCCTGACTTTGTCAGCCTGCAGACCAGCATCAGGAAATCATAGCCCGAGGTTCTTTCCAACCCTTGGCTTCTGTGCTTCCAGATCCTGAGATTTTCTGAGTTTGAAACGTCCTTTTAGCTTGCTGCTCATCCCTCCTTTGACAGGGGAGAAGCCAAGTCCCAGAGAGGGGAAGTCGCTTGCCCTGGCCTCACAGCGAGCTTGCAGCCAGAGCTGTAACTGGAACCTAGCACGTCTGGGCTGCTGGGGCCGGCTTCCCAGCCCCTAGAGGCCGACTTGGTCATGCGGCAGGAATTCCCAGCTGTCAGGGGCCTTGGGAGAGATGGGTGGGGCCTGCGGGCGGGTGCAGGGAGCCTGGTGGCTGTGGGTGGGCCCTACCCACCCTGCAGGTGCCCCAGGTCTCCTGATCAGCTGCTCAGAGGTCCTGCTCACCTCCTGCCCCTGCAGCCCAGAACGTAGCCCCTGGGAGGCCCTCCTGGCCACCAGGGGAGGGGGCAGAACCCTGGCTCTGGCCCTAGCTGTGGGAGGCTCTGCCAAGCTCTGTCACATGGGAATGCCACCCCCAAACCCCTGCCCACAGGGCCTCATTAGGATGCGAGAGGTGCAGGTGGGCTGAGCCGTCAAGGTCACCGGTCAGCGGAGAACAGAGCCAGGGTGACAGCGCCCCCTGCCAGCCCAGGCACCTCCCCCACTGACCCCAGTTGGCCTTGGCCCTCTGCCCAAGGCAGTTGCCTGCACCAGGCCTCACCTCTCCCTGGAGCCTTCCCTCCCTTTTTTCTCCTCCCTCCCTTCTCTACCCTCCCAATTCCTTCCCCTATGGGGGCTCCAGCCTGGCCCACTCCCTTCCATCCTGACCCCTTTGGAGACAAGCAGATCTGATTTGAACCCCAATTCCTGCTCCCC
This sequence comes from Diceros bicornis minor, assembly GCF_020826845.1. Taxonomy (NCBI): domain Eukaryota; kingdom Metazoa; phylum Chordata; class Mammalia; order Perissodactyla; family Rhinocerotidae; genus Diceros; species Diceros bicornis. The sequence goes on from NC_080752.1 coordinate 55,895,152, forward strand.
TCACACCCTCCACCTGCCCCCTGCAGCTCACGAGCTCTATGACCTTAGACAAGTTGCTAAACCTCGCTGAGTCTCTATTTACTTATCTGCAAAATGGGGGTAACAGATCCTATCTCATGAATGGCTTGTGAGGATCTTTAAACCATCTAACGTGGCTTGGACACTCTGTGCCAGGCACTGTGTGTGGTTTACACAAGCATCTTCTTTAACTGCCAAAGGCAGCTACTATCATCATCCCTCTTTTATAGATAAGGAAACTGAGGCTCACAGAGAGGGCACAGCTGGTTCCTGGTCGCCCAGCTGCAAGTGCAGAGCTGAGCTTTTGGGCTGTAGGCTCTGTGTTCTTTGCCAGGCACTAGGGCATTGGGTCACATGCGGTACAGCACAGAAATTAGGACCCTGGCTTTGGGAATCAGGCCTCAGGCCTCAGTCTCCTCATCTGTAGAACGAGGAAAGTGGTACCCATCCCTGGGGGGTGGTGATGAGTAAAAGGTGCAGAGCCTGAGCCTGAATCCCGCTCCCGCAGTCTCCTGCCCCCCGCCCCCCCGAAAGTGAGAAGGACTCTGGCGCTGCTTCCCTTGAGGTGGAGCATGACTCTGCTTTATGGAGACAGTTACACACACAGCAAATATTGGTGAATTTAACCCCAAATTGGTGAATTTCTTCTGCAATCACTATTACAAATCCCGAGATCTCTGCTCAAGGGCTGAAATGGCTGCACACAGCATTTTAAGTCCCCACCCAAGGCCCTGAACTTACTCCTCCCGAGTAATGCATAGTAACACCATCGACAGGTGAAGAAAGAGCAGCTCAGAGTGGGGCCCGGGCTTGCCCTGAACCACACAGCCCGGGTGGCAGAGGTCCTGTCCCTCCTCACCCCACAGGGCTCTCCCTCCTCACAGGGCCTGGGGCCTGGAGGGCGGGGGAGGCTGGCTCTCCCCCCACAGCAGACGCCTCATTAGCATCCGAAGAGCACCCACCCAGCTTGTCAAGACGCAGTTGGGGAGATTCTAATTCACCCTGATTGACCCTGCAGGGAATCTTCCAAACTCCTGGGTTTTTACAGCTTCTTGGAGTTTTATTTTGGCGTTAGAAAAATAGCGCATTTATGTCAAACACCCAGGGTTATAAATCGATGCCGCTCTGATTTACTAAGTGCGAAAAGGCCAGCGTGCTGAGTGAGTAGCCAGGGCCACAGCTCTCCCGACGTGGTCAGGCCTTGGGCCTGGACGTTCCCCAACAACCCATCTTAGAGATGAGGCAGCCAAGGTTCAGAGAGGGCGGTGGCCACCACAGCGGCTGGCCGTTATTGACCACTGACTGTGCGTTGAGCTCTGTGTTAAGCACTCCACGGGCATTAAGAAAAATTGCCCAAGGCCCAGACACTAGTAATTACCTGATTTAAAGGCCAGCTTGGCCAGGAACAAGAAGTTCAGGGCAGAGCCGATGAGGCTAGTTTGAGTTTCCTGTGGGACATCCAGGAGGGAGAGCTCGGCTCTGATTCTTATCAGCTGTTTCACCCAGAGCAACTCAGTTAACCTCTCTGTGCTCCAGTACCCCATCTGCAAAGTGAGCATAAAAATAGTACCTCCCTCACGGGTTGTTGTGTCTGGATTAAATGAGTTCCACGGGTGGGGTTCACGGACATGTAGGAGGCCACCGGACACCTGGGCGTGGAGCCTGGTGACGGTGAGGCTGGGAGCACCAGTCCCTAGGAAGAAGTGCAGCGTGAACAAGAAGGGCAGCAGGGTTCCTTTCCCGAATGGGGTGGCAGAAGGGCCTGTGAGAGGGGCGAGGAACAGGGACCCACCAGGGTGTGGTTCATGGAGGCCCAGAGCTGAGCTGGTGCAGACAGGAGAGTGGGGAACAGGGCGCCGGGTTGCCAGCCGCTCGGTTGGGGTAAAACAACCAGACGTGGCAGTGATGTCATGAGTGAGTCAGTAGGACCAGTTTGGGTGGAAGGAGTGGGCTGAGGAGGCAGAGATTGGGCATAAAGGTTATGCTTGAAGAAATGCCACCAGGGAGGGGAGAAGAAAGATGAGGCCCCATGGGAGACACGTGTGGGGCTAAGGGAGGGGTTTTAAAAACTAACTATAAATATCGAATCATTATGTTGTACACCTGAAATGAATATAACGTTACATGTCAATTATACCTCAATAAAAAAAGTTGTTAACGAGAAGTGAGCAAGTTTGCTGATGGAGGGGAAGGAGAAGGTGAAGCAGAGAGGAGAGACGAGGCAGGAGAGGGAGGAGCCCAGGGCTCAGGGACATCTGGTCCTCAGAGGAGAGCCGCTGGTCTGTCCCAGGCATGAGCCTTTGGAGGATGGGGTGGGAGTGCACCTCTGTGGGAACCCACCCCCAGAACGTTCTAACCCTCTCCTCTGCAGAGTGTTTGTTTGTTCAGGATGAGGCTCAGCCCCCTGATGTGGCTTGTGGAGCTGGTGGGCCTGGCTGCCCCCTACTCCCCACCCCACCACACACGCACTCCAGGGCCTTTGCACACATGGGTTCCCCTGCCTAGGACGCCCACCCCTCATCCTTTTCCTTCAAGCCTCAACTCAGGAGTCACCTCCCCCCAGGAGGGGGCTGACTGGTTAGGGGGCTTCATGAGCATGGCCCCCCCACCCTGAAGGAATCGCACACACCCTCGTCTGTCTCCCACCCAGGGCAAGGTCTATGCAGCCAGGTCACCTCTGCCCCAACCGAGCAGGTGGGAAACGGTGTTGGGTGACTACAGTGGTGGGGGAGGTGGCCAGAAGCTCCCCAGAGACATGGTACGGTGAGGAGAGTGTGGATTCTGGGGCCAAAGTGCTGGAACTAAGAGCTGTGTGGCTCTGGCAAGTTCTTTAACTCTCCCGTGCCTTCCTCCTTCCTCTGTCACTCAGAGGATAATGATACGTCATAGGAGTGCAAAGGGCTCACAGCCGTGTCTTCTTCTCAATTGTGATTACTGGGTGCTGCCCAGAGAAGGGGCTGGTCTCTGGCAGAGGGGGCCCTGGAGGGTGCCAGGAACAGGGTTCGTCCCTGCTTTGAAGGCTTCAGTGCTGGTAATCCCCCACGGGTTGGTTCCAGCACTTTCTCCAAAGCTCTGCCAGCAGCCAGAACCAGGGGAAATAACCTGCTCCATGCCTACTAGCTGTGTGACTTAGACAAATCACTGAACCACTCTGAGCTGCTCTCCCATCTGTGAAATACGCATCATTCAGTGCGTTCATTCGTGTTTACTCAGCAAACATTTATAGAAGCCATGTAGTGTTGCCCTCGAACGAAAAGAGCTAACGTGTGGATAAGGTCCTGGCCTGGGGATGGACACAGGTATGTGCACCCGGTCCCCCAAGATTCAGCTCTGGCTCCGAGGTCTCCTCCCAGGCCTGAGCCCCACCGGGAGGCCTCCTTGCCTTGGCTCCCTCCGGCGTGAAGCTTGGGCGCCCTCTTGTGGTCACAGCCCTCCACACCCCGTCCTGCGCCAGCGAACAGAATCCGCAACCCTGGGTGGTCAGCGTGGAGGGAGCCCTGGGAGCCCCCTGGATTGTGCAGAAGAGGCACCTGAGGCCCTGAAAGTGCTGCAGCTTGTCTCAGGCCACCCTGCGAGTTGAGGGTGGCCCTCGCCTCCCGCCTGGCGTCCTCACCTTGGGAGGGTGGTGGGGAGATGGGAGATGGAAGATGGGCCCTGCCCCTCCCCCGCCTCAGGCCACCCTCCCAGAGGCTGCCTCTTCCTGGCAGGACACCCCCAGGGCAGCCTGGGCCCAGCATGCCTGCTAGCTTGTGGGCAGGCCCTGGAAACTACCGGCTGGTGCGAGTGGGCGTTTGGCGGCACTGCCAGGCCCAGGCGCTAGCCAGCTGGCAGCCTACGACTCCGCCCCCACTTTAGGCCGCCTGCCCAGCAGGCCTCGGCGGCCCCCTAGCCTGGCCCCTGCAGGCCCGCGTGTCTGAGGCTCACGTGCTGTGTGACCGTGGTAGGACGCACACCCTCCCAGAGCCCCAGAAAACAGGTCCTGACCTTTCTTCTTAGACTCAGGCTGAGTCGGGCTGTGCCAAGGAGGACGCGGATGAAACTCCTGAGGGAAGACAGACCGGCCTTGGGGCTCCCTTCTGACCCTTAGCCCATCTGGGCCACAGACGGCAAAGAGGGTGCTGTGTGCATGTCTGTGCGTACGTGTGTGTGTGGTATGTGTGCTTCTCCACGTGACCATGTCCATCAACAGGGATTCATACATCATTCATTCATTCATCAAACATAATTCACATCTGCCCCAGGCCTTGCACCTGCTCACAGGAGGAGACAGGCCAGCGACCGGACAGATGTAGAGCAGGGTGCTGAGGGGGCTGGTGGAGGCCAGCCGCAGGCTCAGGAAGGCCTGGGGCATCCAAGGTGAGTGTTGAGAGGCAGGAGTGGGTGAGCCAGGCCAGCCAGTGCCATGTGGTGTGGCCACTGAGAGCCAGGCACTGTGCTATGGCCTCACCCTGGTACCTCACTAGTCCTGCATGGTGCAGGTGAGGAGAGAGCCCAGAGAGGTGGCGTCACTCATCCAAGATCACACAGTCACCAAATGGTCCACCCAGGCTTCAGACCCAGATCTGGCTGATCTGGGTCGCGTGGGTTTTTTGTGTGTGTGTGTGAGGAAGACTGTCCCTGAGCTAACATTTGTGCCAATCTTCCTCTATTTTGTACGTGGGACGCCACCACAGCATGGCTTGATGAGTGGTGTGTAGGTCCACGCCTGGGATCTGAAATAGTGAACCCTGCGTGGCCGGAGCAGAGCACGTGAACTTAACCACTACACTTAACCCTGCGGCCCATGTTTTAAATTGCTCTGCTTCTCAGGTCTCTGTGAGGTGAGCGGGCCAAGGCCAGTGGCCTCGAAGACCAGGTTATAGAGGGCAATAGAGCATGGGGGGAGAACCTGGTCAGATTTGAGTTCTGGAAAGATCCCTTTGACAGCTGATGGGGACGTGTGTGTGTGTGTGTGTGTGTGTGTGTGTGTGTGTGTGTTGGTGGTGGTGGTGGCAGGAGCAGGGAAACTGGTGACAAGGACTTAGTGGTAATCCAGAGGAGCGATGATGGTGGCCTGGATTCAGGTGGGGTGGAGGGGTTGAGAAATGGGTGGATTCCAAGAGTTCGGGAGGTAGCTTGGGCAGGACTGGGTGGTAGACTGGGCGTGGGGCTGAGTAGGAGGTAGTCAGCAAGTGTCTGGCTTGGGAACCTGGGTGGTTGATGGGAGGCATTCTCTGAGGGGGAGACAGGAGCCGTCAGGGGGAGGTGGTCTCAGCCTTGGACCCAACACGTGGGGCAGAGCTCTGGCTCACTGGGTGTCCTGTGTCCCTCTCTGAGCTGACGCAGGCACACACACACACACCCACGTGTGTCTGGGCCAGCACCCAGCCTGGCACCGATGGAGAAGAGTCAGACAGAGTCTGGAAGGCAGGGGCTGCATCCTGCCTCAGCCTGATCCCCACCCTGGTCACCCCAGCCCTGGGCCTGGGCTCCCAGCATCCCTGGGGGACGGGGGAAGGAGGCTCCAGGACACTATCTTCTCAGAGACTTGGGTCTGTGTAAGCCAAGGCACCCAGCACTAGGCATGGTGATCCGAGCCTCCCAGAGTGGACAGATGCCCACCTCCCCCAAGACCTCGTGCCACTTGCACTCTCCTTCCAGCATCGGTGCAGGAGCCCTCCTGCAGCCTCAAGTCCCTCCTGGCATCAACCTGGGATCCCTCTGGCTAGGTCGTAAGTTGCTGGCACCTCAATTTCTCCCCCTTGGGAGACCCCTGCCAGCTTTTTGGAGAGCTGAGCTCTCTCACCCCCAGCTGGCAACACCCCACTTTCTAAGTGTCCCTCTCTCGTGAGCACTGCACAGGGGATCCCATCTGGTTTGCTGGGCCATCCGGGCCCCCTCTGACCCTCGGTTTCCTTATCTGTCCAATGGGGTTAGACAGCCCCTACCTGGCAGAGCCATGGTGGGGCAGGTCCCTGTGACAAGGAAAGAGCACATTCCTCAGAGTTGGGGGTTGGGGGGGCTCCTGTCCTCCTACCAGGGTCCCTCCCTACAGTGTGGGGGGCCCCTCCTCTGGGGGGGAGTTATTTTGGAGCGGCTGTGGAGGGTGGATTAACGAGCAATAGGCTGTGGGCTGTGACGGGTGCCAGACCCTGGCTCCCTCCCCTACTCCCGCCCACACCCCAGGCAGCTCCTGAAACGCCACTGAGCCCGGGGCCTTCCTCTCAGGGCCGAGGGGCAGATGGCGAGGGCTGGGCTCCACCGGGCACCCGCTTGTCCGGGCAGGGGCCTGCTGTCCCGCCTCACGTCCCGGAGCCACCCCACAGCCCTCGGGCAGGAACTGGCGAGTGGTGGCCCTACTTCTGGGGTCACAGCTGAGGCTCCTGGACAGCTCCTAGAGGGGCCAGCCTGGAGACTTCCCAAGGGGGGACCCACCCCCCCGGGCCACCCCCGCTCTCTGCTCTGGGGGACGGCTGGGGTGGTTTTCCAACGTTCCTGGGAATCTTCAACAGCAATAAAAGTGTGAGCCTTTGCTTGCCGCAGCCAGCGCCACTCCGAGAGGGACGTGTGCCTGGGAGTCTTGTTCCCTTGTGACAGACGAGGGGCTGGAGCCGCCAGACTCACAGGGCGAGGTGGGGAGGGGTGGGCACACCGCCCCCACAAGCCGGCCCACAGCAGATGTGGTTGGGGCCCCACATGCCACACTCATGTCACAGATGGGGATCGATGGCCAGCACCAGCTTGGAAGATGGCTTCTGCCACTTCTCTGGGCCTCAGGTTCCTCTTCTCTAAAACGGGGGTGATGGCAATACCCGGCTTGGAAGGTTGTTTGAGGTTTCATATACAGTAGCCGCCAGGCCAGGAGGAGGTGCCGATGAACGGCACCACCTGGCAGATTGGTGCCTGCTGTTTCCTGCCTTCTGGCCTGCTTGTCTGCTTGGACCCTGCCTGGGGCGGGGGGAGCTCACCTGGCCGCACTCCCAGGGCCTCGCCTCGACTCTGGTGAGAGGGGGGGCAGGGGTCGGGATGCAGGAGCAGGCCCGCTGGTCCAGGGCGGGCGGCTGCTGGGACCGCAGAGCTCTCCCCGCCCGCTGGGTCTCCAGGGAGACGCCCACATCTGCACAGCAGCCTCGCTGGCAGCGCCCTTCTCTCTAACCCAGCCCTACCTTCACACCTGCCCCCACAGGCAACTGTCCACACCCATCACAGCCCCCAACACCCCTGAACATCCCCAACTGCATATGGCTTTACAACTGCACACACACAGGAGCACTCACATGCTCACACACGTGCCTACAGCCACGCACACATCCATACAGGGAACCCACTTGACACCTCCCTGTCTGTCTTGTACACCGACACGCACACACCACACAGAGCACTCGCGTGCGTGCAGAAACACCCCCGGCACCGGAACCTGCCCGTTCCTGGGAGCTCTCTCCCTGGCTGTACCTGCCCCCTGGGCGGGCCCTGGCGAACTGGCAAATGGCTGGGTTCCCCACCCCCTCCCCCCTCCCCATGGACCCCCAAGCCCACTCATGGCCAGTGCTGCCTCTGACCCTCACAGACCAGCCCAGCCCTCACCCTGGTCACACCAGGCAGCGTGGCTGGAGCACCAGAAATGTGCCCCAGAATTCCAGATACGCAGAGGTGGCTTGGGGAGGGGTCCCTGTGGCCTCTGGAGTCAGCAAACTTATCAGCTCCGTGACCCTGGGCAAGCGCCCACCTCTCTGAGCGTTTCTCATGTGTAAAATGTGAGCAGTGGTGGTACCCACGTGGGGAAGACAAAGGAGGATGTCGCAGGTAAAGCGCACAGCAGCAGTTCACTGAATGCCGGTGCACCTCTGCCTCACCGCACAGCGAGGAAGCTCAAGTTCAGAGAGGCAAAGGGATGCCGCTTGCCCGTGAGACAAGGCACCTCCTGCACACAGTAGGTGCTCAACTTCTCACAGTAGGTGCATCCTTTCTCTTCCATTCTCCCTCGGGAGCAGACCCGGGACTCAAACTCAAGACTTCTGACTCAAGACTTCCGACTCTGTCCAGTGCTCCTGCCCCTGTTCTGAGCTGCATTTAGGAAGCTCCTGCTGCATACAGGATGCAGCCCCTGGGCTGGTGGGGTGGACAGATGCCAGCCTCCACCTGCCGCTGTCTCTTCAGCCCCCCTGCCTCCCCCCGTGTGTCCCTCATTCTGCCCCGACACACGCACACATACATACACACGTACATGTGTACCTCCCCCAAACACCCTGGGAAACAGTTCTCCAAACCCCTCAGAGACAGCCCTCCATTTGCCATGGGTTAATGCCCCATTTCACAGATGGGGCAACCGAGACCCAGGTTCAATGACTTACCCAGGGCCATTTATGACTTCCCCTCCACCGGACTCCCCCATTCATCACCCCCATCCCTTCCTCCCCAGGGAGTGGGGCCGCTGCATACAGTCTCCCGACACCCAGCTGTGCCCCCCTCCCAGGGCTGTGTCCTGGTCTGACGTGTTCAGGCCTCCGTCCCGCAGCCTCTGCCCCAGGCCAGAGGCCCCTTGCTCTCCAGTCTGTCACACCCATCTCCCTGCTTCCAGCTCCACTCCCTCCAAGCCTCCCTCCACCTTCCCAGAGGGTCTTTCAGCCCTAGCAAAGCCCTCAGGGCTCCCACTCTTCAGGATCCGTTTAAGGTGACCTAGGCCAGCTGGTCATCACTTCTTCCACTCTCTTCCCACTGGAGTCCCAAGCCCGGACCCAGACCGCGTGTCCCTGCCTCTACACCTGTGCTGCCCAATATGGGAGCCACTAGCCACATGTGGTGATTTAAATCTAACTCGAATGAAATAAAAAGAAAAATTCCAACTCTTGTCACACGGGCCATGTTTCAAGTGTTCAGTAACCATAGGTGTCTGCTGGCTCTTGTATGGACAGTGCGAGTTTAGAACCTCCCATCATCACAGATGGTTCTTGGTTCACACTCTTCTTTCTGCCCGGATGCTGTTCCCTCCATATCCTAATGTCCAAATCCATCCTCCCAAGCCCAGCCCTCGCATCACTTCCACCAGGAAGCCTTCCTTCCCCTCTAGCCGGAAATGTTCCCCAACTCCCTCCCTCCCCCAGTTCTCCCTCCCTCTTCTCTTCTTCTCTCCTCTGCCGACCTCACACTTTCTCTGTCCCCCTTAGGTGATCCACAGCCCCCTCCACCCTGTTCACACATCTTGTGTGCCCCATAGGACATGACCTTCACAAGAGCAGTGCCCATGGCAGATGCATTTCAGCCACCCCACCACCCAGTGCACGGCTGGTCACAGAGGCATCCATGACTCTCCACTGTCCACTGAGTGACTGAATGAATGAATGCCAACAGCCCAATGCAACCCATGGCATTCTTTCAAACAATCTGTTCCCTGCTTCTTGCATGCCTCCAGCTATGGGGAGCTCACTCCATTACGAAGAATCCATTTCTATCTTTAGATGGCTCTCTCTGTCCAGGAGTCTGGCCTTATGGTGAGCTGGAAGCCTCCTCTCTGCAGCTGCCTCTGGATGGCCCATCTCTGTCCCCATGAGCCACACAGAACAGACCTGCTCTCTTCTGCACAACATCCATTCATTGAAACCCCTGCTGCTCCGTGCTCTGGGCTGAGGATGGAGATCTGGCTCCTGCCCACCTGCCTGGGTACCACAGCCCTGCCCACTGGCTTCTTTGCTGCTCCTTCTACGCATCATACTCGATCCCCCGCTCTGTACCTTTGCACTGCCTGCTCCCTGTGCCCCAGCCTTTGGGTGGCTCCTCCTCATCTGTCAGATCTCTGCAGACACATGGCCTCTTCAGATGAACTCAGCCGCCTTCCCTCGTTCTGTCTAGTCCACCTGTTTATTCCCTCACTTGCGCGACCTCATCTCATCGTACTCTTTAATTTGTAGTCTTCATTTCCAACCCCCACTGGAACGCAGGGCCTGTGAGGGCGGGGACCTCGTCTTCGCTCTGGAGGCTCTAACTGGGCCAGAGCACAGGGGGCTCAATGGCAGCGTCCCCGTCCGCCTCACCGCGGCGCTGCGCAGGCTCTGGGGGCGCGCAGGCTCTGGGTCCGATCCTGGGACGCGATAGGTCCTTTCCCAGGAGCATCTGAGATGGAAGGAGGCAGGGCTGAGAGAGCTGATCCCCCACAGCTCAAGGACAATTCTCGGTTTTCCCAGAATTTAGGCTCTTTCTCTCAAATCTTCCCGGTTCTCCCATCGATATAGACTCTCCCCCATCCACAGCGCCCCCTTCAGGATCTGCAGGGAAAAGGAAATTTACATAGAAAGAGCACCTTCTGTGCGCCCGCTGAGTTCCTGGGCTCTTCCTAACAACCCTGAGAAGCAGGATTGGAGCCCTCACTTTACAGATGAGGAACCTGAGGTTCAGAGAGGCCAGTGTCCAAAGACGCAAGGCTGGGAAAGATGAACTCGGGCTTGGCCTCAGTGCTGTGCGACCCCAGATCCTTGGGGCTGGAATTGGGGGGGTTCTGTGTAAGCTGGAGCCAGCTTGCTGTGTAGAGCCAGAAGCCAGCTTGCCGTGTAGAGCCAGAAACCGGCTTTGGCTTCCCGGAGGAAGAGGCCGTATCACCCGGAGCTGCCCTTGAGGCCTAATCGAAAGGCAGTAAGTTCCCCAACACGAGGATATCAACAACATGCAAAGTGGATTACCACAAAGCCCTCTGCAGTTTATAAGGGCTGCTTCTCATCTCGGTGGGCTCATCTGCCCCCACCCCCACCCCAGCAACTCTGGGAGGCAGGAATCATTCTCAGCTCCATTCACCCCTGAACAAATGAAGACTCAAAGAGGTCAGAGGAAGCCTTTCAGACTGACTGGGACATGCACCTAAGTAGCTATCACAGTGGTTCTCCTGTGTCAGCTGCTTACAGTGCTGTGGCCAACGCTGGGCTGAGGGTGTTATGTACATCATCTCACTTACTGTTTACAACCACCCAAGGAAAGTAGGTGCCATTATCATCATCTCCGTTCTCCAGATGAGGAAACAGGCTCAGAGAGGTTAAGTAACTTGCCCAAAGTCACACAGCTGGTCAGTGACAGAGATAGCATGACACCCATGTGTCTGACTGTGAACCCCAGCGAGAAATCTCCAGCTGATCGGCTGCTGCTTCATAGCAGACATGAACCTCTGTCTCCTCAGGAGCCACAGTCCTCTTTCCAGGGCCACCAGGGTGACACCCCCATCCTCATGGGCCTTGAGCAGAAAGGAAAGTCTCCTCAGGGCTAACCTCTGGCCATTTCGGGGACAAAGACTGTGGGGTGCTCCCAGGTCGAGGGGTGCAGTTCTGGCTCTCACAGGTGCAATGACTCACCCTGTAAAGACTGTGGGTGGAGAGCCTTCGACACTCTTCTCTACCTGATCCACTGTCCACTTCTGAACACCAGCCCTAAGGAGATGTTTCAGAATCTGGGAAAGCTGCTGGCACCCAGGTGCTCATCACAGCTTTGCTTAGAATAGCAGAAAATGGAAACAACCTTAAGTCTGTGAACCAAGGGGTGGCCTCTGGGCGGAGAAGGGACTCAGAGCAAAAGAGAAATGCTCAGAAGTCTTAACTGTGTGTGTTCTAAAGCCCGGAGACAAAAAGAAGTCACCAGGATGCTAAAAGTGCTTGTGGTGGGACAGGGCTGTGTGGTTTTGCTTTCTTGTGATTTGTTGTTGTTGTTGTAGTTTTCAAATTTATTTATCGAGTATTAATTTTATAGTGGGGGGAAATACATAGAGAGAGAGAGAGACCTTCATTTTATGCAACCAAAACGGCTTCCATATGCAGATGAGAAGGAAGTGCACCACTCTGGCAAGTGCAGGGTATCTGCGGCCAGATCCTGCCAGGCAGAGGGACAGTGAATTCCCTCCCGCTGCCCTTCATCTGGACAGTGCCCAGCTAAGTGACCTGATGTCACCTTTCACACTGTGCTGTACAGTGCCCAGCTAAATGACTCAGATGTCACTTTTTCACACTGCACTGTACAGTGCCCAGCTAAGTGACCCAATGTCATATCTTCCCACCACACTGTACAGTGCCCAGTTAAATGACCCGAGATCACTTTTACACACTGCACTGGACAGTGCCCAGCTAAGTGACCTGGATGTCACATTTTCGTACCACATTGGACACTGCCCAGCTAAATGACTCAGACCTAACCTTTTCACACTGCAACAGACAGTGCCCAGATAGGTGACTGATGTCACCTATTGACACTACACTGGACGGTGCCCAGCTAAATGACCCAGATGTCACCATTTTGCACTGCACTGGATAGTGCCCAGCTAGGTGACCCAAAGTCACCTTTTCACACTGCACTGGACAGTGCCCAGCTAAATGGCCCAGATGTCACCTTTTCACACCACACTGTACAGTGCCCAGATAAATGACCCAATGTTACCTTTTCACACTGCACTAGACAGTGCCCGGCTACATGACCTGGACGTCACCTTTTCACACTACGCTGGGCATTTCCCACCTAAATGACCCAGAAGTCACCGTTTCACACCGTGCTGAATAGTGCCCAGCTCAATGACCGGGACGTCACCTTTTCACACTGCTCTGGACAATGCCCAGCAAAATGACCCAGAGGTCAAGTTTTCACACCACGCTGGCCAGTGCCCAGATAAATAACCTGGATGTTAGCTTTTCACACTGGACAGGACAGTGCCCACCTAAATGAGCTGGATGTCACATTTTCACACTGCACTGGAAAGTGCCCAGCTAAGTGACCCAGATGTCACCTTTTCACACTACATTGGACAGTGCTCAACTGAAAGACCTGACATCAACTTTTCACACCACATTGTACAGTGCCCTCCTACATGACCCGAGGGCACCTCTTCATACCACAATGGACAGTGCCCAGGTAAGTGACCAGACATAAAGTTTTCTCACTACACTGGAGAGTGCCCAGCTAAATGACCTGGGCATCACCTTTTCACCCTGCACTGGACAGAGCCCAGCTAAATGACCCAGATGTCACCTTTTCACGCTGCACTGGAGAGTGCACAGCTAAATGTCCCGATGTCACCTTTTCACACAACACTGGACAGTCCCCAGCTAAATGACCCGGACACCACTTTTTCACACTGCACTGGAATCTGCCCAGCTAAATGACCCAGATGTCACCTTTTCAACCACACTGGACTGTGCCCAGCCAAATGACCCAGACGTCACCTATTCACACCACAATTGACAGTGACTGGTTAAATGACCCCGTTGTCACCTTCTCATACCACACTGGACAGTGCCTGGCTAAATGACCAGGATGTCACCTTTCATACTGCCCTGGACAGTGCCCATTTAAATGACCTGGAAGTCACCTTTTCACACCACACTGGACAGTTGCCCAACTAAATTACCCGGACCTCAACTTTTCAGGTGCACAGGACAGTGCCCACGTTAATGATCTGGATGTCACCTTTTCACATTGCACTTGATGGTGCCCAGCTAATTGACCCAATGTCACCTTTTCACACCACACTGTACAGTGCCCAGATAAATGACCCAATATCACCTTTTCACACCACACTGGACAGCACCCAGCTAAATGACATGGATGACAACTTTTCACACTGCACTTGACGGTGCCCAGCTAAATGACCCAACGTCGCCTTTTCACACTGCACGGGACAGTGTCAAGATAAATGACCTGGATGTAAACTTTTCATACCGCACTGGACAGTGCCCCATTAAATGACCAGGATATCATCTTATCTCACTGCACAGGACAGTGCCCAGCTAAGTGACCCGGATGTCACCTTTTCACACCACACTGGGCAGTGCCCATCTAAATGACCCGAACACCACTTTTTCACACTGCACTGGAATCTGCCCAGCTAAATGACCCAGACGTTACCTTTTCACACCGCATTGGACTGTGCCTAGCCAAATGACCCAGATGTTACCTGTTCATACCACGATTGACAGTGACTGGATAAATGACCCAGATGTCACCTTTTTATACCACACTTGACAGTGTCTGGCTAAACGACCAGGACATCACCTTTTAACATCACACTGGACAATACCCTCCTAAATGTCTGGACGTCACCTTTTCACACTGCACCGGACAGTGCCAAGATAAATGACCTGGATGTTACCTTTTCACACCACACTGGACAGTGCCCAGCTAAATGACCTGGGCATTACCTTTTCACACTGCACTGGACAGTGCCCAGCTAAATGACTCGGATGTCACCTTTTCAAACTGCACTTGACAGTGCCAAGCTCAATGACCCAGACATCATCTGTTCACACCACACGGTACAGTGCCAAGATAAATGACCCGATGTCACCTTTTCACACTGCACTGGACAGTGCCCAGCTATATGACCTGAATGTCACCTTTTCACACTGCACTGATCCGTGCCAGCTAAATGACCCGGATGTCATTTTTTGCCACTTTAATGGAAAGTGCACAGCTAGGTGACCCAATAGCACTTATTCACACCGCACTGGACTGTGCCCAGCTAAATGACCCAGAGGTGACCCTTTCACACTCTACAGGACAGTGCCCAGCTAAGTGACTCGATATCACAATTTCACGCCACACTGGACTGTGCCCAGCTAAATGACCCCGATGTCATCTTTTCACACTGCACTGGACATTGCCCAGTTAAGTGAGCCAGATGTCACTTTTTCACACCTTATTGTACCATGCCCAGATAAAGGATCCAATGTCACCTTTTCACACAGCAGTGGACAGTCCAGTGCAATATGACCCAGACATCATCTTTTCACACCGCACTAGACAGTACCCAGCTAAATGACCCAGATGACAACTTTTCACACCGCAATGGACAGTGCCTAGCTAGATGACCTGAGATCATCTTTTCATACCACACTGGACAGTGCCCAGCTAAATGACCTGGAGGTCACCTTTGACACCATACTGGACAATGCCATACTAAATCACCCAAATCTCAACTTTTCACACTGCACTAGACAGTGCCCAGCTAAGTGACCCCATATCACTTTTTCACATTGCATGAAAGTGCTTAGCTAAATGACACGGATGTCACCTTTTCACACCACAATGGACAGTGCCCTGCTGAATGACCCGAAGTCACCTTTTCACACTGCCCTTGACAGTGCCCAGGTAAATGATCCTGACGTCACCTTTTCACATTGCACTGGACAGTGCCCAGCTAAATGACCTGGGTGTCACCTTTTCACGCTGCACTGGACAGAGCCCAGCTAAATATCCGGACATCACCTGTTCACACCACGGTCAACAGTGCAAAGCTAAGTGACCCAGACATCACCTTTTCATACCGCACTGGTCAGTGCCCAGCTAATAATCTGGATGTCACCTTTAGCACTGCACTGGACAGTGCCCAGCTAAATGACCTCATGTCACCTTTTCACAACACACTGTACTGTGCCCAGCTATATACCCAAACGTAACCTCTTCTCACTGCAATGGACAGTGCCCAGCTAAATGACCCAGATGTCACATTTTCACACTGCACTAGACAGTGCCCTTATAGATGACCCAGATGTCAACTTTTCACACTACACTAGACAGTGCCCGGTGAAATGTCCCGATGTCACCATTTCACACAACAGGACAATGTCCAGCTAAATGACCGGGATGTCACCTTTTCACACCACAATGTACAGTGCCCTGCTCAATGTCATGTTTTCACACGGCATTTGTCGGTGCCCAGCAAAAAGATCCAGGTGTCACGTTTCCACACTGAACTAGACAGTGCCCACTAAATGACCTGGATGTCACCTTTTCACACCACAGTGTATGGTGCCCAGATAAATGACCTGATGTCACCTTTTCACACCTCACTGGACAATGCCTAGCTCAGTGACTCAGATGTCACCATTTCACACCTCACTGGAGAGTGCCCAGCTAAAAGACCCAGATGTAAACTTTTAACACTACACTGAGCAGTGCCCACCTAAATGACCCAGATATTACCTTTTCAAACTGCACTGGACAGTGCCCTGCTAAGTGAAACGATGTCACCTTCCCACCACACTGGACAGTTCTCAGCTAAATTACCCAGAGGTCATATTTTCAAATGGCACTGGACAGTGCCCATCTAAGTGAACCAATGTAACCTTTTCACACCACACTGGCATCGCCTAGCTAAATGACTCAGACATCACCTTTTCACACTGCACTGGACAGTGCCCAGCTAAGTTACCTGATGTCACCTTTTCACCTCGCACTGGACAGTGCTTGGCTAAATGACCCAGATGTCACCATTTCACACCAGACTGGACAGTGCCCAGCTAAATGACCCAGACATCACATTAGCACACCGCACTGGACAGTGTCTAGCTAAATACCCAGACTTTACCTTTTCACACCGCACCGGAGAGCACCCAGTTTAATGACCCAGATGTCTCCTCTTCACAATGCACTGGACAATGCCCAGCTAAGTGACCCAATATCTCCTTTTCACACTGTACTGGACAGTGCGCAGCTAAATGATCCAGAGGTCACCTTTTCACATAGCACTCAACAGTGCTTTGATAAGTGACATGGACATAACTTTCTCAGACTGCACTGTAGAGTGCCCAGTTAAATACTCAGATGTCACCTTTTCATACCCCACAGGACAGAGCCCAGCTAAATGACACTATGTCACCTTTTCACGCTGTGCTGGACAGTGCCCAGCTAGATAACCTGATGTCACCTTTTCACATCACACTGGAGATTTCCCTGCTAAATGACTTGGAGTTCACCTTTTCACGCTGCACTGGACCGTGCCAAGCTAAATGAACCAGACATCACCTTTCACACTGCAACTGGACAGGGACCCACTAAATGACCCGACGTCACCTTTTGACGCCGCATTGTACAGTGCCCAGCTAAATGACCCGGATGTAACCTTTTCTCAGTGCAATGGACAGTGCCCAGCTAAATGATCCTGATGCCACATTTTCACACTGCAGTGTACTGTGCCCTGCTAAATAACCCGGATCTCAATTTTTCACACCACAATGGACAGTGCCCAGCTAAATGACCTGGAGATCACTTTTTCACACTGCACTGGACAGTGTGACGGCAGTAGTGTTAGAGGTAGGGGTAAGGTTAGGGTTAGGGTTAGGCTTAGTGTCAGGGTCAGATTCAGGGTCCGGGTCAGGGTAAGGGGTAGGGATGGTGTACGGATAGGTTTAGGGTCAGGGTCAGGGTCAGGGTCAGTGGCAGGGGTAAGCATAAGGTTAGTGTTAGGAGTAGGGTCAGGATCAGTGTTAGGGTCAGGGTCACTGTTAGGGTCAAGATCAGAGTTAGGGGTAGGGTTATGGGTATGGCTATGGGTAGGGGCAGGGGCCGGGGCAAGCATAGGGGTATGGGTAGGGGTAGAGGTAGAGGTATGGGTAGGGTTAGGGTTAGGGTCAGGGTCAGGGGTAAGGGTAGGGGTAGGCATAGAGTTAATGGTATGGTTAAGGTTAGGGTTTGAGTTAGGCTTAGGGTTAGGGTCAGGGCCAGGGTAAGGGACATGTGTAGGGGAAGGGCAAGGGTTTGGGGTGTCGGTAGGGTCAGGTTTAGCATCAGGGTTAGGGTCAGTGTAAGGTGTAGGGATGGGGGTAGGGGTAAGGATTGGGTTTGGCATAGGGGTATGGTTAGGGGTAGGGGTAGGGGCAAGGATGGGGTTAGGCTTATGTTCAGGGTCAGGGTCAGGATCAGGGCCCGGGGTAGGTGTTGGGGTAGGGGTAGGGGTAGAGTGTTAGGGTTAGCATTAGGATCTGGTTTAGTGTCAGGATTAGGGTCAGTGTCAGGTGTAGGGGTAGGGGTAGGCATAGTGGTTGGGTTTGGTGTACGAGTAGGGGTAGGGGTAGCGGTACGGTTATTGTCAGGGATACGGTCAGGGTCAGGTGTAGGGTCAATGGTAGGGGTAGTGCTAGGAATATGGTTAGTGTCAGGGAAGTGTCAGGGTCAAGGTCAGATGTGGGGTAGGGGTAGGGTTAGTGTCGGGTTAGGGTTAGGGTTATGGTTAGGGTCTGGGTCAGGGTCAGGGTTAGGTTTAGTGCTAGGGTTTGGGGTAGAGGTAGGGCTAGGGTTAAAGTTAGTTTTGGGGTTAGGGAGTTAGAGTTTAGGGTAAGGGTTTGTGGTAGGAGTAGGGTCAGTCTCAGGGTCAGGGTCAGGATGAGAGTCAGGGTCAGCATCAGGGTCAGGGGTAGGGGTAGGGTTAGTGGTAGGTTTAGTTGTAGGGTTAGGGTTAGATTCAGGGTCAGGGTCAGGAGTCGAGTTAGGTGTGGGGGTAGGGTTAGGATTAGGGTTATGGTTAGGGTCAGGGGTATGTGTAGGGGTAAGGTTAGGGTCAGGGTCGTGTGTAGGTGTATGGGTAGTGGTAAGGGTAGGTTTAGGGGTAGAGTTAGAGTTAGGGTTAGGGTTAGGGTTAGGGTCAAGGTCTGTGTCAGATTCAGTGTCAGGGGTAGGGGAAGGGGTAGGGCTAGGGATAGGGGTAGATTCAGGGTCAGAGTTAGTGTTGGGATTAGAGGTTGGGTTAGGTGTAGGGGTAGAGTTAGGGGTAGGGTTAGGATTGGGATTAGGGTTTGGTTAGGGTCAGCTCAGGGTCAGGGGTAAGGGTAGGGGTAGGTTGAGGTTTAGAGTTAGGTTCAGTGTCAGGGTTAGGTTTAGTGTTAGGGGTTGGGGTAGGGGTAGGGGTAGGGGTAGGGGTAGGGGTAGGGGTAGGGTATGGGTTAGGGGTTAGGGGTTAGGGTAATTGGTAGGGTTACTGGTAGGAGTAGGGGTATGTTTATGGTTAGGTTTCGTGTCATGTTCAGGGTCAGGGTAAGTGTAAGTGTGAGGGTTAGGTTTAGGGTTAAGGATAGGGTCAGGGTCAGGATGAGGGTCATGGTCAGCATCAGGGTTGGGGTTAGGATAGGTGTAGGTGTTGGGTCCGTGTCCGGGTCAGGGTCAGGGTCATTGTGCTAAAAACAAAAACCACATGGGACATGAAAAGGAGACCAAAAATCACTGTAAGCCTTCCTCTGTTGCTCTATTCATTACAGCAGGCATTCCTGCTGTTCCTGTTTGAGTTTACACAGTCTTCCATCCTATCGCCACATAGCATAGCATATTGGTGAAGAGGGAGCCTTATCAAGCCAAATCGCCTGAGTGTGAAGCCCACTAGTCATCAACTCTGTAAGGACAGGATGTTACGCAGGTTAAACATTTAAATTTTATCACATTATTTTAAGTAATTCATTCAAAGAACATTTGCTGACCATTTCATATGTGTCAGCAAAACTTAACGTACTAAGGTTAAAAAAAAGTGAAATAAAATCTCTAATCTATTTTTTCACATTTTCTACCCAGTATAGGTCATGATTCAAAGACCACGTTGGATGTGTCACCCTGTTTCTCATCCTATCCAGCCCTTGTTAAACTAGTCTTCATGACAGTAACCAGCAGATTATCACCTTGCCCCAAACAGAAACTTAAGAGTCATTCTTCTTCTTAATTTTTCAAGTGTGTGTGTGTGTGTAGTTTAAATAAAGAAAATAAAAAGAGCTCTCATGTTCATTCAGATTAAGAAACAGAAAAAAGACTTATCTTTATAGTCTCTTGTGTGTGTATATAAACAGTCTAAAGAATCAGTGCGAAGGTCCCAGTATCCACTTTGAGTCATATGAAATGACTGTTCACTTTGCAATCTCCATTTTCTCTGTTTACCACTATTCTGAATTTGATGTTAACTGTTACCTTGTTTTAGTTTATAGTACTCAAGAGTATAATGTTTAATTCTATCTGTATTTTACACTTATTTAAATTAAATATTATACAATGTATTCTTCTGTGGCTTCCCTTTATTGGTTAATATTACGCATTTTGAAATGTTGATGGCTGTTTCTCTAGTTCATTTATTTCAACAATATAAAGTATTCTACCACATGTATATAAAAAATGTATTTATCTATTCTGCTATTTGGGATGGTATATATTTTTGTGGTTTTGCTAATCAAAAATGAAGCTATTTATGTAATATTTTCTGTGCTAGGTACAGTTCTGTGTACCAGTAATATATCACTAAACTAAATAGATTTCCTACCCTCACTGAGAGGACATTACTCATGGACTTTCTTCTCAAGATCCCCAGTGCACTTACATAAGATGATCTCAGAGATGCATAGCATGTGGACTTGCTGTGTTGGTCCATTGTTTCACTCTGACCTGCAGGGCCACTGTCATATTGCTAGTTTAGGTATATGTGTAGTTTTGTTTTCTGGGCTATCTTTTGTGCTCCAGTGGTCTCTTTGTCTACCATTCTCCCGATAGCTCTCTGTTTGAATTACAAGAGTTTTATAATATCGTTGGATATCTGGTAATGGTAACACCCTTAAATCCAGACAAGTGGGGCTCCTGCCTCAGAGGGCCCTGATGCGCTTTCAACAGTTAAGTGTCCCCCATGTTTGGACCCATCAGGGCAGCAGTATCGTCTTGGTGGGGTTCCCAGTACTGTCTTGGTGTGGCTCCCAGTGCCTGGTCAGAGTGAGGTTCCATCCTCATCTCCCCCGTTTAGGGCACACGCCAAGCCATTCCCCCACATCCCAACCAAATACTCAGAGGTGTTCCAGGGTTCGTACCTGTGATGTCATCCCAGGGCATTGTGGCCAACCCCAGTTCCAAGAGGTGGTCTAGTCAGTGGACCAGTACTGCTGGCTCAGCAGGGTATTTATTTGCTGGATTGGATGGGATTAAGACACCAAAGAGCTGACAGGCTGAGTTGGGGTGACTCAAATTGTATATATACAAGGGACCCAGCCCAAACAAATTGTCCCTAAACACAATCCATATATGGCAGTCCTGCCTGGTAGGATAAGTCCCCTAATCATGTATTTTTAATTTTCAGAAATAGTTTGGCTTCTTGGCACTTTCTTAATTTATATGAATTTTGGAGCCAGCTTTTCCAAGTTCAAAGGGTTTGGGTTTTTTCCTTGGAATTTCATTGTATATTAGGATTAACAATATCTAATTTTCAAATTAGTAACATGACATTGTTGTTTGATTTACTTTGAAGTTATTTAACGTTATTCCAAAGTTTTGTAAATTTCTTTTTAAAATTTCCTCTTAAATGGAAGCTGAAATAAATTGAAATATTTTTTATTTGTAACTATTAAAATAATCTTATGGTTTCTCTAGGGGCTGGCCTGGTGGCGTAGTGGTTGGGTTCGCCAGCTCCACTTTGGCGGCCCAGGATTTGAGGGTTCAGATCCCAGGCACGGACCTACGCACCTCTTATCAAGCCATGCTGTGGCAGGCGTCCCACATGAAAAAAGTGGAGGAGGATGGGCACAGATGTTAGCCCAGGGCCAATCTTTCTCAGCAAAAAGAGGAGGATTGGCAACAGATGTGAGCTCAGGGCTGCTCTTCCTCACACACACACAAAATAATAATAATAATAATCTTATGGTTTCTCTAAATTAATTTAAGATGTCAGTTACATCATTGAATTTTCTAATTTGAAGCAACCTTTACATACCTGAATATTGCAAGACATTAAGGTAGAGATCTCTCTAATTCGTATTCCACCATTCTTTGCAAAACCTTCTCTATTTTACTCCAGTTTTTGTTTTATTATTTTCCTTTTTATATTCTTCTTCTTTTTATATTCTTTGGGAGTAATTCTGTTAATAATTGATTTAACTTATTAAATAGGCCAATTCTTAGATCAATTTTTGATCTTGAATTTTTCCTAACATGAGCAGTTAAGGCTATACATATATTACTTCCAGTATTGCTCTATGTCAGTGAATTCTAATATGTCATTTTTGGTCATTTTCTGAAGATTTTCTAATTTCAGTTATGATTTCTTGTCTTTTTCATGAGTCATTAAGAAATGTGTTTCTTCCTTTCTTTATTCTTTTAAGTTTATTCCATCTTTTAAACAACATTTTTGTACTCTGGATTTTGGATTTGGATTTGAAAAGGATTTTGTAAATGTTTCAGTCTAAAAGACAACCTGCATTTCAAATAGTTTAGTCAAGTCATATTTTTGTAATTTCTGATCTATTTGGGTTGATTTACACTGTCTTCTTTGGAGTTTTCTATTTAATTTTCTTTTTCTATGTTTTTTCTTTATGTTTTACCTTCTTTTGGATTGATGTTTCACCTCAATTTTCCTCATATACTGCTATGAATTTGTGCATTTTACATCTATTTTTAAAGTTTATAAGAATTTTTACATAAACACTGAAACTAATAAAATCTAAAGTAAATCAATATTTTTACCCTCCTTCAGAACAGTGGAGTACCTTAAAATATTTTAACTCCAGTGACCTTGCCTACAAATTAGATGTTATGGTTTTCCCATAGTAATCATCTTTTAATCTTCAAATTATTTCTTGCTATTTTTTATGCAATGATTATGTAATTTTAATGTCTAAATTCTTCTTTGGTTACAATTTGTTCTTGCATGTCAGATATTCATTCTTTCCGGTATTATGTTCCTTCTTCCTGAAGGTCAACCTTTAAATTGTCCGTTACAGAATGTCTCTCTAGCCTTCTTCCCTTCCTCCTTCCTGCCCTCCCTTCCTCCCTCCCTCCCTTCCTTTTCTTTCTCTTTTTCTCTCTCTCTTTCTTTAACCTGAATTTGTCTTTATTTTAACCTTATTTTTGAAATAAAATTCCTTGAGGTTAAAATTTTAGGTTGAGAGATATTTTCTCTCATCATTTATTTTTCTTTTTGCTTTACCCTTTATCTTTTCTTAGTTTTCATTTGTTTGGCTTTCATGTAAATGTTCCCTATTCCTTTGGATCTTGTAAAGAGATTCACTTTATCTTTGATGTCCTGCAGTTTCACTGAAATGGTTTTTATACAGATTTTTAGTATGATTTATTTTATTTATTGTGCTTGTGACTTATTGAGCTTCCTAAAAACACATGGCCAGCAGCGCCCCCTGCCGGGCAGCGGGGCGGAAGACGGCTTGGGGCGTGGCCATGGCCTGGGGGCGTGGCCGGATCCCGCGGCGGCGGGGGTGCAGGAAGGCTTGAACCTGCGGCGGCTGGGGAGTCCGCTCTGGGAAAGTGAAGGGGCGAGGGCGGCTCACGGCGTTTCGGGTGGCTTTGGCTTTTCTCCGGGTCCGTGTTGCATCTTTCGCCTCCGAAACTCGAGTGTAACGTCCGTCCCCTCCCGGCCTCGGCGCTTCGCGGAGCCCGGAGACGGAGCCGGAGTCCAGCCCTGGCCGCAGCCCGCGGCGTCCTCGCGGGGACCCCTTTCTTCTCTGCCTGGAGCTTCGAATATGGCGTAGAGGGCGGGACAGGGGACGTGTGACAACTGGTGACATGGAGACTCAGACTCCGCAGAGCAACTAACAGTCTGTTGGAGTAAATGCTCAGCGTTTAGCAGAAATGGAACTCAAGTTTTTAAGCCATGGCGTGGTTTGTAATGGCTGAAGGCAGTTTTGTCTCTTAAAAGTTACCCGTTCGTATTGATTGATATTTCTTAATCAAAAAGCAAGGATCCGCGCTCACCGCCCTGGGAGAGTCACCCGAGGGGGAAAGGCTCTCGCCTGAAATGGAGAGGAAAACGAACGTGCTTACTATGGGCTACCTCACTGCGGGGCAGAACGGTAACGAGTTTTTTGAAAACCTGTTAGATTATCTAATTAGTAGTAAAACCTGAGTTTCACCTGAGTCCTAGGATTTTGAGGGAAAACTGAAGACTCCCAGGTGTTTGCTGTAATGTCGTAAGGACAGCATCAATAGGCAACAGCAAGGATCGAATTATGGCAAATAGAAGTGGTCATAAATGGGGCTATATTATGATTAGTATATGGAGCCAAGACCCCAGTCCCCACACGCGATGAGTTGCATAACTGCATGCATTTGTGAGGGGTTAGGCCTTCCTCATCTACTTGATACTGGTTGATTCTTATTGAATATAGAACAATAGAAAAACAAATTGGTCTTTCTTCGCGTCTTCATTATTATTTAGACTAAAAGGCCACGCTTTCACCCCAGAGTAGTTGTAGACTCAAGAATAGTCAATTACAGAAAATTAAACATAAGTCTAAATGAAGCAGAGAATCTAGTGGAAAGAACATGAAAGCGTATTTGGTTTCAAATCTCGGCTCTTGAACACAGTAAATACGATAAGGATAGAAGTTGGGAGAGGTTACTTCATTTCTTTAAGCTTGAGGTTGCTCATCTGTACAGTGTTTTGTGTTTTTTTTGGTAGGTGTTCAACTTTATGACAGCTCAGTTTGCATTGCCTAAGGAAATGAGGAAGTTTGTTGATTTAGAAATGACTTAATCCTTACCTGCTTTTTGTTCTCTGAACTCATAAACATTTTAGTGCATTTCACTTTTTTTTTTTATTATTCTGGTGTTCCCTAAACTGTATTCCATTGGTCCTTTGCAAAATGTTCATAGATGCTTCGTGGAAAAAATTTTTAGCATCAATACTGGGGAAAACACAAATCTGTTGCTATGAGGTTATTGGAAGTACAGCTCTGTGGCATTCTTGCCAAAAACGTGTAGCCTGAATCTGTGAGGAAACACTCAGATAAATCTAGAATGTGGTTTGGAGTTTTCCATAGTATCAATATCCTGAAAGACAACAAAAAAAGACAGGACTGATCTGCATTCAAGACAACTGTGAGCTGGATAGGGTTATGGATTTTTAAAAAGTTATACAGGACATTTTGTGGACAATTGTGGAAGTTTGAACATGGAAGCCTATAATGATATATTGTTGACTTCAATTTCTCGGGTATGATAATGATACTGTGGTTATTAGAAGAGTGTTTTTGTTCGTAGGAGATGCATGCTCCAAGTGTGTAGGGATGAGGTCAGGATATCTGCAAGCTTCTTTCAGATGGTCCAGGCCCAAAAACAAAGTGTGTGTGTAGAGAGAAAATAGGGCACTATGTTAATTGTGTTCTAGCTGAATAGTATATGAGTGTTCATTCATCTTTTCTGTAGCATAGAGGTTTTTCAAAATAAAAAATTGAGAAATAAATTTTTTTTAAAGTATATGGCCAAGGCTTGACCTTTCATCATTATTCCCATTTCCGTTGGTCACCATTCCCTCTATTTCCCTTGGAGTTCTGATTGGCTGTATGTTAGCAATTATTTCCCTGTTCTCTAGAAGTGTATCAACATTTCTGTCATACTTTCTTTTTATAGAGCTCATGTCATTTTTGAGATATTACTTCACATCCATCACCTTTCAGCTCTTTCTGCTGGTCTGATCTGCTGTTTTCCCCAATTTTTGGTTTTTAATTCAATTGTTTTATATGTGCATATTGTGAGAAGAAGTTTGATTTGGTTATTTTCTCCTCGGCCTGATTACCTTTATGCTCTGTTTTTTCCTATACTTCCTATCCTATCCTTCTTTATATTGTATGTATAATGATTATTTTTATCTGTGATCTTGGAAGGTCTGATTCTAATTTAATAGCATAAAATTGGTCAAAATATCCCCTTATTGTTGTCTGTCTTTAGGATCTGTGATGTTGAATCCTCTTTTATTCCTAATATTGCCAGCTTCTATATGAACTCCTTTTTTAAAATGATCACTTTGTCTGGAAGTTTATAAATTATATCTGTCACTTCCAACAACCAACTTTTACTTTCTCTTTTGGGGGGTTTTCTCTTTTAATTACTTCTGCTTTTATCTTCATTCCTTGCCTTTACCTTCTTTTTTTAGTTTCCTGGAGACAATTGTTTTTATCTGGTTTTCTAGTCATTTCAGGCTGGAAGAAAAAGTGTTGCTTCATCATATTTGAAAACAGAAGTGCCTCAGAAGGGTTTTCTTTATCTCTAATTTTCCACATTTTCTGATAGACAAGTTTAGTAGTTATTTTGAATGATTTTTTTCTATCTCCAACCTACACCATATCCTTCAGTAAGTCTTAGTAGTTATTGGAAACAGCGGGATGGTCACCAAAGTCCAGCATAGACCCTCAGGCCTCATTGAGGCAAGAAAGCTGATTCACTGGAGATCAAGCCGGCCATCAGGGACCAGATTGTCCACGAGCTGCAGATGCTGCACGAGTGTAACTCCCTGTACATCATGGGTTTCTCCAGGGCTCTCTGGACCAGGCGTTGAAGGAAGCCAAGAGAATTCCAAGAGTCTGGGGAAGTCAGCATCGCGATTCTCTGAGGCTTGGTGTATCTCCAAGAAAAGCACCCCGACTGTGCACCAAGATGTGAAATCTTCTAACATCCCCGCCAACTGCAGAGGGGAGATGAAGCTGTGTGATTTTGGGGTGAGCAGGCAGCTGGACTCCATGGCCAACTCCTTTGTGGGAACTCGAGCCTACGTGTTTCCCAGCAGTTGCAGGGCACTGACTACCTGGTGAGTCGGACATCTGGAGCACGGGCTGGCCCTGGGAAGCTGGCCGTTGGAAGGTACCCCATTCCCTCCGGATGCCATCTCTGGCTGGGCCATGGTCAGTGGGGCAGAAGGAGAGCCTCCAGCATCTCCCCGAGGCCAAGGCCATCAGGATGCCCCACAGCGGTCACAGATGGCCAGCTGGCCAGCTCTGGCTAGCTTGGAACTGCTGGACGGTATTGTGAAGGAGCCGCTTCCCAAGCTGCCACCAGCACCTTCACTCAGGATCTCCGGGAATTTTGAATAAATGCCTAATTAACCCAGCAGAAGCAGCAGATCTGAAGATGCTTGTGAACCAGCCTTTACCAAATGGTACAAATGGAAGAAGTGGATTTGTTGGCTGGTTGCGTAAAATGCTGCGGCTGAACCAGCCCAGCACACCCACGTGCACCTCCCTGTGAGGGGATGGGCTCCCCGCATCCCATCTGTCCCCTCCACTCCTCACCCCTTCCGGCCCAGGACAGACCAGCCTCTTCTCTCCCTCGGCCCCTGCACCCTCTCCCATGGCACCCTCCACGGAGACCAGCGCAGAGGTGGGAACATTGAATTTCCTCTTCTAGCTGTCCAGCCTGTGTGGCCCTCTGGTCTCTGGGAAAGGGGGACGCTGCTCCTGCTGTCTTCTCAGAACCTGCTCATTTAGGTTTAAAACAAAACAGGTAAAGAAAAAGCAAACAGTGCCCATAATAAAATATACATATAATATAGATTAAATATAAATTATTTTAAATATGGATTACAATGTAGATTTTAAGTGCATGCATTCTGTTCCATATCCTCTTCCAATATATGTTTCCCCTAATGACCATAATCTTTTATAAGATATCAGCTGCCAACTGTGATCTTGATTCCAACTCTCACCCTCCCTCACTTTTTTTAGACTTTACTCTCAGCATTATGATTTAAATGGTTAGTTTGGCTATTGTTTCCCTACTTCATAGTGTTCGCTCCCTCTATCCTGTTACCTACAGAAGAGAACCACACAGGGGCCGTGCACTCGCACTTGTGAGAGCAGTTCAGTCAGTCAGTCTGGACTTTGCTGTGGAGCTGACTGCTCTTTCAATATGTCTGTACAAGTCAACCAACAAGAGAAAAAAATGGGGCTACACACGTTCGTTTATCTTTGCAACAATGCTATGAGGAAATTAAACTACCATCTAGAAGATAGTTTTTTTAAAAAATGTGTTAGTTATGCAAACTTCAGATGTCTTAACTCCAAAAATTTCTCTTTAGAGGTGACCTTGCCAAAGTTTCTCCTTCAAAGCCTACGTGAAGTGTTGTTTCTTCTACTAAAATTCCCTGTGTAGTTTGCCCCATAAATTATTCCAGTTTTGATGGTTCAAGATGTGGACGGAGCAGTGATACAGCAACAGTCGACATGTCAGAACAATTTAAGACTTAGACATTTCCTCTCAAACATTGACTATTTTCTTTTTAACCCACAGAAATAAGCATGAGGTGCTGGGGGAATTTGTTGTGGCTTTATGTTTTATGAACAGAAAGAATGTATGCCAGTTGACATGGCGGACCAATTTAGAATGGCTTGTAGCTCTGTCTTTTCAAATAAGAGTTTAACTGGCAGTCTTTCCTTTATACCAAAGCTCTCCAGCTGCCACATTAAATCTCAGGTATAGCCCTGAAACATAATGTTTCAATTTTCTTCACTACTAGAAAATATAATTTTAAATGACAAAGTCTATGCAAATATAATTCTTGAAAATGTATTATTTCAGTTTTTGTCCGACTTTGTTGTATTATTGTTCTCATTTGTTGCTTTGTTTAGAGATTAAAATGAATATTTCTGTTCTGTCAGTCTCTGTGAGTGTAATTATCTACATAATCTCAGCCAAAGTAGCAGAGAACGCAAGAAAGATTAATGAGAAAAGACACTGTTATAGTGACCCAGTCTCTTTAAGAAAGAAGAGTTAACAGAAGAGAACTATAAGAAATATCTTATGGTTCAAGGATCAAAGAATATCTTGTACCCAGGTTCTCCTATTATTATCTTACATTAACATGGTATATTTGTTACAATCAATGAACCAATATTGATATAGTATTACTAGCTAAAGTTAACACTTGATTCAATTCCCTTAGTTTTTACCTGATGTCCCTTTTTTGTTTTAGGATACTGACCAGGATCCACCTTATATTTATCCATCATGTATCCTTAGGATTCTTATGGCTGTAACAGTCTCTTAGGATTTTTTTGTTTTTGATAACTTTAAAAGTTTGAAGTAGGGGCCGGCCCCACACCCTAGTGGTTAAGTTTGGTGCGCTCTACTTTGGCAGCCCGGGTTCAGTTCCCCAGCACGGACCTACACCACTCTTCAGCTGCCGTGCTGTGGCGGCGACCCACATACAGAATAGAGGAAGACTGGCACAGATGTTAGCTCAGGGCGAATCTTCCTCAAGCAAAAAGAGGAAGAGTGGCTA
Organism: Diceros bicornis minor; assembly: GCF_020826845.1. Taxonomy (NCBI): domain Eukaryota; kingdom Metazoa; phylum Chordata; class Mammalia; order Perissodactyla; family Rhinocerotidae; genus Diceros; species Diceros bicornis. The sequence continues at coordinate 55,923,896 of NC_080752.1, forward strand.
GAGATGTTAGCTCAGGGCGAATTTTCCTCAGCAAAAACAAAGTTTGAAGTAGCAGGGGTCATATAGTTTGCCGAATTTCCCTTAATGGGTTTTTGGACGTTTTTCTCTTATTTGACTGTGTTATATGTTTTGGGCAGAAGATCACAGCATATCAAGAGTACATGCAATCAACATGACTTTTTATTGTTGATGTCTGCCTTGATCAACTGCATGATGTATTGTTTGTCATTTTTCTCCACTGTAAGATTACTCCTTCCCCAATTCACAGTGTATTCTTTGGAAGGCTGTCACCATGCACAGCCCACACTTGAGGAGTAGGATGTTTTGCTTTCGCTCATTTAGGGGAGATAATCTACGTAACAATTCTTCTGCACAAGAGATCTGTTTGTTCTCCCCTGTGTATTTATTTACTCAATCATGCATTTATATCAGTAGAGTGAGTTGGATATTTCTTTTAAATTTTGAGTTATAATCTAATACTAATTCATTCACTGTGCTCACTTCAGCAGCACATATGCTAAAATTGGAACAATACTAATTCATTTTATTGCTCAAATTGTTCCAGCTTTGGTCATTGGTACCTGTTTCAATCAGCTCCTACCTGACATGTCTAAATAAATGTGATTTTTTGTGCATTTCCTTCCTTTCTGGCACAACCAGATAGTCCAGGCTCATCTTGTACAATTCCTGCTCTAGCTCTAGTATCTCATTTCTCTAAGGAGACTTGGTTCCTTTAGTTGGAGAGTGATATTAGATACCAAGATCTAGGTGTTAGGTGTGCTCATTGCTACCAGGATATTGTTGCTTCTAGGACCTCTCAGCTGACTTAGCAAGGAGAAATATGCATGTATGTTCACTAACCCAGGTATATACGCATATCTGTAAGTATTTCTAAACATGGCTATATGTATCTCTATTATGCCAACATGAGTTCATACTGATGTCCCTGACTCTAATCCATTACCACACAGATCATTCTAGCCTATTTCTTTGCTTCTCAGTAATCTCCCACTCCAACGATGAGAAACTTCACTTCCACCACCCATTTTCTTAGTTGTGCAGTTTGAATATACAAGTATAGCAGTATCGGAATTGTTAACCCATACTCCTGTGGGAAACAACTGTATCAACCAGAATAAAATGCTAATATAAAGCTTATTTTGCCTATAGTCTTACAGACTCCACTCATTTCCAAATTTACTTAGGTCAGCACATTTTACCTCCATCCCTCAGTGAAGTTTTATACATTTGTAATACGGTTATATTGTTTTGTCACAATCTGAATTCCATCCTGGCATCCCCTCACCTCCTAAAAGTATTTTTAGATTTGCATATATTAAGGTTCAGTCTTTGTCAAGTCTATGAGTTTGACAAATGCAGTGTCATGTATCTACCATTGCAGTATCATACGGAACAATTTCTCTGGCCTAAACCACCCCTTCCCATGCTTCGCCTTCAACCCTACACTCCTTCCTCTGGCAACCACTGATTGTCTCATTGCTAAATTTTTGCCTTTTTCAGAATGTCATATAATTGGAATCATACAATAGGTTGCAGAACACATTTCTTCAGTATCTATTCTTTCAGTCTTTCTGTCTCCATTGTCAATGTATTTGGTATGGCTTTCTATTTAGTATGTGTGTGGCTTTCATTCATGAATCATTGCCCCACAGGTTTATTCCTTCCTTTTTTCCTGTTCTTGGGAGGAGCTGAATTGAAACTTCCTTCTTAGAATGGCTTTTACTGCATCCCTTAAGTTTGGCATGTTGTATTTCCATTTTTGTTTGTTTCAGGATATCTTTTGATTTTCCTTTTGATTTCTTTTTGATCCATTGGTTGTTCAAGAGTGTGTGGTTATGGCCCATCATATGATCTAACCTGGAGAATGTTCTGTGTGCGCTTGAGAAGAATGTGTATTCTGCTGCTTTTGGATGGAATGTTGTATATATCTCTGTTAAGTCCGTTTGGTCTATAGTGTTCAGTTCTGTTGTTTGCTTATTGATTTGCTGCCTGGATGATCTATTCACTGTTGAAAGTGTGGTATTGAAGTCCCCTACTATTATCATATTGCTATCTATTTCTCCTTTCAGTTTGGTCAATATTTGCTTTATATATTTAGGTGCTCCAATGTTGGGTACATATACATTTACTATTGTTATATCCTGTAGGGGCACTAGCCTACACGCCCTATCTTAACCATGTATCCTTCTGGCCCCCTCTGGGCAGGATGCCAAGCATCCAGCATTGTAACTGTTTCTCTCAATGAACATCACATTCTGAGGGAACACAGAGCCCTTCCATGCGATCCTTGAATTGCAGCCATGCAAGGACAGGCCCTCTTGGCAAGCACGTAGCCTTTTGTTCTCCTGCCTATGTAAGCAACCCCCACCCCCCCTTCACAGGAGCAGGTGCAGGTGCACAACTCTGTCCAGCCAGTCACCACTGGACACTCCCCATAAGTAAGACTCAAACCCTTGTGTCTGGTACGCCATCTCCTGGTCTTCTGTCTTTCTGCAACCTATCCTGTGCTGCTTGCTCAACTGGGCACGTAGCCAGACATATCCTCTTTATGATTTGACCTCTTTTCATTATGTTGTGATCTTCGTTGTCCCTTGTGACCGATTTTGACTGAAATCTATCTTGTCTGATATAAGTAGAGCTACCCCTGCCCTCTTTTGGTTCCCATTTGCATGGAATATCTTCTCCCATCCCTTCACTTTCAGCCTATGTGTATCCTTAACTCTGAAGTGAGTCTCCTGTAGGCAGTATACTGTTGAATCCTGTTTTTTTAAAATCCATTCAGCCATTCATGATTTTTGTTTGGAGAATTTAATCCATTTGCATTTAAAGTAATTATTGATAGATAATGACTTACTATTGCCATTTTGTTAATTGTTTACTGACTTTTTTGTAGTTCTTTGTTCCTTTCTTGCTATCTTACTTTGTGATTTGTTAGTTTTTTAAGTAGTCTGCTACTTATATTTTTCCCTTTATCTTTTGTGTATCTACTAGCGGTTTTATCTTTGTAGTTACCATGAGGTTTACATAAAACATCTTGTAGTTATGATAGCCTTTTTTTTTTTGGTGAGGAAGATTAGCCCTGAGCTAACGTCCGATGCTAATCCTCCTCTTTTTGCTGAGGAATATTGGCCCTGGGCTGGTATCTGTGCCCATCCTCCTCTACTTTATGTGGGATGCCGCCATAGCATGGCTTGACAAGTGGTGCATCGGTGCGCGCCCAGGACCTGAACCTGTGAAACCCTGGCCGCTGACATGGAGCGCACATACTTAATTGCTATGCCACTGGGCCAGCCCCTATAATAGTCTTTTTAAAGTGATACCGACTTAACTTCAATAGCATACAAAACTCTACACTTTTAATTCTCCCTCACGACATTTTATGCTATTGATGTTGTTATGATTAAGATAGTACATTTTATATTATATGATTTTTTAGCAAAATTTATTTTAAAAGAGAAGCTGGGCCAGAGATGAGGGGACCTGGTGAATCACAGGCATGGAGTGCATGGCTGGAAGTCAGGGCGTGTGAACACTGAGAGGATGAAACACCATCCACATTCTCACTCACCTTGGGCTCCAGAAATGCAGGAGCCCAGCTTTCGTCTCCTCTCGCCTGTGCCCGCCTTCTTGGCTCGCTGGCTGGCGTTGCCACCACCTCCTTGTCCCCGGCCATGACTGCTGTCGCCACTGCAACCCGGGACGCACACCCTTCCACTTTCCCGCTGGAGGCGCGAGACCTAGAGAAATAGCCCGGGCCCGACTGGAGGAGCCCTGGTGGGAGAAAGGAAAGCCTGACTCCGCTCTCCTGAATGCACCGCTGGCAGCTGGGAAGGCGCCACAGAGCGGGTGTTCCAAGCAGGACAGGGAGTCCGCAGAGATCCCAGGCGCCTGCTGGCCTCTTCTGGCAGAGTTTGCAGGTGGCTGGGACCCCTCAGGTCAGGGCTGAGGGACCTGGCCCTGGTAAGAGCGCTCCATAAGAGAGCAGGGCGCGGAGCTGCTGTGAAACAGTTCCTGCCCGCCATCTGGGCTTCCAGTTCCAGCTGCTTCCTCCGCAGGCTGGGGGTTCAGCACCCAGAGTAAGTGAAGAAGCCAGAATGGTGACAGCCCAGCTCTGGGTAGACGATGAGCTTTCTCTCCTCTGGCAGAGGGGGAGACATTCTGGCTCAGCCAGGCATCCCACTGGATATCCAAAGGCAAGCACTCGAGGGCTTCTCAGGCTGAGCGGGGCCGAGGGGCAGGCAGTGGGCCCCTTTAATTTCATTCGTGAAGCGTCCCCCTCCTCCCCTCCCCTGGCCACCTGCTCCTTTCTTGGCCCGTTCAGAGTTCTGAGGGAGAAGGAGCTGGTCCTGTTTTCAAGTTGACTTTACAAAGTGTGTGCTGGGGGTGATACTCTGGTTAATGAGGTTCCCCATCATCTGGAGCCAGCATCCAGGGTTGCCCGGGCGATGGGCTTTGTGTCAAGTGCTTTGCAGGCTTGCTCATGTTCATTCTGGGGTGTGTGTGTGTGTGTGTGTGTATGGACAAGGAGAGAGAACTGGGGACAGGGGACACACTCAGCCAGATCACCTCCATCCAAGCCCTTCCAGCAGCTCCAAGTGTCATTGAAGGAGCTGACTCACCTCCTTGGCAGAGACACCAGGAGAGGAGGGGATCACCTCCCATTCCTTGCAGCTCCTTAGATGAGCACGAGATTTTCTGGAAGTTTCCTGGTCACTCCATGAGACCATTCAGATTGGAGCCTGGGGTGGTCCAAAGTTTCTGCAGAAAAGGGGCTGGGATGAACCCTGGATCGGAGCTCCTGGCATCCTCATCCCCAGCGCTGAGGATGTGGGGGTTCCCTCCAACACTCCAGGCCATAGAGGCTCTGCTGAACCCAGCACATAGCTCAGGAGTTTGGCCCGATTATTTGTCCTCCTAATGAAAAGCAGCTGCAAAGAGGCCACCTAGTATCTGAGGGTCATTTTGGAGCCATGCCTGTGGTCACAGCACCCTCGATGTCATCCAGCCTAGGGCTGGGTCATCTCGATGGACCGGTTGGTCAGTGAGGCAGGCGTGGAGGTGCTTCTGGCCATGACCCGGAAGTTGGACATATCCCCCTGGCCTGTAACTGCCTGCTTGGGCTGGATGTCTGCCTCTGGGGACAGCACTGCTGTGAGGTTCTTGGACGGCACTCGGAGCATGAGGTGGGAGTCTGAGGACCTCCTGCCGTTGCTTGGGATTCGGACCCCGGGCTGCTTCCCTAGGCTGCTGAGACCTGGGGATTCCTCCAGGGTGTCAGAGGCTAGGGCTTGCTGTCCTGGGGAAACTCCATCTCTGGGTCAGGAGGTTGAGCTTCAAGTCTGCCCTCAATTTGGGGCTGACTTATGTGTGTGACTTTGGGCAAATCACTAGACTTGTCTGGGCTCAGTTGCTGCTTCTGTAAAATGAAGAGATTTCATGTATCCTCAGAGGTCCCAGCTCAGACACTCTATGGCCCGAGCTATTGTCACCGATGAGATTTTCAAAATCCCAGGAGGTGATGTAATTTAGTGTTTAAGAGACCAAGGACTCAGAGGCATCTAAGTTTGACCAGTCACTTTACTCTCCACACCTTGTCCCTCCACTGTTAAATAGGAAGTTCATAGTTGCTACTTTGGAAGGGTGTTGGGAGGACTAACTGAGACAGTGCCTGGCAAGAGCTTAGTGTATCTAGTGGAGACTGGTCCCCAGACGCAGCAGCATGGCTGCCTGTTTTTGTGTCTTGTGTGTGGACATTGGGGTGTATTTTCCCCAGGGAGGCTGGCCCTGTCCCACCTGAGCACCAGGTGATCCTTCACTGGGGAACAGGGCACTTGTTCTCTCCAATCACTTGACACCTGCCGTCCCCGCCCCTTGTTGCCGTCCCCGCCCCTTGTTGCTTCCTCATAAAGCACTGCTGGACCAGCAGCTCCTAGTGGGTAGCCCAAGGCAATCTGGGAGGACTGGATGCATCCAGCTGCTGTGTCCCCATGACAACAGGAGGTGGAGGTAAGCTGTGTCCATGGTGTCAACTTTGCAGCTGTGTAGGAACCCAGGACAGAAAAGTGCAGTATGTTTGGGTGTCAGGCACTCAGTCAGCTGAGGCCATCTGAGCAGGTGAGGCTGCTGTGTGAGGCTGCAGGAACTGCCATGCTGGGGAAAGTGGGGTGTGTGTCTGTGTGTGTGCAGGAACCACCATGCTGGGGAAAGTGGTGTGTGTGTGTCCGTCCTGAGGTCCAGGGTATGGTGAAACCGTAAGGGGAAGGCTGACCTCCTCTCAGCTGACATGGAGTGAGTTTATGGGCACGCAGTAGAGAGACTGGGGCAGGAGCAATTCTGCCACGTGCTAGCTCAATCTGTGGACTTGACTTTTAGGACTCAGAAAACGAGCAGTCTGCTGTCCTGGTGGAGTCGGATGTGTGTGTCTGTGTAGATGCGTGTGTGTGAATGTGTGCGTATGTATACATTCTCATGCAGGTTTGTGCACATGTACTCATGTGAGTCTGATTTACATAAAAAGCTTAAGTGTGCTCACACGTGAGAATAGTGTCAATATGGCTGTGTACTTGTGAGATTGCATGTACATGGATTTATGAGTATGTGTGTGCGTGCATGCCTGCAAGAGAATGTGTGCCTGTGTGAGTCAGTGTGAGTGTGGGTATTGGTATGCACTTGTGAGTGGTAAGCAGTTGTGTGTATGTGAGTTGGTTGTGTGCCTGTGACCGATAGGTGCATGGCTGCACAGGTGCACACATGTGTGGGGAGGCTCTGTGCAGTAATGCCTGTGTTTGAGAAGCTGGGCACGTCTGCCTGGGTGCATGCTCTGGTAGCTGTGTGTGCTGTTTGCACGTGTCTGTGTTGGCATTTGTGAGCGCCTGCATGTATGTGAGTGTACATGTGTGTGCAATATGAGTGTGAACTTGTGGTCTGTGCTTACACGCATATCTATCTACATGGTTTTCAATGTGCCTTTGTGTGTATCCAAGTGCATATGTGTGTATGACATTGCACACTTGTTTGTCTCTCTGTGTGTATGTGTGTGTACCTGTCATTACGTAACCTCTGTGTCTGTGTGTGAGTTTCTGAGCACGTGTGTCTGTGAGTGTTAGAGGGTACATTTGATTGCACTGTGTGTATATGTGTGTTTCTGTGGGTATGTACCTTTCAGTGGATACCTGTGGGTATTGCAGTGTAAACTGTTTGTGCATCTCTATGTGTACACACGTGTTTCTGAGTGTGTGTACCTGTGTGCAGTGTTGCACGCTTGATTGTATTTCTGTGTATATGTGTGTGTTTCTGAGTGTTGGTATCTGGGTTGCAGTGTACATTTGTGTCTTAGTGTGCATGGGAGTGTCTCTGAATGTGTATGTCTGGATGTTGCAGTGTAACTTTGGTGCATGTCTCCTGTGGATGAGTGAGTTTCTGAGTGTGTGTACCTGTGGTGTTGCATTGCATCTGCTTGCATGTCTCTGGGTGTACAATGTGTGTGTCTGAGTGTGTTTGCCTGTCTGACACTTTTGAGTGTGTCTCATGTATAGCATGTGTGTGTTTCTGAGCATGTGCATTTCTGCAGGCGTGTCCGAGTGTCCATAGGGATGTAAAGGTGTGTGTAGGGGGTGCAAACACAGCTGAGAGCTTCCAAACAGAAAACCTCCCTGAACCTTTAAAGCTCCTCTTCTGTCTGCTCTTCATGGCTGAACTGTGCTCATGCTGTGCACCTTCCCAGTGGTGACCCAGCGATTGGTGCCGGCTCTGAGCAGGGTGCTGGGATGGTGCACGTTGATTTTTCCAGTTGCTTTTGCTCCGAAGCCCATGTATCCCCTGTCCCTGGCTCCCTTGGCCCCACAACAGCCCATGTCTCTCTGGCCAGGAGCCTGCACTCAGCACAGTTGCTGAGCAAACTCACGGATGTGAGGAGCTCAGGGCTACTGTGCACTCGCCGGAGGCACCAGCATCTCTGATTCCAGGATGCTAGTTGGACGAGACAGAGAGGCGATCTGGTTAGTCCTTCTCATTTTCCAGAAGGTGAGTGGAGACCAGAGTGTTTACCAGGCTCTTTGGCCTCATGGTGACAATATTAACTCCAGTAACTATCACTTGTCGAGCACTCAGCATGTGCCAGGCTCTTTTCATAGAGTAGCTCCTTAAACCCCCACAGGCCCCTGTGATGTCATTTCCCATCCTACACACAAGGAAATCGAGTCTCAGAGAGATGATGTGACCTGCCCAGAGTCACACAGCACAGAAGTGGACAAGCTGTGATTCGAACCCAGCTTCTCAGATTCCAAATGCCAGAGTCGTGACCCCTACCCTGTCCCATTGCCCAAGGCAGTTGCTGTTTATTGAGCCCTACTGTGTGCTGGGCTCTGGGTGGGGCTTGGAGATACAGAGATGATAAGACAGATGTGGTTTGCCGTGTGTCCTCTCCACTGGGAACCTTGAGGAGAGAGCCCCGTGTCCCCAGCAGCCAGCACAGAGCTTAGCACATAGTAGGGCCTCAGTGAATGTTGGCTGAATAAATGAATGAGCCACTGCAGGGTCTACCAGAATAAGCACTCAGTCTTCTAGTTTTCTTTTTTGTCCATAAAAGGAACAAGGACAGAGGATGTCCTGTGACCTCACAAATGTCCCCTTAAAGCATCCATGAAGGGGCCCCATCTCTGGGTCTGTGGCTCACCCACATTGGGCGATCCGAAGGGCCCTTTTGGTTCTGCAGGGCTGTAGTTCTGTGGCCTGGTGGCTAAGGGATCGTCTTGTCCAGGGATTTTGCTTGGGGATTTGCTTCTTCATGTGCATAGACTTCTTCATTTCTCTGGGGTGTGTTTCCCTTGACCCTGGATTCCTAGCACCTAGCACCACGCCTGGTAGTGACTCCACAGACAGGCTTTAGAGCCAGACCAACTAGACTCTGGCTCAGGCTTGGACTCTTGCCGGGTGGGTGTCCTTGCACCAGCCACAGCATTCATTAAGCCTCAGTGTCCTCATCTGCTCGGTGGGGACAATAATTGCATCTACTTCAGAGAATTATGAAGATTACACAAGCAAACATCTATATAACAGCACAGTGCCTGGCCCATGAAAAGGTGTTCAGTAATGCACAGGTACCATGATTATTTCCACTACCAATGTTATGATCATTAGCATATCTCAAAAAGCACATTAAAGCAACATGTAGAAGGGAATAACTCACCAAGCTGTGAAATCAGGAAAAGCTTCCAGGAGGAAGTGGTGTTGGAATGGGATCTTTAAATACATCACACAAGCACCATGAATTCTTTGCAGAAAAATTACGACATAGAGATCAACATGGAGGAGAGAAAAATTCAGGAGACAGAAGCCACAAGGTGTTTAAAGCACGAGTCAGCTCTGTTGGGAGAGAAACTCCCAGATGGAATGAGAACTCGAAAGGGTCCCTGGGCTCAAGGAGGGGACCCAGGAAGGGAACACTTGTAGGGGCCTCTCCCCAAGGACGGGCTTCAGCCTTCCCAGGAGAGGGTGTGTCGTCCCCTGGCTGAGGATCCCAAGTCTGGGTCAGAGAGATTTTCATGCCAGATCCAGGACTACGTGCACCTGAGGGAATAAACCCCAGGAGCAAGCTGACCTCAGATGATCAAACCTCAGGCGTCTCTGGGGAGCCCTGTGTACTGTGACCGTGTCTGTCGCCCATGAACCTTCCTGATTCTTCATCCGCAGCCCTCCAGAGCCAGAGGATCAGAAGTCCTTCTTATTCCTCTTGCCTCATCTCACCATCTTTTTCTCTCAAAATAAAATAAACTCAGGAAAAGAATAAAAGACTTTGAAGCCATTCTCGGTTTTTGCCTTTTGTTCCCATGTGACCTCAAGACAAAACCCTCTGTTACAGAGCAATCCATTAGAAACCTTAATTGGGGGGGTTTTGAGATTTGGATACAGTTTTAAACGTGTTTTGTAAATAATAAGAGTGGAACTTACATTATTTAAAGGTTCAAATCCTAAATCATCCTAAAGCCAGTGAAAGGAGAAAATAAAGATCAGATATTTATGAAAGAAGAAAATAAAATGAAGTGCCTCAGCAAAACTAATGACATGGACAGATCTCTTTCAAGAATAACAAGAGAAAATTAAGGCAGATATTAGGTGAAAAAAAGGAGCAATAATTAGATATAGATATTTGTAAAATTATGAGATTTTATTGTAAATAACTTAATGCCATTGAACTTGGAAAGACAGATGAGATGGTTAATTTCTCCTAATATATGAGTTAGTAAAACGGATGCAGACAAAAGAGTCCACCCTCAACATGGGGCCACTGAAGGCATTGAAGGAGGCGGCCATGGTCTGGAAGGTACCTGGATGAGGAGCTAGTCCTGACCCCGAGCAAAGGCTCCATCTGCTGGCCACAAGATAAAAGGCCAAGCAGGCTGTGGTAGAGCAAGAACTTTAATAAGTGATAAGCTAGCAAATTGGAAGATGGCAGACTATGGTCCAGAAAAAAAACCATCTTCAAAAAAAGATGAGAGAAAGATACGCTTGAATGTGCGTTGAGAATTTATGGAATTGTACCCAAGTCAATGCTTTTAGAAGCTACCTCTGGATGGGGATAGGGGAGTCTTAAATTTTTATTTTACATCCTTCTGGACTATAAACCTTTTATTAATAAATATTGTTTTAAAAACAGTGTTTCCTCCCCACTCCCCAGGGCTACCCTGCCTCCCACAAGACCCCAGGGTACCAGGCGCCCGATGAGAAACATTGTATTAGGCATGGACTGCCTGGGCCGGGAAACGAAGTATGCAAACACATCTTCCCTCATTTTCCAACAAATTCCATTAATTTCCATTTCACGTTTCCATTTCTGCTTAAGACAGAAAAGCAATCTACTGAAACACGGGGATTTCTCAGGCATTTCGGGTTTAAAAGGCACCTTCTGCAGTTACCCACATCTCTGCCCTCCATCTTGACCTCCAGGCTACAACGAGGGTGGTTTGCTGTGGGCTGTGTGTGCTCCCCACTGCTGCATGGGGCTTGTCTTGGCATGCCTGGTGGTCACGGGTCCGTGCTACCCTTGGCAGGGGGTATCCTGGCATGGACTCCTCAGAGGAAGCAGGTTGCTGCAGCGCAGGGCCCCTCTCAGCTGCTGAGGCCAATCTGTGTCATTGTCTGTGGCTGGACCCAAGGCCCCTCTGCTGGCCACATGCCTTGTCCACTCATTTGGGCTGTCACGTAGGAGGGCTGGGAACCTTTTACACATCTGCAGGGCCCACTACATATTTTGTGAGGTCCACTGCAAAATGAAAATTCAGAACACCTTATGCTAAGAGCAGGGGGAAATATGCATTTAAAGGTGCTAAGAAAGTTTTCCTTTAAAATATTTTATTACTTATAAAACAATGAGTGAAAAAGACACAAGTAACAACATACATTTACACATTACAAAACACTCTTTTCAGTGTCTTTATATAATACATACAACACACAACACTTTCTCAATATTATATCTGAATAGACCATAAGATTTTTCTGGCTCACTGTTATGCAAATTCATTTATTATCTCATGAAAATGTATACTTTTAACAACTTTTATTTTTACTTGATGTCGTTACAAGCAATATCAGTTGCTCTTGGCAAATGCAAGATTGCAAATAATGTTAATTTATGAAGATGAGAAGGATCTTTTTGTTGGTGCAGACATTAGTGGAGCCGTTAAAAGTATTTGCTAGGCTATGACAACATTGGATGGATTTCTGATAAATTACTTCAAAGTAAATTTGACTACACCTAGAGCTGGTGATTCTTGTGGAACAATTTTCCTAAAAAGATTTAACTCTACAAACAAATCAACTCCATATAATCTGAATTTAATTGTAAGCATAAATTTATACTTTGGCATTTTAATATTTCCTCTGACACTTCCCATAACCTGTGGAGGTTGTACAAATAAGCGAAGGTGGGCTCTGGATTTGTATATAATTCAAAATGCCTTTTTATTCATCCTACCACTATATATTCAGTTACATGAAATATTAATTTTAAAATTGTCTTCCTCATTAACACATGGTTCTTCTGAAACTTCATATGAAAAAAGTGTTTTCTGCCAACTGCAATGATCTTTAAGTTTAATTTACTATTTCTAAGTTTGTAGGTATTTACTTGTAATGTTGCATCCGTTTTCAAACCAGGATGCTAAACTCTTTGAAGAATTCCAAGATTCTTCAATTCTCCCTGATATGCTTTATTGCAATGCCGCATGTACCCACTTTTATTTTGCAGGAATTGACTGATCAAGTCTGCTGCCTGAGTCCCCCAGTTCGTGTCCTGGCATTCAGGCTGGACATCTGTATTTGTGCAGATGCCACCGGGACAGTCAGACGAGCCACCCTGCCGCCGCGAGTCCTGGCACGCCCCCATGGAGAAGCCCTCCTCTCTCCTAAGGGTGTAACTGCTGCTGCCTCTGGAAACATCCCCATCAGCTGAAGTCTGGTGAACAGCAGGGCTCTGGAGGAACTTGGGTTTCTGGGAGAGGATGGCATTCCAGCAGACAGCGGGTGGGTCGTGGGGGGCCGCGCGCATCAGCCAGGAGGAAAGCCGAGCCACAGCGCTCTAGGGTCTGAAAAACCCAGCCCCAGGGCACCCTGGCTGGTCTCGGGGGACTTGGGCACCAGCCCCTCTTCTGGCATCCCCTCTGGGATCCGTGAATCCCAGAGTTCTGGAAAGCCGCCCAGCCTCCCGAGCTGGGGGCCCGCAGGGTTAGTCCTGGCTGCTCTGGGCACGGGTGGGGGTGCAGGGTCAGAGGTGGGGCAAGAGTAGGGTGCTGAATGCTGGTGCCGACCCCTGCAGACTCTGCGGTGGGCGAGGCTGCCCCTGCCTCTCTCTCCAAGGAGCCGCCCAGGAAGAGTCGCGGGTCAGCAGAGAGGGGAAACAATGGCAGTGGGGGCTGCAGGGCACGCTGGGGTCAGCACTGACCGCTAGTGGGAGGGGCGAGTGGCCGCTTCTGGGGGCGACAGCAGGCGGCTGTGGAGGGCGGTGCTCGAGGTGGTGGCTGGTCACCGTGGATCGGAAGGACGTTCCGGGAGCGCGCCCCAGCGCGCGGCAGAGCCCCGGAGCCAGCAGCCGCGCCCAGCGGACCGGCACCCAGCGGCACCTGGCGGCAGCTCCAGGCCCGCCCCGCCCCGCGATCACGTGTACATCAGGCCCCGCCCCTGGACGCCCGGGCCCCGCCCCCTCCCTCTGCCGTTCCTGCGGACCCGGCTGCGGCGGTGCCAGGTGAGTCTGCGTGGCCGCGCGGCCGGCGGGCCGGGGCAGGGTCGCTGGGGGCGGCCGGCGCGAGGTCTGAGGGTGCGGGCGCCTCCCGCGAAGTCCCCCGCTCTTCATCCACCGCGTCCCCACCCGGGTCCCTGACGCCCTCTGCCTTGCTAGGGCCGGGGGCCGCGGACCGTCTACCGACGTGGGTTCCCTACTCTCAGACCCCAGGGTTCAGGGCAAACAGCGTTGCGGGTGGGAGCCGGGTTCTGCCCAGAGCAGCCTCGCGGGGCCGGGGGTGGGCGGTGGTCTGGGCCGGCTCTGCGCGCTGGGGGCGCTAGGCTCCTAGAGGACGCTACGCATCCTGAATTAATCAAGGAGCGTCGACGTTCTCCCAGAACCAACTAGAACCCTTGGGGCCCCGCTAGGGATGCGAATACCACAGGAGGGGTTTGGGGTTGAGGCGCGGCCTCCAGAGGGGAGACCGCCTCTCCAGCGCTCAGTCCCCCTTAGTTGGGGGAGGCCGCATGGTGCGCACTTGGAAAGCCTCAGGGCCTCCAGTCCCCCCAACACACGCGCCGCCAGCCAGGGGAGGGTGCCCCCTGGACCCTCTTCTCTCTGCACTGCTCCTCGTTAAATTCCCTGGGGAGGAAGGGAAAAAGCAAACATCTTTTCCCCAGAGGAGAAAGCTTGAGTCTGATTAGTGTTTAGGCTTATTGAGAAATTGATTATCATATTCTTCCTGGCAGGCGTTGATGGAGGGAGAGAAGGCATCTGGGGTTTGGGCAGGTGGGATTGGGGGTGGAGGGGCACCTTTGGTAGAGGCCCCCTCTGCGCGGGTTGTTGGCTTCCTCTCTCAGAGCAGCAAGGGGAGGGAGGGGGTTTCTTTAACGCATCTGGGTCAGACCCCCTGGAGGAGAGACAGATTGTGCCTCTCCTGATGCCTGTGGACCCCTACCCTGTAGCTGGGTTCTCTGAAGCCCAGAGCCTGACTGCTGGTCTCTGTTGTCCTGGGTCAGGCGAGGCCCTCAAGCAGCTGCGTGGCCTCGCAAGCCTGCTGCTGCTCCTCTGTGGCCCTGCACGGGAGGGCTACACATCCTGGCCGGGCTGCCCAGCTACTCTGTGCAGTGGCTGTGCGCTGTGGGCAAGTGCACTTGTCCAAGGCAGGTGATGTGATGCGTGAGGCCCAGAGGACAGGATGGGGAGTGCAGCAAACTGGAGAGCAGGCGCCCCAGGGAGGCCCGCCTCTTGGCTCTGCTTAATTGTTGTATGGGAGAGTGCCTGCCTGCTATGGCTAGATCACCCCCATTTGTTTATAAGAAGGCAGAAAATCAGGTTTTGATATGAAATTTCCATTTTTAAAGTGTCGGAAACTAATTTAAAAAAAAACACACAGTGGCTGCCAAACTAAAATACATGGCCCTATGGCTGGCAGTTTGCAACCTCGGTTTTATTTCACGCCTTCAGAGGTGGGAATGTGTTTCATGTCTAAATATCCAGCCAATAGACTCTTGAGCAGCCTCTTCCATCAGGCATATTTCTGCCTGAAGAAAAGGGGTGTGACTGCTTCCTAGTGGGATTTCTGGGTCATATCTGTAAGAGGTTTGCAGGGTTGTGTAAAGCTGCCTTGGTAGTTGGCTGTTTACCCCAGCTGAGTCAGACATGTGTTCCCAAAGAGTTTTTCCTCCTTGCGTTTAATATTGTTAATGATGCCTTCTGACTTTTTCACTCTGTTTTCCACACATTTGTCACCACTTCTGCTTTTGGGTCTCTGTGCTGGGAAATCTGAGGCTTACATGGAAGATTGATTTTTAACGCCCTTTGAACTGTTTGTTGGCTGTAATATTTGCATGCAATTGTGACACTTTAAAAATAGGAGACCACAGGGTTTGGAAAAAAGAATCTTCTGGGCAGATGAGTAAATGGAAAGGCCAGCCTTTAATTTTGTTAACATCCCAATTACTTCGCTGTAACCCTTGTGACGATTTCTGTCTCTTGTGATGCACTGCCTGGTTTTGTCCCGGGGACATGGCCCAAGCCTGGCTGACTGCACCCCTGCTGCATCGTGTGGGTTGGAAAGTTCATGTGTCCCACTGGCCAGCAGAGGTCACTATTCCACAGTTGTTAGAGGAGAAAATGCCTACAGTCCACACCACTTCTCTTTTGTTTGAGGGAGGTTTTACTCATAGTGCTAGTAGGACTGTTTTGATTCATACCTGTCTGTATTTTCCATATGTTCTTTAAAAAATCAATTATTTTTATATATTGTGTTTAAAGTGCTGACGGCTTGAGCGGGCTTCTGTAGGTAGTTGCCTGTGGGGGGCAGAACAGCACCATCTGTTAGGCACCTAGTAGGTCCTGGAACCTGTGCCCCACACTCTACATGCATCACCCTTACCGGCCGTCTGTCCTCCAGGGCTGTTGTGAGTTCACCTGTTTTCTGGACGAGGAGGCTGAGGTGAGGGGAGGAGAGATGATTTGCCCAAGGACACACAGCTAGTGGAGATGGGAGTCAGATGGGGAGATCTGTCCTCAAAGCCAGGCGCTTAAGTTTCCTGGAGCTGTACTTTTTCCTCAAGAAGGGATATTTCAGCAGCCTTAAGCAGCAATCATTAAGAATGTATGAGAAGAGTATATATTTTTGATGGAAAACCTTATACATAGCTTACTGTGTTTCTTCTGCAGTTTCAGCCTGTAATTTGCTTGAAGAAGCTAGACTGTACTTTCTACTTCTTGGTCTTTGAAAAATGGGAACTGTGATGTTCTGTGAGGCTTTGCTCCTTCTCCACATGAAAACAAATGTTAGTAATACATGGTCTCCAAAAATGTCTCAAGCTTCATACCCATTTGGTAAGTAAAGTTCACTAAAAAGATTTCTAATCTCAGTTTACACGTCCAACTGCAAACTTTCTAACTTTGAAAAGAGACTGTTTGTCAATGAAAAGATAAATGTTTTATTGGACTTTTATTTATTCATGTTTTCAAAGACAAATCACTAGGATTTTCCATAAAGCTGGAGAGTTACAAGAGGACAGCTGTGTTCATCTCTAGATAATGAGTGGCCAGTTTGACCCCTGTTCTCCCTGAAGAGGTCATGTGAGAACAGTAAGAAAAGGCTTTGTATCTTTTGGGCTGTGATAAAAGGGCATTTGGTTCTGGAGTCTTAACAAATTCACCTGGCATACTGTTGTCCGTTGTTCTTTCAAATTTTTAGACGTTTTGTGATTGCTATTAACTATAAATGTTATTATTATTAGAACAGAAAACCATATTACCCTTTTAGATCTTCTTAATTAACTAATAAAATGTAGCTGACTCACTGTTGTTGTCAGCAAACCCTTAAGTTTTCCCAGGGATAGCGAGTAGCTCAGGGTAGTAAAAGCACAGCTCTGGGGGGGGGGGGCGGGGTCGAGTGGCTATAAGCCAACATCTGTGGTGGTGAGCACTGGAGAACGAGTGGGGGGTGGCGTGGGATTCTGTTTTAGATGGGGGTGGTCAGGGAAGGCCTTCCTGATGAAGTGAGGTTTGGCCAGAGGCCTGACTGAGGTAAGGGAGAGGATACGTGGAAACCTGGGGGAAGAGTTGCAAGAAGCAGAAGGACCCCTAGACCCGAGCATGGCTGATTAGTTCAAGGCCAGGGAGGGGAGGAGTGGGAGGTGAGGGCAGAGACGTAGGAGGGACCAGGTCACATCAGGCCTGGTAGGCGACAGTAAGGACTACTCTTACTCTGAGTTGGGCAGCCACTGGAAGATTCTGAGCAAAGGACCAATATAGGCCCACTTACATTTTAAAAAATGAAATCTGGCTGTTCTGTGGAAAGTAGACTGGAGAGGGGAGTGGCAGGTCCGAATGAAAGTGGGGAGCCTAGTTAGGAGGCTACTGCTGGGAGAAAGGAAGGTGATGGGAGGAAAGTGGTAGAGGGACAGTGACGAGAAGCAGGCAGGTCTGGGGCTCTCATGAAGGAAGGAAGAGGTGCTGAGAATTGCTGGTGGGATGGTCGTGGCTGTGGAAGAAAACAAGTCATTAACATTGACTCAGAGGTCTTTGGCTCACAGTTGGTGGAATGAAATTGCCATTTGCTGAGATAGGAGAGGAGTGGGTTTACGGGGAGGTGTTACTGGCCACACAAGAGAGAGACCAAAGTAAAAACTGGAACGCCAGGCTAATGGCAAGGAAAGGGTTTTATTGAAGGCAGCCAGAGGAGGAGACGGGAGCTAGAACTCAAATCCACCTCCTGGAGGGAAAAAGGTAGGGGTATTTATTTCAGGTGATGTCAGCCAAAAGACCAGAGTGAGCCCTCAAATTCCTCTCCTCAGAAGATGGGAGGCAGGGGTTTGTAAAGGTTGCAAGGAATGCAGCTGCTTGTTGGGAGGGGGCGCCTGTGGCCTTGCTGGTCGGCGCTTTCCCACCAGCCTGCGTTTGGCCTTGTGAGGCTGCTGGCAGGGAGGAGGAGGGTGAGATGAGGGAATCCGCAGGTGGGTGTCCTTGGTTGTCTGACTCTATGATGGGTGGTGGATTGTGGTGCCAGGAAGCCAAGGAGTTGGGCTCTGGGAAGCATCAGCGTCTTGATAGTCTCGGGATATCAGTTTCTTGTAATAAACCTCAAGGATCAGTAATTAGCTAAAACTTCAGTGTGAGCCCAGCATGAGGCCACATGGGCTTTTAACAATTTGTAACTTCTATTTGCCTTTTGTATGTGGGGGGATAGGAAGGTTAAAGAAACTGATATTTCTATATGAATGTAACTAAAGAAGCAAGGAAGGGGATGGGTGTTTTTGGTTTTAAACCCATGTATGCTGGGTTTAATAGTGTAGGGGAACAGATATCAGGGCTGGCATCAGACGGAGATGGGTTAGTTAAGGTTGGCGGCATATAACTGAAAAACTCAAAATAGTGGTGGCTTAAGTAGCATAGAAATTTGTTTGTTTATTTTTTCACATAAAAGAAGATCCAGAAACAGGCTGTTTCAGGATGACTCCCTGAGGTTATCAGGGATTCAGGCTCATTCTGGCCCCAAGGGGTGGTCCGCATCCCTGTGGGCCATCCTCCGGCTCTCGTTTTTGTGGCTTGGGTGGCCATGGGTGAATCTCAGAGGGTCTGTGCCCAGGCCTCAGTTTCCCCATTTGTCCAAAGAGGGCTGGTCTCGGTGGAGGAGGATATGGACAGGGGGGCGCAGGGGCTTGTCACAATGCGTTGTGACTGCAGGTGGCCTGCGCGTTCAACCAGCCAGAGAGGGAAGTACAGGCTGCTCCTGCCAGCAGGTGCTTCTATGGGTTTGTCAGGTCAGGGTTGGTGTGGGACGCTAACCCACTTTAGAGATGAGGAATAAACCAAGGGGCTGTTACCTGCCCAAACCTCCAGCCACCGGGGCTGGGACAAGAAGGGGGTGGCTGCCCTCACTCCCACGTGCCTGTGCTGTCTCCCTCTCCAGGATCCTGGCACCCTGCACTTCGAGGTGGCTGAGGCCACATGGCCACAAGAGGCTGAAGGTGGCCCTGGTGCTCTGGGTCCCTGCTGCCCGCAGGCCTCAGCACCACACAGCCTTCAGGGTCACCTTGAGTGGCAGCTGTGGGAATGGGGGTTGGTGACCTGCTGCCCAGCCACCTGCTGCCTCCCCGAGTTCAGGACCTCCTCTGGGCCCCCCCAAGACTACTGTCGCTCCAAGGCCGCCACCACCGGGAAGGGTAAGTCTCTCTCTCTTTTTTTTTTTTTTTTGTTTATTGT
Organism: Diceros bicornis minor; assembly: GCF_020826845.1. Taxonomy (NCBI): domain Eukaryota; kingdom Metazoa; phylum Chordata; class Mammalia; order Perissodactyla; family Rhinocerotidae; genus Diceros; species Diceros bicornis. The sequence continues at coordinate 55,942,857 of NC_080752.1, forward strand.
CGTAACATTGGTTTATAACGTTGTATAAATTTTTGGTTTATAACGTATAAATTTCAGGTGTACGTCATTATACTTCTGTTTCTGCATGGATTACATCTCGTTCTCATGTTCACCACCCAAACACTAATTACAATCCATCACCACACATGTGCCTAATTATCCCTTTCGCCCTCCTCCCTCCCCCCTCCCCCCTTTCCCTCTGGTAACCACCAATCCAATCTCTGTCTCTATGTGTGTGTTTGTTGTTATTATCTACTACTTAATGAGTGAGATCATACGATATTTGACCTTCTCCCTCTGACTTATTTCACTTTGCATAATACCCTCAATGTCCATCCATGTTGTCACAAATGGCTGGATTTCATCGTTTCTTATGGCTGAGTAGTATTCCGTTGTGTATAAATACCACATCTTCTTTATCAGTTCTTCCCTTGATGGGCACTTAGGTTGCTTCCGCGTCTTGACTATTGTGAATAATGCTGCAGTGAACAAGGGAGTGCGTGTATCTTTACGCATTGGTGTTTTCACGTTCTTTGGCTAGATACCCAGCAGTGGAATAGCTGGATTGTGTGGTAGTTCTATCCTTAATTTTTTCAGGAATCTTCATACTATTTTCCATAGTGGCTGTACCAGTTTGCACTCCCACCAGCAGTGTATGAGAGTTCCCGTCTCGCCACACCCTCTCCAACACTTGTTTCCTGTCTTGTTAATTATAGCCATTCTCACGGGCGTGAGGTGATATCTCATTGTAGTTTTGATTTGCATTTCCCTGATAATTAATGATGTTGCATTTCCCTGATAATTAATGATGTTGAACATTTTTTTTTTTGAGGAAGATCAGCCCTGAGCTAACATCTGTGCTAATCCTCCTCTTTTTGCTGAGGAAGACCGGCTCTGAGCTAACCTCTATTACCAATCTTCCTCCTTTTTTTTATTTCTCCCAAAGCCCCAGTAGATAGTTGTATGTCATAGTTGCACATCCTTCTAGTTGCTGTATGTGGGACGCGGCCACAGCATGGCCGGAGAAGTGGCGCGTCAGTGCGTGCCTGGGATCTGAACCCGCTAAGCCACGGGGCCGGCCCTGTTGAACATCTTTTCATGTGCCTGTTGGCCATCTGCATATCTTCTTTGGAGAAATGTCTCTTCAGGTTTTTTGCCCATTTTTTAATTGGGTTGTTAGTTTTTTTGTTGTTGAGATGCATCAGTTCTTTGTATATTTTGGAGATTAAGCCCTTATCAGATGTATGGTTTGCAAATATCTTCTCCCAATTGTTAGGTTGTCTTTTCATTTTGTTGATGGTTTCCTTTGCTGTGCAGAAGGTTTTTAGTTTGATGTAGTCCCATTTGTTTATTTTTTCTATTGTTTCTCTTGCCCGGTCAGACATGGTACTTGAAAATATGTTGCTAAGACTGATGTCAAAGAGCATACTGCCTATGTTTTCTTCAAGAAGTTTCATGGTTTCAGGTCTTACATTCAAGACTTTAATCCATTTTGAGTTAATTTTTGTGTATGGTGTAAGGTAATGGTCTACTTTCATTTTTTTGCATGTGGCTGTCCAGTTTTCCCAACACCTGAGACTACCGTCCTTCCAAGGCCAGCGCCACTGGGAAGAGTAAGTCTCTTCCTGCCATCTTACCTGGCATATGGCACGGGTGTGGAGAGATTTGTGCGTGGCTGCCACATGCCTTTGTAGGCATCCTCCAGAGAACTTGGTGGACGTTTCTCCGAAGTTCATCGATTTCTCTCTAGTTGTTTGGGACTTGCTTGTCATTCTGAAATGATTCCTGTTGAGAAAACATTTAATTTAAATTCGGTAGCCCTATTTTGGGGAAATGGTGTGTATAGAATTCAGATTACATAATTTTGCTTCTGTATGTTTTTGATAAAAATTTTGTTGAAGCTTGTCAAAATCTTAGTATAAATTAGGGTAACAACTAGAGTATCTCCATCTTTGAGCTGGCTAAAGGCATATTTTAAAGTATTCCAGTCTTCCTCAATAACAAAATCAGAGGCCTTCAGCAGGACCCCTCCCCTCTTGAGACCCCATCTGTCAGGTAAGGAGCTTATTATACCAGATGATTTCTGGATTCCTGATGGAAAATTTTATAAATCTATAATCCAGCCTGAATCAAGTCTTGACTTAAAAAATGGTTTTTCTGCACTCGACACTTCAGAAGGATCATCTTTGGTCAAAAGTTACTTGGCAATACCCTTCTCCCCGTGTGGTTGGTGGAGATGAGGTGCAGGCCCCAGTATGGTTAATGAGTCAAAGTCAGCAATGGTGTTGGCGTCTCATGAACGTGTTCTTCTCGTTACAGTCCATTATTATTGAGCTATTATTTATAAGGTTCATGCCAACAGATAATTAACCAGAAATTGGGAAACTGTTAAGGTGCTGTCGTGTCGTCCCCCCCCACCCTCCCTTTTTTTTTTCCCCTAGGAGAAGCCGAGGCTTTGGGATGTGGTTATATCAGCGTCAAGACGTCCTGGTTCTATTTCCAGGTGGTTCTCAAGAGAGACAAAAACATGAGGTAGTAAGCATGCAGGACGTTAAACTGTGTGAGCAGAGATTCAAGGAACCCTTCACCCTCCAGAATGACTAGGGGGTCTAAAGTGTTAGTCTCTGTGGTTATCTAGTTATAATCTGTTTGAATGAAGCAAAGGTATGCTGCGCTTTAGGTAATGATCAAATAAAATAAATAAATGTGAGTTTTGGCCTTACTACAAACTAAAGCAAAAGAAAAAAGATATAGTCAGAAAACTGCATTTGGTCATGTGGGTTCTGGATGAAAAGACGGATGCCTGGATTGGAAGATGAAACGGTTCAATCAGGAGGTGAAAGAAAGAGAGAAAGGAAAAGCGTGCAGTGTATTCCAGAAAACTCTGCTATTAATAAAGAGCAATCAGCTGAGACCTCAATCAGTTACAGCCCCTTGAGGTGGTATCTGGTTGTGATTCTGCTTGTTCCTTGGCTTCTGGAATCTACCGCCGTTTCTGGTTTAATGTCTCTTTCGTAATACTTGCCTGTTTTTAATAAACTTTATTGAGTAATTACCTCTTTTAATCCCCTTTTCTTTTTTTTGTGAGGAAGATCAGCCCTGTGCTAACATCTGCCAATCCTCCTCTTTTTTTGCTGAGGAACACTGGCCCTGGGCTAACATCCGTGCCCATCTTCCTCCACTTTACATGGGATGCTGCCACAGCATGGCTTGCCAAGCAGTGCGTCGGTGCGCACCCGGGATCCAAACCGGCGAACCCCGGGCCACTGCAGTGGAGCGCGCGCACTTAACCACTTGTGCCACCGAGCCGGCCCCTTAATCCCCTTTTCAAAGTCCTAAAAATGATTGTTACTTCAATAATCAGCAACAATTATCAGGGACAGAAGCAACCAGCAGGCCTTGTAGTTGTGTCCCAAACACAGAAATCAAGGGGAAATCTATGAAGGCGACTTTTTTCAAGAAAGGTAGCTAATTAAATAAGGTAAATGGGGGAAATTATGCAAACAATATCTGGAATAATCCTCTAACCGCCCCACGTTATTCATTTAGTCATTCGTTCGACTGTTTTTGAGCATCTGCTCAGTGGTAAATCCAGTGCTGAGTTCTGGGTACCTACTCTGACCTCTGTCCAATGGCCTTGTGTGTGGCAGGTGAGGCAGACCCATAAATGCTTAGGAAAAGTAGAAGGGCATTCTCACGTTTTAACCAATGAGGCCAGTGTCACTTTCTTTAGAAAACTGGGAAAAACTTGTTTTTGTTAAATCAACTAGTTGTTTGACTGACTTGACCTCTGAAGTCAATCAGAATCATTAATCAAGTAGACAGCTATAGGTGGAGCTGGACCTGAAAGTTTTAGTAATTCCTACTATGTCACATTTGCAACTCTTATCAATTAAAGTCAAATCAGAGTTAACTCAATAAATGTTGCTTAACAGATACTTGCTAAACATGTGCTGAATAAATGAGTGATTATTCATTCAATTATTCATTGAGTAATCCTGAAATCTACTTCATTCCTTCTCAGATTTTAATGTACATATGAATCATGTGCTAGTCTTATAAAAATGCAGATTCTGATTCAATCAGCCTGGAATGGGGCCTGAAATTCTCCATCTGTAACAAGCTCCTAGGAGATGCCAATGTTACTAGTCCATGAATCTCACCTTTAGTAACAAAAATGTCCTTAGTAACAAAAATGTCCTTAGTAGACAACAGTCATATAGGAAGCTACTGAAAGTCATGGCTCCTGCAGTATGTCACATTTCCGTCGTTTATCAGTAGTGTGGTCTTCGGAAAGTTACTTAACTCTTTGAATCTTACTGTCCTCATCTTTTAAGTAGGGAAGATGATACCTACCTCACTCATTGTTATGTGAATCAAATGATATAATGAGTATTCTACTTCTATAATCCCTTATCTTTAATTAGCATTATTATTAGTCCTTAAGTAGAGGTGATTAATGAGGATCTTTCTGTGAATGCATAGTAACTTTATTGGCAAACTAATACAAATGAGTGTTCTGAGATGTGAAGCCTTAATGAAGTGCTTGCTAGACATACAGGCACACACACGTGTAGCATATTTCTTAACTACTAAAGCAGTTAAGTATGGGACCCGATTTTGCATGGTTTACAATAGGATACTCTGTCATTGTAGCATGTTAATTATTATTTACAAAGTCATTGTTAAAAATGAGATGTCCTTGTGTAACAAAGGCCCACAGCCAATATCGTATGGATAGCACAGAAAGAGGTTGGAAATTGATGATTTATGGATCAGGAAATAACAGCCCTCAACTCTCCTGACTTCCCTAGCCATGTTGGGCAGTTTTGCATCCCCTTTTGGTTGTCAGCTGTGTTTGTATTAACGGTGATAGCTTTGCAGGCTGAAGCAGGATATGTACGTTCTTGGAGGTGCTGTCTGGAAATTCTCCCAGCATGACTGGGAGGCCAAGGGCAGACTGTTGCTGCTCATCCATCAGAAACATCATGTGTTCTGACCTCAAACACAGTCCATGTCATTCACTGTCACAGGACAAAGGGTCTGACTCTATTCCCACGCGCCAGTGCCCACTAAACACTAGGTGGTGTCGCCTTCCTCTGAGAAACATTTGTACGTTAATTTTTGCATTTACAGCAGGCCAGGTATTAGACTCTATGGGATTTGGAAAGCTTGGAAAATGATTTTAAAGAAGAGCTGCAAATATTTAAAGATTTGAGAAGTAAGATATACGAGAATAGTGAAAGAGAGAAGGTAAAGCCAAGGGCACCTCAACACACCTTCTTACTAGGAACATTTGGAATCAACCCCCACACCCTGCATTAGATCTAATGATTCTTCTGTTTACATTATTCTAAGAATTTGCTTCTATTCATCTTATAACATGTATTTAATTCCATCATATGTCTGGTTATTTATCACTTATTTCATTTCATCTAGGAGGTTGTGTAGATACATGCCTTACTCATCCTGGCTATCTCCCAGAGTGCCAGAAATAGTGATTTCTTTCAGTAAATGTTTGTTAAATAAATACATGGTGTATAAATGACCACCATTGCATACATATAATTAATATGGTTCAGGAAGTGTATCGCCATACTACATCATTAATGCAAACATAGCTGACAACCAAAAGGTGACATAAGGACGTAGAAATTGTGTTGGAGGAGACTAGAACTAAGCATTGTCTACAAATAGTCTGAGTGTCATGGTGTCACTGGCCTGTGGAATAACAAAGAGATTCAGAATTGTTTACTGAGAAAAGTATAAAATTTACTTGCAAGAAAATTTCTATTCCGGCAAGTTGAGATGCTCCATTAAGTCAAATACACAGTTATCTCTGTATTTCCCGCAGTAAAACATCTGTGCCATCCCCACGCCTGGTACCTCTGAGCACATTGCTGCTCTTCTCTTAAACAGCAACACACTGCCTTCTCTACAGATTCTCCAAGGGAATCCAGTCTTGACATGAGAGCTACTAGCCGATAGCAACAGCCTCTCCGGGACAGCTGAAGTTCGAGAGGCATGGGTCACCCGTTCCCGAGTCCATCCTCCTTCAACACTGAAACTGGTCTGTCTGGTCCCGATGATCCCATGATTGCTAAGTCTAAAGGATACCTCTCAAACTTTATCTAACTTGGCTTATCTGCAGCAGTTAACCTGGCTGACCACTCTCTCCTTGAAAGGCTCTCTACTGGCTTCCTGTAACACCACACTCGCCTAGTCTTCCTCCTTTCAGACCCCCCTTCCCAGTCTACTTTTCGTTTGCTGTGCCTTAACTACTGATGCTTCTCAGGGCTTGGTCGTCCCTTCTTCTCTCCTTCTCAGGCTACACACTCCTTTGAGTGCCCTCATCTTCTCTCACAATTTTAAGTATCGTTTATCCCCCTTCATATGTAATATGAAGCTTCATATGTCACGCTCTCCAGATTTAGTCAATGCTGCATTTTCAGTTTCTAAAATGTAGCTGGTACGTGCATGAGGAAAACTCAATGTCAAAATGTGAAAAATAAAAAATATAGGCATGCGCGATTTTGTGTTTGGAAGCCAGGCATCTGTCTTTGAGCCCGCGTTAGAAATCCACGGACTTGCTTGACGCTCTGCCCACCCTCTCCCGCGACCTGTTGTTTCCTTGACCCTCCCTGAGCTGCTCTCTGACCTTTGCCTAGACTCCACTGTTGGGAAACCTGACAAGCACTTCTTGCTGGACAAGAAAAGCTGCCATCAAGTTTCCCAGAAATTTTCCACCGTTCAGAAAGGGTTTATGCTGTACCAAAAGACTTCACCTTGGGGCCCTTTCAAATAACCAGCTCTCCAAGGAAATTTAGTATCTGAATCAGCTAATCAAAATTAGACTTACTCACGTTTGGAAAACATGTCTATAATTCTGCCTCACTTTATGTAACTGATATGTCCCTGAAATATATACAGATTGGATAGTTGCAAGCTGAATAATAGTTCAAATCTGTTAATCATGTTGTTAAGGAAAACAGAAATACTTCTATCAAGTAAATAATAAGCACCTAATATATCTGTTATGCAAATTTGAACTTTATGAAATAAGTGTCCTTGTTTTTGGAGGCATACTTGTGTGCACTAGTGTACAAGAGAGGGAGAAGGAGAGATTAACACTTGTCCAGGACCTGCGAGTGTCAGGGATCATGCTGGGGACTGTGGCCTGCCGTTATCAGAGAGCTTAGGCGTGGTTTGGTTTGGTTTTGTGTGTGACAGGATCTAGGCCAGAAAAGCACTTTTGTTCCATAGTCAAAATATTTTTGCTCCCCCAAATCCAAGCCTTTGAGTTTGTTTTTTCCCCACTGCCATTCCCCAGGAAATTCACACCAGACAGACTCCTGGGTATTTCTTTCCACTTAATCTCTTCCCTCCCTTCTCCTTTTCCTGAGACAGTTCAAAGGGACAGATCTCATGGCCAAGCTTTCTACTATTAGGTGAGTTATTGACACAAAAATAAGTATTAAATATGTGTAATATATAAAGTAGTATAACTGTATATGTGCATGTATATACGTATACATATATGTAGTACAGACACACACACAGGAAGAGAAAGGGAGTTAGTTTTGTTTTTCTGCCTTGGCTAATGTAACTTAGTTTAAGTGATAGTAACCACTCGAGGTCCCTGGGAGCTGAGTCCTTCCATGTCTGTAGCTACATGCAAGCCTCTTTGCTCCCATCTGGTTGCTGGAACAGCCTCTTAATTCCACTTGTCACAAAGATGGGGGCAGTCTGTGGGCCACAGCTCCCAGCTGTTTGACAAGAATTTCTTAACTAGAAGCATAATGGGGTGGGAGAGACCTGGAGAGCACTTAACCTGCATTAACAGTGAGAGAAGAACTCAGGCCCCACCTTCCACTCTGATCACCTTCCAGCCATCTGCTATTCCCCTCCCCCCAGCCACTCCTGTGGGCTTGCAGATGTGAACAGCAGCACTTGTGTTAACAACTTGGGGGTGCAGGAAGCCAGACCCCAGGAAGCAGCAAACGTTTCCCTCAGGGAGGCCCTAGCTTGGGACTTCTTTTCTTTCCTATGTCAACAAAGCCTTCCTTTCTTAACTCACAGGCCATAAAATAAGCCGAATTACTGTTTTTTCACCTTCCCCTCTGAGTGGAAGGGGCCCTATTAGGCCCTTTATAAAGCTAAATTGTGTTGATTTTACTCTCATTAATGGCTCCAACTGCTAAAAAAAAAAAACCATTGGGGATTTGAAAAAGATGTATCTGAAAAATAAACAAATACACAAACTCTAGTTCTTATTCCAGAAGACTGAGTAGGAGTGCCTCATTGTGTCTCACGTAGTGTAATGAGTAATAAATTGCACAGCAGCTACATAAATATGTCTATACTGGATGTGGAGAACGGTTAATAACCCAACAGCTAATGTAAATGGATGTTTACTTCTGAAATGATGGGAACCCTATAATAATACAAAATAAGCTGACCAAAATTGAAAGAAATGCAAAACATGAAGTCCTCATCCCTGTTTAGTTGTTGTTTAAGGAAGAGCAGAGTAGGAGGATGAAGCAATAAGCAAGTATCAGACATTCCACACACTGGATCTGCACATACACCACATAGCACACGGGCATAAGTAGACACACACACGGTCAGTCGCTGTCCACTGCGGTTCTGCCTCTTTGGAGCACAGGAACCTCTGCCTCTTTGCTGCATGCCTGGAACTGTTTTATATCATGCGAGCCTCTGCCTGACGTCGTGGCCTTCCTTGCCACTGTAGGCTGATCCAAATGCATCCTGCCAGCTGTGTGTGTCCCCAGCACCTTGCACAGTTCACCTTTGCCACTTAGTCCCACCACTGTCCTCAGCCTCTTCCCCCTTACCCACTTTCTGCAGAAGCTGTCCAAAACCCGTTTCCTCTGGGAAGCCTTATCTTCAGGTGTCCAGTGATTTTTTTCTCATTTGAACTCTCAATCCCTAATTATCTTTAACAGTCATTTTCACACCATTTTCTGTGAGGTGCTGTTGTTTCTCTTGTTACGTGCAAAGATCTTACCTCCCAAAACTGAGTCATAAACTCGGGAAGACATTATTCATACCTTACTCTTCTCAGGAGCCTTTCATCTCCCAGCACGTTGGCTTGGATGGAGTAGGTGCTAAGTAGATGGGTGCACAGGAATGAGATGGAACCAGAGAGTTGTGTATTGAGGCTATTTAAGCCTCTACCTTTGGACCAGAAGATTTACTAGCAAAAATTTATCCCTTGTCATTATTTTTGTTAAAGAAGATGGTCAACTGTTCTTAATGGGGTGAATTTCTGACGGGCAGGTAAAGGAATTGTAGGTAGAATCTTAGGTAATAGAGTGAGGATTGACCAGGTCAAGAAGATGAATGCCATTGCAAAAGTGTCGTCTTTGCATGTATGTGTGCTCTTATATATAATGTGTTCGGGGACGTCCTCACTGGTAAGCGGACTTGGACAGAGACCTGAAGGGAGTGAGGAAGCAAGCCATTGGCTTATTTAGAGAAGGAGAGTTTCAGGCAGAGTGTGGAGCAGGGCTACAGACGGCAAAGTGGGAGATGCTTGGAGTGTCTGAAGAATGGAAAGAGACCAGCATGTGTTGAAGAGTGTAAACCAATAGTAGTAGGTAAAATCAGAGAGTTAGCTAGGGCCTAGATCGTGTAGGACCTGGAAGGGACTCTGGTTTTTGCTCTGAATGAGATCAGAAGCCATTGAATAGTTTTGATCAGGGGAGAAAATTTATATTCCATGTTTGAAAATCTCACTGTAAACTTGGATTTGTTGTCAGCTTTAGTTCGTGACACAGTATCATCATTGCTATATGCTTGGCACTATTTTATATCATTTTTTAAAAATAAAAACTATACTTGAACTTGTCACTCAGACCAAAACTGTAGCCCTAACTTATATCTACCTATAATTCTTAGTGGTAATTCTTTATTTGCCATAATTATTATTCATGGTAAATTGGCTGTATGGTATTTCCCTGGGAAGTGGGATTGCTGGATCATATATGGTAGTTCTATTTTTAATTTTTTGAGGAACCTCCTTTTTTCCCTAGTGGCTTTACCAGTTTACATTTACAAAATAGATGGTTTTTAAAGGGACATTGTAATAGTTACAATAAAAATTGTTGAGAAATGTGACTTTCTACTTTTCAATAAATGGATTCTTACAACACTATGAATATCATAACGTAAAAGTTGGTCTACATTTGTCCCAATATTTATTTCTTTTCTGCTAATTGTAGCTTCAGTGACACATTAATTTTTATGGAGATGGTAATGCATCTATCAATATTTAAGACATTTCTTGAACACCTATTTTATGCACAAGGAAATGCCAGCGTCTTCCCACATCAGTGATAAATTATAGAGATATCTTGATAGTATGCTTGCCTGATTATTGCTTTTTTTACCCAGTATCATTTTCTATCTAGTGTCTGAGAGAACTGGAATTGTTTAAGAGATGAGTTAGAATGAAATAGAACAAAAATATCTTTGGATCGTGGTATTCTCATATACATCAAAACAGTTTGCAGTAAAATATTTATGGTACTTTTTAAAATATAAGTTCTCTCTGTTAAGTTTTAATAACCATGGTATGAGGTTTAAAATATTTTAAGCACAGCTCAGAGGAACTTTATGTGGTGGAAGCCAGTGATGTCAGAAGAACAACTGTGGCCTTTTATTAGCATTTATGATTTGTAGCACTCTTTCTTGCCAATTTTCACAATGCTCCTTCCTTTTTTTTTTTTTCCTTCATTCAAGTCTTGAACTAGAGCTTTTGGCCCCTGGGATCAATCTCCACTAGATAGCATGAAGCAAAACTTCTCTCTGGCTCTGTGCTTTAGCTCTTCCTGGCTGGAATTCAATTACATGTAAGACACGTGGCTGTTTCAAATTTAGTGGATTAAAAAAACCAAACCAAAACAAAAAAAGGTTTGCTTTTGAGGAAACACTTGTAGATTACTACTACTAATACTAATAGGTATTATTTGAGGCTAGAAACACCTGGAATTTAGAAGAGCCCACTTGATAACTTCTCCTTTTCATGTGTAACCAGGGTTGAGGAATCTGAATGATAGATGTGGGATAAAAACAGGATGTTGTTTAGTTTTTCATCAACCATTGTCTTCATTCCAGTTTAGATTTTCCTTCTCTGAGCCTTGAGTATATCTGAGTGGAAACGGCAGCTTTCTGGCCACTTTCATGTATTGATTAGTCCACATTAAATCAATTCATTCTCACAGTCAGTTGAACAATTCTGTTTCCCCATTGTTCCTACCTCTCAGATTGGCCTGACCTGCAGTGTAGACAGTGTAATCTGTTCTTTCACTCTTGCTACCTTCTTTCCCTGTATTCCTGGTTCCCAGAGGGTGAAAAAGGCATTAGGGAAAGAGGAGTCAACATTTGGAGTCTGTGATGCTGTTACAAGGGCTTGAATGCTGAATTTCATTTAGATTGTGTTTTTGAGCTTATGGAGACTGTCTGTTGGGGTCCTCACATTGAATGGTTTAGTGATATGGGACATACACTCTGTCTAATCACTAGAAACCCTTCTTCATTTCACCTTCCCCCGTGGTATACACTATGGTCTGTCATCACTGAATCTCCTCTCTGTGGAGGATACTTTCTTGGACAAGGTCCTTTATGAAAACGTTGGGCGAAGCTGATTTCCAGAATTTCCACTGGCACGTAGGAACTCAGTGTGCTAGAGATTGGCTAGTTGCTCACCAAAGCCATTTCCTTTTCTTTCTGGGCACAAAGCTGTTCTGCACTGCCCAGCTTTCCTTGAATTTGATATGGATGTGTGACTGAGTTCTGGCCAATGAAATGTAAGTGTAAGTGCCACTTCCAGGCCTGGCCCACTAAAACTTCTCATGACATTCCTCCATGTTCTTTTCACATCTGCCTCCTTGAGGCAGGTGAGTGCAGAGACCTTGGAAGGCACCTTTGAAAATGATGGAACCACAAGATGAAATAATCTGGATCCAATTAAAGAAGAGCTGTTTGCTCCTTTATAACTTTCATGATCAAGAAATAAATTCTGTCCAACTCAAACCTTTACACACTTCAGAGTTGATCACAGCGGCTAGCAGTACTTGAATTCACTCGTGTTCTAGCTAGTCTGCTCAGATTTAGCAAATAAAAATAAAGGGCATCAACTCAAATTTGAATTTCAGATAAACAAGGAATCATATTTAAAATCAGTATGTCCCATGCAATATTTAGGAAATGCTTACATTAAAAATTATTTGTTGTCTACCTGAAATTCAAATTTAATTGGGCGTCCTGTATTTTATGTCAACCCTAATTCTTACCACACTAAAAGGTGGACACATACGGCACTCCTAATGTTTCCCTCTCGTCATTCTACCCTCTGTGGCTGCTCCATCCAAAATCTAATTTTCAGAAATGTATAGAAGAGAATCAGTGTTTAGCTTCTACCTTCACATATGCCTTGAGACTCCAAAGGGAAATATGCCGGTCTATTCCAACAACTCTCCCACTCAGTCTTCTCCAGCGCCCTGGCAGTTTCTCCAGCTCAGCACCCATCTGTCTGGAGAATGTTGTGTGGGCCCTGCCTTCAGTAGGCTCCCCAGTCTCCATGCAGGATTCTCTTAGAGCCCAGTTAGCTTTGCTTGGGGCGGAGAGTATCACCACGTTTCTCAATAATCATGTTCCTCAACACTCAGATAAGTTCTTTCCTCTGATGAATTTGAGCTTTTTTCTTATTCAGGCTAGAAGGGGTAGTGGGGGTGAAGGGAGCAGAGGTCTGGCCAAATCTTAGTAAATGCTGTGACTGTGTGTCTAGAAGCCCCTCTTCAGAATGTGGAGAAGCTTATTGCCTGCTGCTCTTTTTGAATCTTCAGCAGGCATTGTGAGACAACAGGAAAAGTTCCATTCACTATCCAATTAAATATCCTTAGATCATCAGAAATTAGGAAAATTTGAAATGTATTTGCATGCTTTTAATATCACTTCAACAAAACAGCGTTAGACAATCAAATGTAAAATAGCATCTCTTTTGTCCAGCATAATTCTGTGTCCTTGAATCACAACTTCGATACAGTAAGGTTACAGTTGGCTCATAGCTTACCAAACTCGACCGCAACCCATACTGTGTGGTCTGTGCTTTAGTGATGTGCTTTGTATGATTCTTTCTTTGTCATTATAATATAATATTTGGCAAAATGAAATACTAAATATTAAGTTGCGGTTTTTTCCTTCACTTATTTTAAATTGTATAACGTATATTTCCCCAAAAGTTTGATTTCCTTCTAAGAAGGATATTATATTTTTTCAGTTAAAGGCAGTACAATTTAATGCACTGAAACCTGATATAATTCTTTCAGGGTTCAGAGGAAATAATGCCCCTGAAAAATGAGAGCAACATATTTTCAAATCACTTTGAACAACACGAAATAGTATTTTTTAAAAATAATATACTATATGAGAGATAAGAAACAAGCTCTAGCAAATCTGATTACAAAGTGGATAACAAGCTTAGGTCAGAGACAAACATTTATACTATTATTTTTAATTTTTCAGTATCAGCTCCTAGATCCATGGGGGAAAAATGAAATAGAAAAAGAAAGGGACTTAAATTATATGATTTTATTACATGTTATTTATATTATACAATATTCTGTTTTCTCAAACTAATTTTCTTTAGTTAGTATTGGAAATATTTGGTTTAATAAAACAATACAGTTTATTATGGGATAGATGCTAAAAGCAAAAACAGAATGTATGGTGATCTAATATCTATTTAGTAAAAAAGTAAGGAAGCCATTTGATGGAAATCAAATTTGATATTTTACATTATGAGCTTCACTCAATATTAAGAAAATATTGAAAACATCTACAAAGAAAAGATAAACAACACAGAATGTATGGAGCCTTATTCTTAACTCTAGGTAGAAAATATTAATCTAGAAGAGGAGTTGGCAGGCTTTTTCTATAAAGGTCCAGAGAGTAAATATTTTAGGCTTTGCAGGCCACATGGTCTTCATAGCGACTACTCAGCTCTGCTGTTGTAGTGAGAACGCAGTCAGAGATAATGCACCCGTGAGTAAAGAGGGTTGTGTTTCAGTAAAACTTGGTAACGACAGGCTGTTGGCTAGATTTGGCTCAAGGGCCAGAGTGTGTCCACTCCTGTTTGAGAATAAGTCCACGTTATATTGCTGTTTCTCCCAAGCACAGAAGCTGTGTTCTGACCCTGATTCACTTCTCAGTTTACAAAAAATTTCTGATTCTGGTTCACGCCGGTGTTAATTTCCCAGCAAACCCTGCCTTCCCTTTGAAACTCATGATTGGTATGTTTAAGGCGTATTAATTTCTTCATAGCTAGGATTTTTAAAGAGAATATCCTCTAAGTCACATCTATCTAATCATTTGCCAAGCTGTTTGTGTTTTTTTTTTGGTGAGGAAGATTAGCACTGAGCTAATATCTGTTGCCAATCGTCCTCTTTTTGCTGAGGAAGATTGGCCCTGGGCTAAGGTCTGTGCCCATCTTCCTCTACTTTGTATGTGGGATGTCTGCCACAGCATGGCTTGATAAGTGGTGCGTAGGTCGGCACCTGGGATCTGAACCTGTGAACCCCAGGTCACTGAAGTGGAGCGTGCAAACTTAACCACTACGCCACGGAGCCGGCCCCTGTTTGTGGTTTTATACTGATGAAAATGTTGAGACAACAAAGTCTACTATTCAAAAGCAAATGATTCTTTCTGGAGGGGATTATACTTTTCTTAATCCATTTGATTCTATTTTTAACGTGATGTAGAGAGGATCTAATTATAGCACGTAGTTGGGTTTGGTTTTGAACAGTTGAAATTTCTCATCAAATATTTATAATTTATTTACTGCTGGTAAGAGACATTTTAATGAATTATCATACTTGTGGCTGGAGCTCTCTCTGCACAGCAGAGTACTTCCTTGAAATGACCTTCCTAATTAACTGCTACATGGGATGAATAGTATTTGACTTTAAAAAAAGCCTCTTGGTGGCCATGAGTATCTGTCACTACCTTTGAATCCCAAATGTGTATGATTCCTTTTTCACTAATTCATTCAGCAGACTAATTCAGCATTCATTTGTGGAGGCCTATTATGCGTAACACATTGTCCGGCATTGGATGAGCATTGGCTACATGAGAGGGTTGAGTTGCTATTTGTGAAATCAGTAAAAAAAGAATAAGTGTTCTTGGGGGGAAGATTTTTAATTAAGATTTAGTTATTTAAAACTTTTCGTAGTTTTGTGTCCTGAGCCAATTTTAGTAATTTATGTTTTGTAAGGTATTGATTTTTTTCTCAGTTATAAAGTTCAGTGATATAAAGTTTCTTTTTATATTGCATCATTATCCTTTTCATTATTGTGAGATCTATAATGATGCCTCTCCTTTCACTAATGAGATTTGTAACTTTTTTCTCTTTTCTTTATCAGTTTAGCCTGTGGTTTTTCAATTTTATTGACTTTTTAAAGCATACAGATTTTGCTTTCATTGATTTTTCTCTATTGTCTGTTTTTCCTTTTATTGATTTTTATTCTTAACTGTAGTATTTTCTTCCTTCTTACTTGGGATATATTTTGCTGAGTTTTTTCCTAATTTCTTAAGGTAGAAGCTAAGATAATTGATTTTGGACTGTTTTTTCCTCCTCTGACATTAGCCTTTAGACCTGTAAATTTCCCTCTAAGCACCGCTTTAGGTTTCTCCTACGTATTTTTTAAACTTTTTGTTTTGAAATAATTATAGACTCACAGGAGGTTGCAAAAATAACATAAGAAATCCTGGATACCCTCCACCCACTTTCCCTCAATGGCAACATCTTATATAACTATAGTACAGTATCAAATTCAGGGAATTGGCATTGATAGATTGACATTGATATACTGTTAACTAGAACACAGGCATTATTCAACCTTCATCATAATTAAACCTGCATATTTCTGTGTGTGTGTGTGTGTGTGTGTGTGTGTGTGTGTGTGTATATTCTGTGCAGTGTTGTTTCACATATAGCTGTGGGTAACCGCCACCAGAGGGGCCACGATACAAAATTGTTTTATCACCACGAAAGAACTCCGTGTGCTCCCTCTTTGTGTTCACACCTGTTCTCCATTCTACCTCCTCTCCCTGACCCTTGAAAACTGCTGATCTGTTCTCCATCGCTCTAGTTTTGTCATTTCAAGCACGTTATATAAGTGGAGTCATATAGTATGCAGCCTTTGGGGATTAGCTTTTATCCCTAAACATAATGTTCTTGAGGTACCTCCAGGTTGCTGCAGGTGTCAATAGTTCATTCGTTTGTATTGCAGAGTAGTATTCCCTTGTATGGATGAACCAGGGTTTATTGAACCATTCGCTTATTAAAGGGCATTTGGACTGTTTCCAGTACTGCTACCAAGAATAAAGCTGCTGTTAACATTCAGATAGAGGGTTTTCTGTGAACATAAAATTTTTATCTTCTGGGACAAATGCCTATGAGTACAACTTCTGGGTCATGTGGTGGTTGCAGATTTAACTAGAAACTGCCAAATGGTTTTCCAGATTGGCTGTATTATTTTACATTGCCCCTGGAATTTTATGATCATCCCACATATTTTGCTGTCTTGTGTGTTCATTTTCAGTCAGTTTAAAATATTTTCTGAAACTGTGATATCTTTTTTGCCCCATTAGTCTCTTCAAAATATGGCTTTTTATTTATAAATATTTAGGGTTTTTCTAGAGACCTCTCTGTCGATTTCTAATTTAATTTTTTATAATCAGAAAATATTTTGTATTATTTTAAACTTTTCCATGTTCCCTTGAAATTAGTTTGTATTCTTCAGTGATTGGCTGGAGTGTTCTAAAAGTTTCAATTAGGGCAGATTAATTGATGGTATTATCCAAGTCTTCTATTCTCTTACTGATTTCATGTCTACTTGATTTATCTAGTGTAGAGAGAGGAGTGTTGTCTTACTTCAGCTTTTAATTCAGTCAGTTATTGTGTGCACACGCATGTAGGATTGGTATGTCTTCTTAATCGACTGATATTTTTATCATTATAAAATGTCCTTCCTTAGCTCTGGTTAGTGTTTGCATGGTTTATCTTTTTCCATTCTTTTTCTTTAAACCTACCTCTGTTTGTATATTTAAAGTGGTTTTATCGTTGACAGTATGTTGTCAGGTCTTGTTTTTACCCTGTCTTTGCCTTTTAATTGGAATGGTTTGACTGTTTCCATTTCTTGTAATTATTGATATGGTTGGGTTTAAATCTGTCTTGCTACTTGTTTTTTTATTTATCTATTCTTTGTTCCTCTTTCTTTTTTATTAGTTTTATGTTTTTTAGGATTCCATTTTATCTCCATCACTGACAACGTCATTGTATTGTCCCTATCTATTTTAGTAGGGAGGTTTGTTGTTTGTTAGTATTTTGGTGGTTACTCACCTGGTATCATTTGAATTCCTCCTGAAGCAATTCCTCTAGCATCTCTTGTTGCTTAAGTTAGCTGGTGACAAATTATTTCAGCTTTTGTTTATCTGGAAAAGTCCTTATTTCTCTTTAATTTTAAAGAAAAATTTTTGAAATAAAATTTTAGGTTGACAGTTTTTCTTTCGGCACTTAAAAATTTATGGTCCATTGTGTTTTGGCTGTGTAATTTCAGATGAGAAATCTGTGCTCAGTGCAGCTATGACATACAACTATCTACCGGGGCTTTGAAGGTAATGTGGCCGAGTAGGGGTCATGGACATTTCAGCCATATCCTCATGTAACTTAATCATGCCTTCAGTGCCTGCTGCAGCCTGATCTCACAGACAGCACTTCCATTTGAGGATGGAGTGCTGCTGTGCACACCGAATGTTCTGGTTTGGTAGGTAAGGTAGCACCTAGTTCAAAACGGACAGCCAAGGTCACATGGTCACTTGGTGCCTATGGTTAGGCATTCGGCCTCTACTAAGGCCCAGTAGCAAGCAACACACGTTTCTCCAAAGGAGAGTATTATCTGCAGTGGATCTCAGGGCTTTGCTCCCAAGTCCTAACAGTCTCTGTTCTGATTCCTTGATTGGGGCCTGCTAATGGCACCACCTAACATCTCCACATGCAGGGACACCTCACGCACCATTGGGTCTGCTGGATCATATGGCCCCAGTGGCAGAGCAGCTTACCCCGATGCCTGGACCTGTTGCAGAGCCGTCTCTTGTTCTGGGCCCTACTCGAGACAAGCAGATTTTTAGGTCACTCGGTCAACGAGCTTGAGTCATCCAGCCTAATAAGGATTCTGTTGCTTCCAAAATGCAACGAGGCCCACCAGGCATTATGCGTTTTTTGTTGGTAAGAGGGGAGGGGCCAGATTACACCACTTATCCTTCACTTTAAAAGTGATATTATAACATGCCCAGCACCACTGGGAGGTGGTGAAATTTCACTGAGGAGGGTGGCCCTGAATTTTTGTTAGGTTTATTTCCTACCTTCTGACACACAATAGTTGCTACTCTTGGCTGACTAGATGGAATCAGCATCCCCACGTGGATCCTGTCACCTGGACGGTGCAATTCCCCACTTCTTGTGAGTTACAGTTTCCCAAATACACACAGGCAGCGGCACCTTTTATTTCTTTATAGTCACTCTCTGCTCACTTTTCTGTTGGGTCTTTTGTGTTTTCTTAGCGATGTGAAGAATTTTTTTTTTAGATATAATATAAACTGATCCTTTATTGGTTCGTATCTGTTGTAGATATTTCCTCCTATTCTGCCCTTAGTGTTTTATTTTCTCTTTTTGGGTTGTTGACATACGTCAATAAATTAATTCCTAGATATCAAGCTTATATCCAGCGACCTTACTAAAATTAACCTCTTTGTTGTAATAATTGTAGATGATGGTGAATTTCCCATTCATGCAATGGTACCATCCATATCTACTGGCAGTTTGATTTCTTGTTTGTTGATCCTTATGCCTTTTATTACTTTCTACTGTGTTAATGCCCTGACTCCCCTTCCAGTAGCATGTTGAACAAATGAGTAATAAGGGCCATCTTTGTCTGGTTTTCATCCCAGGTGAAAAAGCTTTCAATAACTGTGCATTAAGTATGATGTTTGCTATAGATTCATTTTAAACAAACTTAACCAGATGAAGTTGCCTACTTTTACTATTGTGTTAAGAGCTTTTTGTTGTTGTTGTCTTGATGAGGAAGATTCGCCCTGAGCTAACATCTGCTGCTAATCTTCCTCTTCTTTGTGTATGTGAGCCGCCGCCACAGCATGGCCACGGACGAGTGGTGTAGATCCGTGCCCGGGAACCTAACCTGGGCCGACGAAGTGGAGGGTGCTGAACTTAACCACTAGGCTACCAGGGCTAGCCCAAGAGGTTTTTTTTAATGAATGAGATTGAATTTTATTAAATTATGTTTTATATTGATTCTAGATGATGATATAATTTTCTCTTTTACTTTTCTGCTAATGGGATGGTTTCTGTGATTTAATTTTGAATGCTAAATCACCCCTGAATTTTTCAGTATATCCCACTTAGTACTGATGTATTCTGTTTTCATAGATGGCTAAATTCATAGAATGATATTTTCCTTAGAATATTTATATCTATGTTTATGAAAGAGATGATCTATAAATTTATTTTCTCCTAATGATCTGGTCAAATTGTGGTATCAATTTGATGCTGGCCTCATAAAATAAAGGGAAAAATATTTCCTCTTTTCCTCCCTCTTTGGGAGATTTTGGAAAATTTAGGTGATTCTTTTTTCTTCCTTACACTTGGAATCTTTCAGTAGTCTTGGTCTGGAGTTTTCCTTGGCAAGGTTTTTGTTGTTGTTGTTGTTGTCGATTGGTTGTTTGATTTGATTTTTAAATAATTGATTCACTTTAGTCAATAGATAGAGAAGTTTTCCTGTTGTATGTTTCTGTATGTGTGTGTGTCAGTTTTGACTAGTTGTTTTTTAAAATGTGGTTCATTTTGATCTCTGATGTCAAATTTTTATCCTCAATATTTATAAAATCTGCTTAGTATCTTGTTAACATCTGTGGGACCTGTAGAGGATGCCTATGTTTTGATTCCTGATATCGGTAATTTGGTTTCTTCTTTTTCTTTTCTTTTTTCCATCTGTTTTGCGAGGGGTTTACTAATTTTATTAATATCAACAAAACAACTTTTAGCCTTGTTGACTTGCTTCCATTGTATTTTTCTATGTCATTGATTTCTGCTCTTATATTTACTGTTGCCTTATTCTCATCTTCTTCCAGTTTGATAGTTCTGTTTTTAGTTCTTGGGAAGGAAGCTAAGATTAATGATATTAGTCTTTCCTCTATTCTAATTTACTCGTTGAAGGCTATAAATTTCCCTCTAATCACTGATTTAGCTGGCACCCCATGTCTACACTGGTGTGTCGCCAAATTCTGTGCCTGTTGCTATGATAGAAGTGTGTGTAGAGTACAGTAGATACACCAAAGAAAGAGTGGTCATTTAGGTATGGACAAAGACTCCCTCAATTGTACTGTGTCTTGTAAATTGAGAAAGTGTGTTATTAAAAATTAAAGGATAATCAAAGGCCGTAAAAGTCTGAGAATCCTATATACCAGCCAAAAATATTGTGGCACCAGGAAGGGCAATGTTTGAAACAGCAGGTCATTAAGGACCAGTATAAAACTCTGTCAACATGCATAGGAGCTTAGAGCGGGAGACATGGAGACAGAATGCCTCCTGGAACTCTGAGGTTGCCATTGACTATGTTGGCAAGCTTAGTCAACATCCTTGTGCTTCAGTTTCCTCATAGGTAAAATGTTTTCTTTAAAGATTAAATGATTTGATATTTATATGTAGTCACGCAAGACTGATTTGTTAATCAGAGCCTGTTCTTCTCAAAGAGAACAGTCACTCTGGGACACAGAGGAGGAAGACTAGGCCACTATGCACAGATAAGACGGGAGGGTTCAGTTCGACGAAAATGAATGATCGGAATAGAAATAAAACAAGGATAATGAAAGGAAGCAGCAGAGACATTCTGTGTCTCCTTAGGACAGCCCAGCTCTTCAGATGGTCTCAGTCAGGCTCCTGGCGTCACCTGCGGACAGGTGTGTCGACCACGCTCGGCGAAGGTGGATGCGCAAGCCCACTCGTCCTGGGTTGGCCGGGGCGGGCAGAGGGTCACGCATCGCCCGGCACACGGATTCCCCGGCGTGGAGCAAAGAAAGGGCACCTGCGCAGTGGCCGGGACAGGTGGGGGCGGGCTAGCTGAGGGGGAACGTCCGAGGCCAGCCCGGGGAGGGGCAGGAGAAACTCGGCCGGCAGGAGGACGGCCGGGTGCGGTCACGGGGTGGGGATGCGGGCGGGGCGGGGTCTCGGTCCGAGGACCGCGCGCTTCACCGACCACTGCAGAACGCGGCCGGCTGGGAGAGGCGAGCGTAACATCGCCCAGGCCAGGCCCGGCCAGACACGGTCCCTCCCCCACCTGTGGCACACCTCCTCCAGGGGCCGGCCCCCGCCCCGCCCCGCCCCGGGACCCGTCTCCATCCGCCATTGTGGCCCCACCTCCGCTTACCCCCCCCCCCCCCGCCAGCTCCGTCACGCCCCCGCCAGTGACCCCCGCCCGTGGCCCTGCTCCGTTCTATTTGCTGCCCGCCCGGCTTTGGGCTCCGCCCCTGCACTGATCCCGCCTACGACAAGTGACCAGTCCCAGCCCCCTCTCACGGCCTGTGACCAGCCCACCCAAGACCCCCGCCTCCTTCACGCCCCAATTTCCGGTCCCTCCACCGTCCCCAGTGGCTCCACCCCTCCCCCACTCCCTTGACGTTCATCGGTTCCTTTCCAAGTGCTTGGGGGCGGGGCCAGCGGCGTCGAGCGGCGCGGGATCGGTCGGCGGCGCAGAGGGGATGGGAGGCGTTGCGCGCAGCGCCTGGCCTTGAGCGCGATGCTCAGCTGCTGCCGGCTCAGTCGCCTCGGACTCGTTCCCCTCCCCTCGGGCTCGGTCGTCTCAGGCTCCGCTGCCGCCTCAACTGCCTCGGACTCGGGAGCCACCGACCGGATTGCCCCGTCCCCCCCCCCCTCAGCCCCGCCCCGGCCTCCCGCCAGTCGGCCCGGGGGGGTGGGGGGTGGGGGGTGGGGGGGGCACGCCCTCTGCCGCGGGACAGGTGAGTGAGTGGTCGCGGGCGGGGCCGGGGGCGCGGCGGAGGTAAGGGACCCGGTCTGGGGTCGGGGGTCAAGCCGGGTTCTTGGGCTGGGCCTGGGATCGGGGGTCAGGGGTCGAGCTGAGGTGGGGGCTGGGCCGGGGGTCGGGGGTCGGGGGTCGGGGTCGCCGGCTGAGGTCAGGGGCAGGAGCTGGAGGCTTGGGCTGGGGTCTGGGGTGGAAAAGTTGTGGAAAAGTCAGCCTTTTGTTTTTTGTTCTATGAAAGCCACATGCTTTTTTCTTTGCCCGGTTTTAAGATTTTCCGTCTCGGAGCCTGTGCATGTGTTTTCTCTGGGTCCTACTCCCGGCTCACAGAACTTCTTAAATTGTGCGAGTCTGCCATCAGGGTTGGAAAATTCTCAAACGTTATTCCTTCAAATGCTGCTATTCCCCATTCTTTTTCCCTCTCTTTCTGGTCACACAGATGTGAGACTTGTTGACCGTGTCCCACGTCTCTCATGCTCTGTACTGTTTTCATTCTTTTTTATATTCTCTTCTCTCCGAACTTCAGTTTCAGATCCAAATGTCTGACAGTTTGGATATTTTCTGTTGGACCCGAGTTTCTCTAATTACGCCTTCAGTTCTGGCTGCTTTACTTTGAAGCCGTCTAATAACTTCTTAATTGCAGATATCATATTTTTCAATGATAGAATGTCCATTTGATTACTTTTCTGTAGATTTCATGAGTGTTGAAATTCATCTTTTTATCCATTTGTTTCTCTCTCTCTGTTTTTAAACGTATTAATCATTTTTCTTACGAAACTTACTGAGGAATGATTTCCGTAAAATAAATTATATCCGTTTAAGGTGTACAATTTGATGAGTTTGACAGTTGTGTACAGCCATGAGACAGCATTTCCATCACCCCCCAGAGGTTCCTTGTGTCCCTTTACAGTCCATTCCTTGCTCTGCCTCTGGGTCCCAGGAAAACACAGGCATAGTTTTTGTCATTTTAGAGTAGTCTGCATTTTGTATTAAGGTAATCGTACGCTATGTGCGCTTTTTATGTCTGGCTTCTTTCCCTCAGCATGATAATTTTGAGATTCATCCTTGTTGTGGCTGTCAGCACAATGTTGAATAGCAGTGGTGCGAGTGGACATCCGTCCTTGTCTTGTTGCTAGTCTTAGGAGGAAAGGGTTCAGTATTTCACCGTGAAGTATGAAATTAGCTGAAGGTTTTTTGTAGGTGCCGTTTATCAGGTTGAGAAAATTCCTGTCTGTTCCCAGTTGGCTGAGAATTTTTATCAGCAGTGGGTGCTGAATTTTGTCAACTGCTTTTCTGCTTCTATGGAGATGATCATCTGGTTTTTCTCTTTTATTCTGTTAATATGATTAATTACATTGAAGGAGCATCAGTTTTCATTCTTGTGATAAACCTCATTTGGTTGTGATGTTTATTCCTTTAAAATATTTCTGGATTTGATTTGAGCATGTGTTAAGGACTTTAGTGTCTAGTTGCATGAGGGATATTGTTCTGTAGATTTGTTTTCTTATGTTATCTTCATCTGGTTTTGGTGTCAAAAACCATAAAATGATCTCATAAAATGGTCTCATTTTGTAGAATCAGTATTAGTTCTTTCTTAAATAGTTGGTGGAATTGACCAGTGTAGCCCTCTGAGCTTAGTTTTTAACTAGGAATTCAATTTATGTAATAGATATGGGTCTGTGCAGGTTATCTGTTTCTTGAATGAGCTTTGGGAGTTGTCTTTCAAGGAATTTTACCAGTTCTTCTAAGTTGTTGAATTTGTTGGCTAAAGTTGTTGAGGATATTCTCTTATTATCCTTTTATTGTCTGTAGGACCTGTAGAGATAATTTCTCTTTCATTCTTAACACTGATGAGGTATGCCCTCTTTATTGATTTATTTTTTTATCTTGATCATTCTAGCTATGAGTTTATACATGTAGACAATTTGTTGCTCTTTTCAAGGAACCAGCTTTTAGCTTGGTTATTTTTCTCCGTGTCTGTTTTCGATTTTGTTGATTTCTGCTCCTGCTTGTTTCTTTCCTTCAGTTTCCTTTGGGTTTGCTTTGCTCTTTTTTTTTAGCTCCTTGAAGTGGAATCACATATCTTACACATATTTTGTTAAATTTATCCCCTCAAATGTTTCATGTTTTTGTGTGCTATGATAAATGGTAGTGTTAAAAGATTTCATTCCTAGTTGTTAGCTAGTATGTAGAAATACAGTTTGGTTTTGTATATTGAATTTATATCTTCCACTTACCTAAAGTCACTTGGTAGTTTTAATAACCTTTCCCCCCATGATAGTGTCTTCTGCAAATAAAGATAGTTTTACTTACTCCTTTCCAACATGTATGCCTTTTATTTATTTTTCCCATCTGTTGTCTAGGACCTCCATGTACTATTGAATAGAAGTGGTGAGAGTGGATCTTCTTGCCTTGTTCTTTATCTTAGGGGGAAAGCATTCAGTCATACATCATTAATTATGATGTTAACCCTAGGTTTTTCATAGATCCCTTTGTCAGCTTGAGGAAATTTCCTTCTTTTTCTTGTTTCCTAAATTTTAAATTTATCACGAGTGTGTATCAAATGCTTGAGGAAATTTCCTTTTTTTTTCTTGTTTCCTGAATTTTAAATTTATCATGAATGTGCATTGAATTTTGTCAAATGCTTGAGGAAATTTCCTTCTTTTTCTTGTTTCCTGAATTTTAAATTTATCATGAATGAATGTGTGTTGAATTTTGTCTTTTAAGCTTTTCTGCATTTATTGTGAGAATCATAGGTGATTTTTCCTTTGTTTGGTTGGTATTTTGAATTGCATTTATTGACTTTTCAATGTTAAACCAACTTTGCCTTCCTAGGTTGAACCCCACTTGGTCATGATGG
Organism: Diceros bicornis minor; assembly: GCF_020826845.1. Lineage (NCBI taxonomy): Eukaryota > Metazoa > Chordata > Mammalia > Perissodactyla > Rhinocerotidae > Diceros > Diceros bicornis. The sequence continues at coordinate 55,967,850 of NC_080752.1, forward strand.
ATTATCTTTTTTATCTGTCTATCATCTATCTGTCTGTCTGTCTATCTTCCTGAGTTTAAGTTGCTGTTATTTTTTAAAGGACTTTTTCATCTATGATCATGAGGGAAATTGTTCAGTAGTTTTCTTTTCTTGTAGTATCTTTGCTTGATTTTGTGATGAAATGAATGTATTGGGTAGTGTTGCCGCCAACATTTTCTGAAAGAGTTTGTGTTAGATTGTATTCTTTTTTTCTTAAATTTTTAATAGAATTCACCGAGGCCTTAAGTGTTCTTTGGGGGAAGATTTTTAATTAAGATTTAGTTATTTAAAACTTTTCGTAGTTTTGTGTCCTGAGCCAATTTTAGTAATTTATGTTTTGTAAGGTATTGATTTTTTTCTCAGTTATAAAGTTCAGTGATATAAAGTTTCTTTTTATATTGCATCATTATCCTTTTCATTATTGTGAGATCTATAATGATGCCTCTCCTTTCACTAATGAGATTTGTAACTTTTTTCTCTTTTCTTTATCAGTTTAGCCTGTGGTTTTTCAATTTTATTGACTTTTTAAAGCATACAGATTTTGCTTTCATTGATTTTTCTCTATTGTCTGTTTTTCCTTTTATTGATTTTTATTCTTAACTGTAGTATTTTCTTCCTTCTTACTTGGGATATATTTTGCTGAGTTTTTTCCTAATTTCTTAAGGTAGAAGCTAAGATAATTGATTTTGGACTGTTTTTTCCTCCTCTGACATTAGCCTTTAGACCTGTAAATTTCCCTCTAAGCACCGCTTTAGGTTTCTCCTACGTATTTTTTAAACTTTTTGTTTTGAAATAATTATAGACTCACAGGAGGTTGCAAAAATAACATAAGAAATCCTGGATACCCTCCACCCACTTTCCCTCAATGGCAACATCTTATATAACTATAGTACAGTATCAAATTCAGGGAATTGGCATTGATAGATTGACATTGATATACTGTTAACTAGAACACAGGCATTATTCAACCTTCATCATAATTAAACCTGCATATTTCTGTGTGTGTGTGTGTGTGTGTGTGTGTGTGTGTGTATATTCTGTGCAGTGTTGTTTCACATATAGCTGTGGGTAACCGCCACCAGAGGGGCCACGATACAAAATTGTTTTATCACCACGAAAGAACTCCGTGTGCTCCCTCTTTGTGTTCACACCTGTTCTCCATTCTACCTCCTCTCCCTGACCCTTGAAAACTGCTGATCTGTTCTCCATCGCTCTAGTTTTGTCATTTCAAGCACGTTATATAAGTGGAGTCATATAGTATGCAGCCTTTGGGGATTAGCTTTTATCCCTAAACATAATGTTCTTGAGGTACCTCCAGGTTGCTGCAGGTGTCAATAGTTCATTCGTTTGTATTGCAGAGTAGTATTCCCTTGTATGGATGAACCAGGGTTTATTGAACCATTCGCTTATTAAAGGGCATTTGGACTGTTTCCAGTACTGCTACCAAGAATAAAGCTGCTGTTAACATTCAGATAGAGGGTTTTCTGTGAACATAAAATTTTTATCTTCTGGGACAAATGCCTATGAGTACAACTTCTGGGTCATGTGGTGGTTGCAGATTTAACTAGAAACTGCCAAATGGTTTTCCAGATTGGCTGTATTATTTTACATTGCCCCTGGAATTTTATGATCATCCCACATATTTTGCTGTCTTGTGTGTTCATTTTCAGTCAGTTTAAAATATTTTCTGAAACTCTTTGTGATATCTTTTTTGCCCCATTAGTCTCTTCAAAATATGGCTTTTTATTTATAAATATTTAGGGTTTTTCTAGAGACCTCTCTGTCGATTTCTAATTTAATTTTTTATAATCAGAAAATATTTTGTATTATTTTAAACTTTTCCATGTTCCCTTGAAATTAGTTTGTATTCTTCAGTGATTGGCTGGAGTGTTCTAAAAGTTTCAATTAGGGCAGATTAATTGATGGTATTATCCAAGTCTTCTATTCTCTTACTGATTTCATGTCTACTTGATTTATCTAGTGTAGAGAGAGGAGTGTTGTCTTACTTCAGCTTTTAATTCAGTCAGTTATTGTGTGCACACGCATGTAGGATTGGTATGTCTTCTTAATCGACTGATATTTTTATCATTATAAAATGTCCTTCCTTAGCTCTGGTTAGTGTTTGCATGGTTTATCTTTTTCCATTCTTTTTCTTTAAACCTACCTCTGTTTGTATATTTAAAGTGGTTTTATCGTTGACAGTATGTTGTCAGGTCTTGTTTTTACCCTGTCTTTGCCTTTTAATTGGAATGGTTTGACTGTTTCCATTTCTTGTAATTATTGATATGGTTGGGTTTAAATCTGTCTTGCTACTTGTTTTTTTATTTATCTATTCTTTGTTCCTCTTTCTTTTTTATTAGTTTTATGTTTTTTAGGATTCCATTTTATCTCCATCACTGACAACGTCATTGTATTGTCCCTATCTATTTTAGTAGGGAGGTTTGTTGTTTGTTAGTATTTTGGTGGTTACTCACCTGGTATCATTTGAATTCCTCCTGAAGCAATTCCTCTAGCATCTCTTGTTGCTTAAGTTAGCTGGTGACAAATTATTTCAGCTTTTGTTTATCTGGAAAAGTCCTTATTTCTCTTTAATTTTAAAGAAAAATTTTTGAAATAAAATTTTAGGTTGACAGTTTTTCTTTCGGCACTTAAAAATTTATGGTCCACTGTGTTTTGGCTGTGTAATTTCAGATGAGAAATCTGTGCTCAGTGCAGCTATGACATACAACTATCTACCGGGGCTTTTGGGGGAAATAGAGAAAAAAAAAAAAAAAGGAGGAGGAGGATTGGCAATAGCTGTTAGCTCAGGGCCAGTCTTCCTCAGCAAAAGGAAGAGGATTGTCATGGATGTTAGCTCAGGGCTGATCTTCCTCACAAAAAAAAAAAAAAAGAAATCTGGGCTCGTTCTTACATTTCTTTATCTGTACTTAAGGTTTTCTTCTCCCTCTTTGGTGATTCAGTATGGTTTTGTGTTTACCTTTTTTGTGTTTCATTAAGCTTCTTCAAACTATGGATTATTGTTTTTATCAAATTTGGCATATTTCCTGCCACTGTTTCTTTAAATATATATTCCATCACCTTCCTCTCCTCTTCTTCTGGAACTTCTGGGCATGTTCCACTACTTGATATTGTCCCACAGGTCACTGAGCCTTGTTTTCCCAGTCTTCATCTCTCTGTGTTTCCATTTGGATATTTCTGTTTTTGTGTTGCCCAGTTCCTTTCCTTCTGTGCATTTAATCAGCTGTTAATCTCATTCACTGAATTTTTCATTTGCAACGTATATGTATTTATTTCACCTCTAGAAGTTCCATCTTCCTCTTTTTTTTATATCTTCTGTTTGTCTCCTGCTGTATTCATGTTGTGTTTTAAATACTTGTGCATGTTTATAATAGTTGTCTTAAAATCCTTATTTGGACAGTTCATCGTCTCTGCCTTTCAGGGTCTGTTCCTATTGACTACTTTTTCCCCTGTTTTTGGTCATATTTTCTTGCTTCTTTGTGGGTCTAGTAACTTTTAGTTGGGTGGTAGACATTGTGACTATTACAGTAAGTGTCTGGTTTTTGTCATTTATTTATTTTTTTTAAAGATTTTATTTATTATTTATTTTTTTCCCCCCAAAGCCCCGGTAGATAGTTGTATGTCACAGCTGCACATCCTTCTAGTTGCTGTATGTGGGACGTGGCCTCAGCATGGCCGGAGAAGTGGTGCGTCGGTGCGCGCCCGGGATCTGAACCCGGGCCGCCAGCAGCGGAGCGCGAGCACTTAAGCGCTAAGCCACGGGGCCGGCCCTGTCATTTATTTTTAAAAGAGTGTTGGACTTTGTTTTTTCAGGAAGATAAGTTACTTGTGGATCTGCTTGGTATTTTTCAAGCTTTTCAGATTTTTAGGTTATGTGTAGAGCATCATTACTCTAGGGCTAATTTAGCCCCACTCTTGAGGTACAACCCTTTTGCTGTCTCTATTTATTGCCTTGGTAATTCAACTGGGACTCTCCCCTCTGACTGGTCAAAACTCTCAAGTCTCCCAGCCCTCTGTTGAGCAGTGGAAGTTGTTCAACTTAAAACTACCTGGTCACTTTTTGCCTCACCTCATTGAGTTTCATATGTTGCTTAGAATTTGGCAACAGATGAAAGGGACCCCTGTGCAGATTTTTGGAGCTCTTTTTATGTAGCTCTCTTCTCTTCTCTTCTCTTCAGACCCTTCCCACATATCTCCTCTTTATAATCTCCAACTGCTTCAGCCTCCCTGAGCTCTGATGTATTTCACCCACTCAGTAGTCGGGTGTTCTGCTTGGGTTCCCTCTCCTTGTGATGCTGTCTGGAAAATGCTTTCACTAAGAAAGAGCAATAATAATCTTGTGCGGCCTGTTGTTCAAGGTCTGAAATTGGTTGTTTCATATACGTTTTTTTTCCAGTTTTCTAGGTCACAGCAAGAGGGTATTGTACCCTTGTTTCTTCATCGTGGACAGAAGCAAAAGACTCCTCTCTTTGTTTTTTTAAATTTCTTGTGATTTTTTAAAAATTGTAAAATACACATGCCATAGCATTTACAATCTTTGCCATTTTTAAGTGTACAGTTCAGTGATATTAAGTGCATTCATGTTGTTGTGCAACCATCGCCGCCATCCATCTTTAGAACTCTTTTCATCTTGAAAAGCCGACACTCTGTATCCATTAAACAGTAATTCTCCATTCTCCCCTAACACCCAACCCCTGGAAACCACTATTGTACTTTCTGTTCTATGAATTTGCCTACTCTAGGTACTTCACATAAGTGGAATCATACGGGGTTTGTCCTTTAGTGACTGGCTTATTTCACTGCCTTTTTTTTTTTTAAAATATATCATTTGGTCTTTGCTTGTAGTGTTAGAATGACGGTTTGCAATACTCAGAATGTTTAAGCCAATGAGCTGATATGGTGGAGTGGGAAGGATTTACATTGGTATTTTTTGTTTATTTTCTTGGTTGGGGGGATAGACTTTTGTGTGTTTTTATTCCATAGCTTGACGTGTATTTAACCTCCTGTAAGACACTTTATATATGTTAGTGATGGAGTCTTAATCTATAGCACTGCCCACTCATTTTCTTTTGGCTTAAAAGACATTGTATGTTCACTGAAATTAGTAATTTTCCATCTCTCTTAGGTCTTTACCTGCCAGTGATGCCATCAGAACTGCCAAAGATTCATACTTCTACAGGCCCTTATTTTTAAACAGCTTGCACATGAAGAGCTTCATTGATTCTCATGCTAGTCCTTTCCTGTTCTGATTTCCCATTCAGGATAGAATTTGCCATTCCTTTGTGGTATTTCGTATGTTTGTCTATGATCTCCTCCTCAAATCCGATATACTTATTATGTTTATGTCTCTCCTTATAAGTCCTATTCCATTTATATCTCCTTATTTGCTGTGTCTAACCCAAAGTAGGTCCTCAGTAAAGATTAATTTAAGGAAGAAAAGTATCATTATACTTAATTATAGGTGAAGTGAGTGAATCACCTGAATCTCAGGTCTACATTTATTGTCTCTAATTCCTTTGCATTTCTTGAACCACTGCATCTGAATTTTCTCTGTTAAACCACAAAAACAGCTTTGTCAGAATCACCAAAGGCCTCTTTGGCTTTGCTAAATCCAGTGATCAATTCTCAGTCTTCATATTACTTGCCCTGTCAGCTGCATCTGAATCCAGGTCATTGCTTTCTCCTCAGGACTCTTTCTTTACTTGGCTTCTAGGACACCTCTATCCTAGCTATTCTCCTAGCTCTCTGACTGCTTCTTCTCAATCTCTCTTGGCTGGCTCCTTCCCATATGCCAATCCTTGTTGGAGAGCCCAGGGCTACATCCTTGGTACTGTTCTCTTTCTACCTCATTCTCTCAGTGATCTCACCTGGTTTCATGGCTTTAAATACCACCTGTGTCCTGATGAATCTTAAATATATCTTTGTAGCCTGAACCCCATCCCCTGAACTCCAGGATTATATTCATCTGCCTGCCTAACGCTGCCATGTGGCTGTGTGATGGACATCTCTCATTTCACATTTGAACGAACAACTCAATTATCATTCTTTTTCCCTGACTACTCCTTCCTCAGCTTTCTTTAATTTAGTTGATGGCAACTCCGTTCTTCTACTCCTCAGGCTAAAACCCTGGGAATCATCTTTGACTCCTTTCTTGTTCTCAGAGCCCATATCTAATATATTCACAATTCGGTCTGCACTTTCTTCACAGTATATATTCAGGATCTAACGATTTCTTACCACCTCCACTGCTATCACCCTGGCCCTAAGCTACCATTATATTTCACCTGGATCATTTCATTAGCCTTCTAACAGATCTTGCTTCAGCTTCTGCTCAGTTACAGGTGATTATTCCCACAGTATTTAGAATGATCTTTTTTTTTTATTTTGTGAGGAAGATCAGCCCTGAGCTAACATCCGATGCCAATCCTCCTCTTTTTTTTTTGCTGAGGAAGATTGGTCCTGAGCTAACATCCGTGCCCATCTTCCTCTGCTTTATACGGGACGCCACCACAGCATGGCTTGAGAAGCAGTGCGTCAGTGCACGTCCAGGATCCAAACCTGCGAACCCCGGGCTGCCGAAGCAGAGTGCACGCACGTAACTGCTTGCACCACCAGGCCAGCCCTAGAATGATCTTTCTAAAAGTGTGGGTTAACATCTACTTCTGGGAAAAAGTATTCCTTCCACTAAGCACAGCAAAAGATCCTGGACATTATATATAAGATAAACGTAGACTCTGGAAGATGGTGAGAAGGCAGACCAGCTAGGGACCTTGGGACCCAAGGAATGACATGGCAGTGAATTCCTTGAGTGTTCTTTTTGCCTTACATATCACAGACTTGAACCTGAGAAGCTGGCAACCCATAAATACCAATGGGTGCAGGACAAAAAAAATGCAGCAGAAGCCTCCTCTCTCTAGCCAAAGGACAGGAAAGAGACAGCCTAGCAAGACAGAAAACTTTTGGACAATAACTGTTCTACTCCAGACAAAGAGCACAGAATTTTTTAGCCATTTTTTCTTCAAGTACCTTTTCAGTTCAGCTCTTGTTCTCCTCTTCTTCTGGGACTCTGATGACATGATTGTTAGCTCTTTTGCCATACTGCCACAGATTTCTGAGCCTCTGTTCTTTTTTTTTGACTATTCTCTCTCTGTTGTTTAGAATGTGTACTTTTTATTGTTCTATCTTCCGTTTCACTGATTATTTCCTCTGACCCCTCCTGTCCGCTATGGAGCCATCCATTGAGTTTTTATTTTAGTTACTGTATTTTCCAGAAGATAGACGAGGCGAGTTCATTTTATAAAGTTAGTTTTAACCTGGTATTAAAGCCAGAAAAAGACATTAAACCACCAGCCTTCATGACTATATATGCAGAAATCCTTAGCAAAATATTAGCAAACAGATTTCAGCGATATGTACAAAGAACTGTGTGCTGTGACCAAGTAGAGTTTATTTCAGGGATGCAAGCCTGGTTTCAATATCTGAAGATCAATTAGTGTAATACACCATATGAACAGGATAAAGAAGAAAAATCCGAATGATCATATCATTTGATGTGACGAAGCATGTGACAAAATCTAGCATCTGATTAAAACTCAGAAAATTAGGAATAGAGGAGAAGTTACTCAACTTGATAAACAGCATCTACAAAAACCTACAGCTAACAGTATGCTTCATAATGAAAGACTGAGTGAGTTTTTTTTCAGATGAGCAATAGGACAAGGATGCATGTTCTTATTCCACATGGTGTTGGAAGTTCTAGCCTGTGCAATAAGACAAGAAAAGGCTTCCAGATCAGAAAGGATAGAATAAAATTGTCCTTATCTGCAGATGACATTTTTATCAATGTAGACAATCCCAAGGAATCTACAAAAAAAAACACACCACAAACTCCTAGAATACGTGAGTTCAGCAAGGTTGCATCATACAAGATAAACACACAAAAATGACTTTTATTTTTTATACTATCAATGAACATGTGGATCTCAAAATTAAAAATGCAGTCTAATCCATGAAAAATAAATACGTAAGTATAAATCTAACAAGACATTTGTAGAACTTATGGTGAAAACTATAAAACCCTGATGAAAGAAATAAAAGTATATCTAAATAAATGAAGAGACATACCATTTTCATGTGTTGGAAAATTCAACATAGTAAAGATGTCAGTTCTCCCCAAATTATTATGCAGGCTTAATGTAATTTCTATTAAAATCATAGCAAAAATCTTTGTAGATACACATACAAGTTCATTCTAAAATACAGAAAACAAAGGAACTAGAATAACTAAAACAGTTTTGAAAAAGAAGAATAAAGTGAGAGGAATCAGTCTGCCCATTTTCAAGACTTATTTTATAGCCACAGTAACGAGACTATGTGGTATTGTTGGAAAGAGAGACACAGAGATCAGTGAAACAGTCTAGGGAACCCAGTATAGAAAATAGTATAGAGGACCACAGAAATGTTCCCAAATGATTTTTGAGCAATTATTTTCTCAAAGAATTTTGAGAATTGCAAAGGCAATTCAGTGGAGGAATGATAGGCTTTCCAACAAATGGTGCTGGAGCAATCAGACATCTGTAAGCAAAAAATGAACCTCAATCTAAATCTCACGGCTTATAAAGAAATTAACTCAGAATGGATCACAAGCTCAAAGCTCAAATCTAAAATGCAAAACTATAAGACTCAGAAAAAAAGGAGAAATTTTTGCAGTTTAGGGAAGGGCTGGGCAAAGAGTTCTTGGACTTGACACCAAACGTCATCCATAAGAGGAAAATTGATCAGTGGGACTTCATCAAAATTAAAAACTTTTTCTCTGCAAAAGAACCTCCCAAGAGGATGAAAAGACAAGCTACACACTGGGAGTAATGTTTGCAAATCACCTATCTGAGGAAAGACTGGTAATGGAATATATGAAGAACTATTAAAACTCAACAGTAAAAAATTAATTCAACTAGAAACTGGACAAAAGACGTCAAAAGACATTTCACCAAAGAGGAGATACAAGTGGCAGATAAGCACATGAAATGATGTTAAACATCATTAGTCATTCAGGAAAGGCAAATTAAAACCACATGAGAGATCACTACACACCTGTCAGAATGGCTGAGGTAAAAGAAGAATGATAATAGCAAATGATGGTGAGGATGTGGAGGAACTAGTTTTCCCCTCCATTGCTGGTGGGAGTGGAAAATGGCACAGCTACTCTGGAAAACAGTTTGGCATGGTCTTATCAAACCAAACTTGTAACTGCCACTCAACCAGCAAACTCAACTAGTAGGCATTTATCCCAGAGAAATGAAAACTGTGTTCACACAAAAACCTATTCACAGGTGTTCGTAGTACGTTTATTTGAAATAGCCAAAAACTAGAAACAATCCAGATGTTCTTCAGTGGATGAATGGTTAACACACAAACTGGGGCCCATCCATGCCATGGAATACTACTCAGTCATACAAAGGACTGAACTACTGGTACATACAGCAACCCAGATGAATCCCCAGAGAATTATGCTGAGTGAAAACAGCCAGTCCCAAAAGGTTACGCACTATATGTTTCCATTTGTATATAACATTCTTGAAATGAGAAAATTATAGAAAGGAGGACAGATTAGTGGTTGCCAGGGGTTAAAGAGGACCTAGGGGTGGGAGGGATGTGGTTGTAGCTATAAAAGAGAAATGTGAGGGATCCTTGTGGGTATGGAAATATTCTGATTCTTGACTGTATCAATGTCAATGTCTTGGTTGTGATATTGTGCTATAGTTTTGTAAGATGTTACCATTGGGGGAAACTGGGTTAAGGATACATAGATTATTTCTGTATTATTTCTACCACTGCATGTGAATCCACAATAATCTTGAAATCTAAAGTTTAATTAAAAAATATACGTTAGATCATGCCATCCCTCTGTTCCTCCTCTGCTCCTCCTCATGTCCCTCATAGTATAAGGCACAGTGATTCTGAGCTTCACATGACCTGGCCTCTGCCTGCTCCTGGTCTCACTTCCTGCCACTCACCCCTGCTGAGTTTGTTTAACCCCATTGGCATCCTTGCTGTTCCTCAAACACCAAGCACATAGTCCAAACTGAAACTCATTCTATTTCCTTTTTTACTTTGGCTTCCAGGAAACTCAGATTTTGAGACCAGCAATGTTTAAATTCAAGTTTATGAAGCCCCTATCAAGTGCCAGGCCCTGTGCTAGGTGCTTGGGTGATGTCAGTGAACAGGAAAGGTGGAGATCCCTGCCCTGAGGAACCTTATATTCTGTCAGAGGGAGATAGGGACAGGAACAGGAATGGTAATAAAGGGGCCACTGGCATGTTGGGATTGAGGATAGGGCAGGGGAGGGGAGGTTGCAGTGCTGGCCATGGGAGGCCAGGGCTGCCCTCATTGAGCAGATGACATCTGAGGACAGGCTTGGAGCAGGTGAGGGAGTTAGTGGGTATCTGGGGAAGAGCATCCCAGGGAAGGGGACAGCAGGAGAGGCTAGTGTGGTGGAGCAGAGAGGAGGGCTGAGGAGATGGTGACTGAGAGCTGATGGCAGCTGGGCCAAGAGGCAGTGGTGGGCGGGGAGAGGGTGGGCAGGTCTGGTCAAGCCTTGTAAGCAGTGGGAGAATTTGGCTTCTACTCTGTGGGAAATAAGGAGCCATTGCAGGGTTTTGAGCAGAGCAGTGACGTGAATGGACTTCGGCTCTAACTGGACAACTCCGCCTGCTCTTTCGGGGGGCAAGGACGTAAGAAGGAGCCCATTAGGTGGTCATTCCATTAACTCAGGAAAGGTGCGATGGTGATGTGCACCAGGCTAGTGGGGACGTGAAGTGGCTGGATTCTGCATACGGCTGGATGGTAGACCTCACGGTAGCTCACAAACATAGACGTGTGAGGTGAAAAGGGAGGGGTGCTATGGGTGATTTTTGGCCGGGTAGTCTGGAAAGGTGGCATGCAGTGGTCCGGGATGGGGAAGCCCTCAGGTCCCCAGGTTGAGAGGGGTGAAAGGCCTGAACTTCTGGTTTGGACATGTCACGTTGGAGGTAGAAACAGGTACTGCATGTGACTCGGGGTTTGGGAGAGGGGACTAGGACATGGAGATAGAGGTTTGGGACTGCTGTGCATTTTGTTGGATGAATGGGCTTTCTTTTTTTTCTATTTTTTAAAAAATTTTATTTATCACTATTTTTTTTATGGGCAAGAGTCACCCTGAGGTAACATCTGTTGCCAATCTTCCTCCCTCTCTTTTTTCTTTTTTCCCTCCCCAAAGCCCCAGTACATAGTTGTATGTTCTAGTTGTAGGTCCTTCTGGTTCTTCTATGTGAGCCACCACCACAGCATGGCTACTGATAGACGAGTGGTGTGGTTGCATGCCCGGGAAGCGAACATGGGCCACTGAAGCGCAGCACGCTGAACTTGAATCACTTGAACCATCAGGGCTGGCTCTGGATGGGGTTTCTGAAAGGGGCTACAGTGAGAGACAAGGACCTAGGACTGAGTCTGGGCCCTCTGATGTGAAGAGGTTGAAGAGAAGACCGTCTTTCTTGGAGCAACTGAGAAGAGCAGCTGATCAGGTGGCAGAAAGCCCAGGGAGTACTGTGTGGGTGGGGTAATGGGTGTCAGACGTGGGGGACGCTCAAGGGAACACTGGCAGCAGGACTGGGCAGTGTAGACTGGCTGGGGCTCGGAAAAGGGCAGGCAAAGCCTGACTGGAGTGAGAGGAGAAGACAGCAATGACAGTTCACATGTTTTCCTGCAAAAAAGAATAAGGGCATGTGGTGGTGGCTGGTGGAGGAAGTGAGACCAAGAGCAGGAATTTTGAACATGCAAGACGTACTCGCTTATGTGCATTGTGGTCAGTGATCTTGCTGTGAACCAGAGGCTGCAGCGGCCCCTCCTGTCCCCGTCCATCCACACTTCCTTCAACACAGGCACCCAGAGGGGCTTCAAGGGAGAGTGTCTGCAACCAATGAGGTAATCGGATATGGGAAGAAGGTAAACATGGAGACATAAAACACTGTCTAAAGGAAGGGCAGTCGTATTTGAAGTAATTTGAAGATTGACAGGAAATTCATAAAGGGAATATGGAGTTCCATGTACAACAGCAGGAGATTGCCTTATGCATAGCTTCCTGACCTCTGGAAGAACAGAATTTGCTGCTGGCAGAGTGCCAAAACATGAAAATGTAAAAGGAATTGAATAGTCTCTCCTAAATCAATTTTGTGAGCCAAATGACCTACAGAGGGATGTGACGTAGTGCAGTTATGTGACACAGAGCGCCCCTGTCTGCTGAATACATTATGCCAATTGATTCTGGAGATAACCAAATACTGCTTTCCATTGGTTTCTGGGAGCCTGATTAAGGCTCCTTAGACAGCCTCCATGGAGGCTGTCTCAGGGAAGCGTGCCTCTTGTTGTGGCTTTGGTGAGCTGATTGTAGAGTCTGTCAGTGGGGTCACCTGGGCCGGGTGTGGAGGAAGGCCTATGCAGGTGCTTCTCATTAGCACCTGGTTTTTGCTGTCTGTACAGCATGATTCTAGACTTTCTTCCTGAGTGTGAATCATTCTCGTGTGTAATGTGTTCTGGTGTCCTTCTCATGAACAGCCAAGTGCCATGGTTAACTTTGGAGAAGATGGTTATGTTGGTCCCTGGGGCAGAGCAGGGATGTTGCTATTTGCACTCAGTCCCAGGAATGTCTTCGACTTGTGGGTCACCTTGGCAAGCGCCTCTGTGCAAGAGTCTTGGGCTTTCCTGTGACAGCACAGTTAGCCCAGCACAGAGGGGCGGCAGACTGGCGGCACAGTGGGTAGGTGACCCGCCAGGGCGAGAACAGGCAGGGCTCCTCCCCAGCCGAGGTGTCACACAGAGACTTGTGTTGCCCGTCCTGAGCTCACACGGCTGGACAGTCCCCTTGTGCACACAGAGACAAGAGCTCCTCACTGCTCCTTAGGGAGCTTGGCAGTTAGTGGCTGTGTTTTTTCTTGAGATTCTTAGGATGACTGAGCACGTTTCCACTTGGTTTCACCATTTCAAGGCATTTCAGATCTTTCCTTGGCTGTGAGGTTGGCAGCAAAAGTGCCCACCAGTGTGGACCCACACTGGGAACATCTGGTCACCTATGGTTGCCACAAGCCAGGAATAGGCAAATGTTTTTTGTAAAGGTCCAGATAGTAAATATTTTCCGTATATGGGCCACATGTGGTCTCTGTCTTATATTCTTTTTTTTTTCCCTCAACCTTTTAAAGTCACAAAAACCATTTTTAGCTCATAGGCTATACAAAAACGGACAGTGGGCCGTGGTTTACTAACCCCTGCCATAAGCCCAGAAGGCAGAGATAAATGTTCGCTTGGCCTTAGGTTCACTAATTTGGTCCACCTAGAGGTGGGAGAGGCATAGACAGTGTCTACTGTTTGGACAGACCATTGCTTTTGTATGTGTGCATTTATATCATCATGAGCATCAGTCTTGGAAAGGACCTTCCATCTGTCTTAGAGACCCTCCCACATTCAGGACACCCAGTCACTGAGTAGTCAATTGCACCATTACATTAGCAGTGTTGTGTTTTAGAAACACCCACCTCATTACTGCAAAAATACCAGTTGTAATGAATTTCAGCAGCTCCTTTCTCCTGGAGCAGTGCTTCTCCACCCTAACTGCACATGAGAGTCCCCTTGGGGGCTTTTGCAAAACAACAGTGCTCAGGTGTCCAAATGGGTAAAGTCAGACCTTGTAAAGTCAGACCTCGTAGCATCTAGGAGATGGGTTTCTTCATTCTGTTGTGCACTGCCTGGATGCCCAGTTCACAGTGATGCCACTGACTATATGTCCCTCCTTGTCCCACCCAGTGTGAAGATGAGTCAACTGGGAATTTAAATGAGGCCTTCAGGGTGTGTGCCCTCTAGGCAGGCATGATGGAGAAGCTGATAGAATCCATGGTACCAGCCTTCCAAGGTAGAAACATCTCCAACAATACTACGTTCATGTTCAACTACTCGACCTTCAACACATCCCACCAGGTCCTGGACCAGCTCTTTACTAGGTGAGTGCCTGCGCTGCCCCAGCACAGTGGTGACTCTGCCCACTGCCAGCTGTGTGTCTTGGGAATGTCACTGCCTCTCTCTGTGTCTCAGTTTGCAGTCAACAGTGCCTGTTTACTTTCATTAAGTATTTCTTGAATGAGTGAATGAATGAATGAATGAATGAATCAATCAATCAAAGTGTGACTCATAACTAGAGGGCCTAAGTAGGCAACTCAGAACCCTTCACATTTTGGTTGGAAAAATTGACATGTAAAAGTAGCCATTCCAGGGCCAGCCCCGGTGGCCTAGTGGTTGAGTTCAGGACGCTCCACTTTGGTGGCCTGGGTTCGGTTCCCGGGCACGAACCTACAACGCTCTGTTAGCGGCCGTGCTGTGCTGGCAGGCCACATACTAAAAAATGGAGGAAGACTGGCACAGATGTTAGCTCAGGGCAAATCTTCCTCAGCAAAATAAGTGAATCATAAATAAGTAACCGTTCCTTTGGGTGCAATTGCTGCATGTTCTCTTCCTGCCTCCCGTTGGATGACACACTGCCACGGGTCATCAACATGGGCCTCCAGAAAGCGCTGCTTTTCCCTCCAGAGCCTCCATCTGTTCTACTGCTACTGAGAAGACCCATCCTTCCTCGCAGCCCCATCTGTTTAAGCCATGAAACCAGCCCCCCATCTTGCACCTGTCACATGCATGTCTGCCAACTTGTAGATGGCACCCAGCCAGTGGGATGAGGCAGTCAGGGTCTTGTTTAGAAACACCTGTTTCACCACACTGGGTGTGGTGAAACTCTCCTGAGTTTCTGCTTTACACAGCCAGAGAACTCACCACTCTCCTGAGTTCCTGCTTTACACAGCCAGAGACCTAGGGGCAAGCAGTGGGGGATTATCTGGCTGCCTCTTCTCCCAGGTTAGGGAGACACTGCTGGTGCTGGGTGCTGGCTGAGTTCTGTCTCTAGGTTGGGCTCCATGTCGGTCACCAGTCAAGGCACTGTTCTCCAATCTGGACCCCAGTGTGGTGAAACAGGTGTTTCTAAACAAGACCCTGACTGCCTCAGGAGTTGGAAACAGAAGCAATAACAGTAA
The DNA here is from genome assembly GCF_020826845.1 of Diceros bicornis minor. Classification (NCBI taxonomy): domain Eukaryota; kingdom Metazoa; phylum Chordata; class Mammalia; order Perissodactyla; family Rhinocerotidae; genus Diceros; species Diceros bicornis. The sequence continues at coordinate 55,982,987 of NC_080752.1, forward strand.
CAACAGTGAACATCTATCGAGTATCTCTAAGAAGTGACTTACACATTCCTTCACCATCACCATGGTGGAAGATGTTATTATAATTATCTCATGTTAAAGACAAAGGAACTGAAGCTTGGAAATATTCAGAGTCAGCACTGTGTCCCATGATCCCCCTATTCCCCAGTGTAGATGTCCTAGTTCCTCCACCCATCCCGCAGAGACCTGGGTTCAAACCCATGGGCAATTCTTGGCCTGTTCACTTCACTTTTCTGATCCTCAGTTTTCCCATCTAAACAATGGGGATGATCATTGTATCTACCTCACGGAGGCTGCTGTGAGATTTAAATGATATGATCATGCATGAAAATGCTCAGCAGGGTGCTTGGCCGTGGTCAGTGTTATTATTGGGCTGATATTCGTTGCAAGTGTCCAGAAGAGGAGAAGGAGGTGGGTGCTGGGGGTTGGTGGCCCCATGAGGTTAATGCTTTTCCCACCCCCTGAAACCCATGGAAGGAGATGGTAGGATTCGCTGGCAGGGATATGGGAGAGAGTGGGCCAAGTGTCAGTGACTTTTAGATGAAGGATTTGACACGGGAGCTCAGAGCCACCAGCTTCCAGCTCAGGCAGTGCTTCCAGTCTTCTCAACTTACCTCAAGCCGGTGACCGGCAGGAGCGGAATATGTCTCATAGCTGGCTGCCTCTGTAGAGCTTGGTGACCTAGAATAAAGGGTAGGGAGAGTGGGTGAGATGGAGGTCTCTTGGGGCTGAGGAGGGCCACTGGAGCCGGTGAAAGAACACAGGCCTTGGAGCAAGGGAGACCTGAGTTCAAATCCTGGCTCTGCCCCTAATTCACTGTGCGACCTTAGGCACACCACTCCCCTTTCTGTTATATATAGCAACATTTTTCTTACTATAATATGTGGTTTAATTAATAAATTTAGATTGTTTCATGGACTATATTTCTTCTCCTTCAGAGGAAATATGGAAACATCAAAAAGAGTTAATTCAAACCAAGACAACAGGGTTATTACATAAAACCATAAAATCTTTTCTTTGTTTTAATGATTTATGTAAAATAATATGTAAAGGATCTGGGACTATTTTAAGATTTTTTTTTTAATTTTTTGTTTATTGCAGTAACAGTGGTTTATAACATTGTATAAATTTCAGGTGTACATCATTATACTTCTATTTCTGCATAGATTACATCATGTTCACCACCCAAATACTACTTACAACCCATCACCCCACACATGTGCCGAATTATCCCTTTCACCCTCTTCCCTCCCTGCTTCCCCTCTGGTAACCACCAATCCAATCTCTATCTCTATGTGTTTGTTTGTTGTTGTTATTATCTACTACTTAATGAGGGAGATCATACGGTATTTGACCTTCTGCCTCTGACTTATTTCACTTTGCGTAATACCCTCGGTGTCCATCCATGTTGTCACAAATGGCTGGATTTCATCGTTTCTTATTGCTGAGTAGTATTCCATTGTGTATATATACCACATCTGCTTTATCCATTCGTCCCTTGATGGGCACTTAGGTTGCTTCCAAGTCTTAGCTATTGTGAATAATGCTGCAGTGAACACAGGGGTGCATGTATCTTTACGCATTGGTGTCTTCAAGTTCTTTGGATAAATACCCAGCAGTGGAATAGCTGGATCATATGGTAGTTCTATCCTTGCTTTTTTGAGGAATCTCCATTCTGTTTTCCATAGTGGCTGCACCAGTTTGCACTCCCAGCAGCAGTGTATGAGAGTTCCCTTCTCTCCACATCCTCTCCAACACTTGTTGTTTCCTGTCTTGTTAATTATAGCCATTCTGATGGGCGTGAGGTGATAATCTCATTGTAGTTTTGATTTGCATTTCCCTGATGGTTAATGATGTTGAACATCTTTTCGTGTGCCTGTTGGCCATCTGTATATCTTCTTTGGAGAAGTGTCTCTTCAGGTCTTTTGCCCGTTTTTTAATTGGGTTGTTAGTTTTTTAATTGGGTTGTTAGTTTTTTTTGTTGTTGAGATGCATCAGTTCTTTATCTATTTTGGAGATTAACCCCTTATCAGATGTGTGGTTTGCAAATATCTTCTCCCACTTGTTAGGTTGTCTTTTCGTTTTGTTGATGATTTCCTTTGCTGTGCAGAAGCTTTTTAGTTTGATGTAGTCCCATTTGTTTATTTTTTCTATTGTTTCTCTTGCCCGGTCAGACATGGTGCTTGAAAATATGTTGCTAAGACTGATTTCCGAGAGCGTACTGCCTATGTTTTCTTCTAGAAGTTTCATAGTTTCAGGTCTTACATTCAAGTCTTTAATCCATTTTGAGTTAATTTTTGTGTATGGTGTAAGGTAAGGGTCTACTTTCATTTTTTTGCATGCGGCTGTCCAGTTTTCCCAACACCATTTGTTGAAGAGACTTTCTTTTCTCCATTGTATGTTCTTGGCTCCTTTGTTGAAGATTAGCTGTCCATAGATGTGTGGGTTTATTTCTGGGCTTTCGATTCTATTCCATTGATCTGTGTATCTGTTTTTGTGCCAGTACCATGCTGTTTTGGTTACTATAGCTTTGTAGTATATTTTGAAATCAGGGAGTGTGATACCTCCAGCTTTGTTCTTTTTTCTCAGGATTCCTTTAGCTATTCAGGGTCTTTTGTGGTTCCATATAAATTTTAGGATTCTTTGTTCTATTTCTGTGAAAAATGTTGTTAGAACTTTGATAGGGATTGCATTGAATCTATAGATTGCTTTAGGAAGTAAAGACATCTTAACTATGTTAATTCTTCCAATCCAAGAGCGTGGAATATCTTTCCATTTCTTTGTGTCTTCTTCACTTTCTTTCAACGATGTTTTATAGTTTTCGGTGTACAGATCTTTCACCTCTTTGACTAAGTTTATTCCTAGGTATTTTATTCTTTTTGTTGCAATTGTAAATGGGATTGTATTCTTAATTTCTCTTTCTGCTACTTCATTGTTAGTGTATAGAAATGCAACTGATTTTTGTATGTTGATTAAGATTTTGTTTTTGTTTGGCTTTTCAGATGGTATAGGATAGTAATTGGGAGACGGAATTTTAGGTTTTGGTACATTTGCTAGTTTGACAATTTAGAATCTACTTTAAAGCTTAATAAAAGGCGCCATGGTGTAGTGACTAACTGCGGTTATCCAGGTGCTGGGATGTCAGCCTGCCTTCATTCTAATCTCCAAGTGGCTGTACACAAAGGAATTATCCTCTTCAAAAGTTTACTTTCTTCCTATATTAAATATGGGTAATAGCGTGTCTACGTCATGTTAGTTGTGACATTTAAATGGCATAATTAATATAAACACTTAAAAGAATCTCTAGCACAAGATAAATGCTCAATATATGCCAACAATGATTCTGAAATGGAACCTTAGGGGATCTCCTAATTCTATGCATATCCTTGCTTCAGTGAGAGGATGCTGTTAGCAGGGATATTCTTCTAAACTGTGAAGGAATATTTCACCCGTATAGTGCAATTTAAGGCAGTGCTTCTCCAATTTTGTTGTATCTGCATGACCTGGAGATCTTGTTCAAATGTAGATTCTGATTTTGTAGTTCCAGGTAAAGACTGCGATTCTGCATTTCTAACGTGTTTCCAGATGCTGCTGATGTTGCAGGTCCATAGGCATTTTAAGGCATATTGGGAATGACCCACCCATCCCTTTGTATCTTCCCCAATCTGTCTATCAGAATGATGGAAATTCTGCCATTTCAGATTCATTACTTTTGAACTGTTTCTTCATTTATCCAAATCTGAAATAGAAATACCACTGGTAGATCTGAGAATCACTTCCTACCTCTCTCTCTCGTATCAGCCAAATGGAAAGAAAAAGGAAGTTTTGATGGGGTTGATTTTCAACATGTGCACTTATTTTGAAAGAAAAGTGGTCCCTAGTAGAGGACTATATAATATAGCCAGTTGTCTTTGAATGGCTTCAGAAAGAAAGAGGAAGTTGCATAGAGAAGAAGAAGGTAGAAATTAATTAAATCAAACTATAAAACTTTGTCTGACTTTCTGTTTTCCTCATGCAAGGTCAAGAGGACAGATACTGTATTAACTTCTATTCCTGCCATTACTACAATTTATCAAATCTAACCGGCTTAAAACAACACCCATTTACTGTCTCACATTTCTGTAGGTCAGAAGTCCGAAGAAGCATGACTGGACTCTCTGCTCAGGGTCTCTCCAGCGTTGCACTTTCAGCTGGGGCTTGGAGTCCACCTCCAAACTCACTGATTGTTGGCAGAATTCATTTCTTTCTCATGCTTTCCATGTGGTCCTCTTTACCTTCAAATAAGCAATTGGCTATCAAGTCCTTCCCATACCTTTAATCTCTCATTTGCTTTCTGCTTCTAGTGAGGGAAAAATCTCTACTTTTAAGGGCCCATGAAATTTGATTAGGTCCACTGGATAATCCATAATCTCTCTATTTTATGATCAGCTGATTAGTAATTTTAATTACATCTCTAAAGTCTCTTGCCATGTCACATAACATACTTATGGGATTCATGGGAGTAACACCGGTGGACAAAGTTCACAGGACTACCACAGGTTCTGTATTTTTTTTTGAGAGAAAGCATGGACGAACTAGAATGAATGCACTGATTTATGTTCTAATCTTAGTTTAACTGCATGCTGATCCATTCGTATGAGACATATAAGTACTCCAAGTTTTTCCTTCACACATTTGAAAAAAGATTTTGTTTGAAAAAAACACCAAAAACTTGGCTTGATTTATTAATGCTGTACAAAATCAAATTTGTAGAGAAACTTTATATTATTTCACATTCCTCCTAATGCCTATTGCAGAATTTTACAAACATCATTCACTAAATAAATTATTGAATTGCTGCTACATCTGAAGGCCATAAAAGGTCAACAACATAGTAGATAACATTTGTTTGGAACTTTATATCAGTCTTATAATTAAAAATTTAGATGAGATCTACTCTTTCCAGTAACTGTCTTTTGCAAGTGACAAGGGCATTTCTTGGAGGCATTAAATATTTTTAGTTGTTTGTAACAATTAGTCAACACTGTGATGAACTAGCGCTCTTGAGAAAGATAACTCAGTAACAAAACGTCAAGTTGGAAGACAACTGTTAACAGACTTACAGTTCACTCACGTATTATTCACTTTACTTAGGTCAGCTCACTGTGATACAATATCTGTGACCCGAGGAAGAACAGAGGAGTTTAGACAAAAACCAAGTATTTTCTAAAATAAAAAATAAAATTTCACTATAGTTTTGATTATAATACATAGAAGATAATGGCAACATAAACTGTGTTTTTTTTTTGTTTGTTTTTTTTGTGAGGAGACCAGCCCTGTGCTAACATCTGCCAATCCTCCTCTTTTTCTGCTGAGGAAGACTGACCCTGGGCTAACATCTGTGCTCATCTTTCTCCACTTTATATGGGACACCGCCACAGCATGGCTTGCCAAGCAGTGCGTCGGTGTGCGCCCAAAATCTGAACCTGCGAACCCCGGGCCGCTGCAGCGGAGCACGCGCACTTAACCTCTTGTGCCACTGGGCCAGCCCCTTTTTTTTTTTTGTGAGAAAGACCAGCCCTGAGCTAACATCTGATGCCAATCCTTCTTTTTGCTGAGGAAGATTGGCCCTGGGCTAACATCTGTGCCCGTCTTCCTCTACTTTATATGTGACGCTGCCACAGCCTGGCTTGACAAGCGGTGCGTTGGTGCGCGCCCGGGATGGGAACCTGCGAACCCTGGGCCGCTGAAGTGGAGTGCGCCCACGTAACCGCTGCACCACTGGGCCGGCCCCCATAAACCATGTTTTTTAAAGAAAAAAGTTATGCTGAACCCAACAACAGGGCATAATTTCCTTTTTTATTTAGTTCTAGTCTTCCTATAATTCCATGCACATTTTTCAGTTAGAATCACAATATACATAGAATCATATATTTACTTGTCTTCACCAAGTGTTACTTGGCAAACACTTTTCCATTTTTCTACATGACCCTATTCTGATAGTTGGCTGAGTAAGAGTCTATCAATTTCATAAACATGAATTCCTTAACTATTCTTCTATTGTTGGACAGTGAGATGACTATGTTTTTAGTAATACAAATAAGGCTGAATTTTTTGACATGGTCATTTCTTTTTTAAAATGATAATTTGTAGAAATTAGATTATTTTGTAATGGGATTAAACATTTAGAAAGAAATTGGACAACTATTTTGAGAAAGATCCCTGAGAATTTTTTTCAGAGGATTTATTGGATACATATCCTTTGTGGATGTATGTGGAAAGTTTTGTCTGAAAAGATAAGGCCACCCACAGCAAAGGTTTGTTTTAGTGCTCCATCTGTTTGGTATGTACTGTGTAGATTAGAAAAAAGTTCTGACCACAGTGAGACAGAATGTTTAGTAATACTTCTATCATAGTCTTCAATTTCTCCCTGAGTTATGCCTAACATATTCTGTCTCTCCTTATGCCTAACAAGATTGTGAACTTTGCAGACACCTTCCGGAAATGGAATCTACTTCTTAAAAATTAATGAAGATTAATAAACACATCGCATTCATGTGCTCCTTACATACCAGATAGCGGTTGGGATGTAGCAAGTGTGGAGAGGCACAGGGCATGTGGACGAACTAGGCTTGCTGTCTAATTCTCTGTAATGAAAGCACGCGTCCCTGAATGGGGGTGTTTGCTTGTGTGCGTGAAAGACAGTTTCAAATACTGTTATACAAAAGTTTTATCTGCATAAAAATCTGTATTCACGATGTAAGGTTGGCATAACTGATTTAATGATGTACTCTTTACTTTAATTCCACTTTATAAGTTGACTTAATTTTTCATTTGTTTCATAATTTAACAACAGAGAGTAATTAATTTGAAAGGTAGAATGTGATATTTCGTTCAACTCAAAAATGACCCAAACCTATATTTTCATCAGTGCACTGAAGTTGTTTTTTATTATGTTTTTCTTTTCTAAACTAATTGTACTGGTTTTCTGTATTATTGCATTAGGAATTAATTATGTGTCATCTTGGAATAGTCTATTGTTATTTTTAGTATTATTAATATTGTTAACTCATAATTTATGTTTCAGTACTCTTAATGAAAAACTAGAGCATATAAAAATTAAGCCCATGTCTGCTAGCAATTAAAGATCTACTTAACATTTTTGAGACTCCAGAAAATAGTTTTAATAGATGTTCACTAAGCTTCCTTCTAGTTTTAAAATCGTGACATCTGTAAATGCCTTTGACTTATTTTTCAACATGACTGTAAATTTCTTGGTGGCAGAGACTGTAAATTAAATGCCAGTGCCCAGCAAAGTGTCTTATATACAGTAAGTGCCCAAGAAGTGATAGTTGATATAGTCAGGGAATTAACAAATTGTTAGAGCAGAGCTTTTATGTAGACGTTATCAACTTTGTCACTTTTCATTCTGCTTTGGTTTCAAACCACTTTCTCTTCTATTGGCAAATGATTTTTAGACCAATGATTTCCTGATTGCTTGTCAATAATTTGGTCAGGCTTAGAGAAGAAAGTCGATGAGCTTTTTTCCCACTCTACCTCATTTTAAATATTCCATTTTCATATAAACATACAATATGAATGTCAGGTTTTTGTTCAGATAGTTCAGCCAGAACACATTTTCTTCAGGCAGTTTAGAAATTCCCTGTGCTCCTGAGAAAATTTGATACCAGAGTTGACTCTTTCTCTCTGTTACACGTTGGTGTACCCTTCTACCCTTCTATAAACATCTTCTATCTCACTGGCTTTTATTGTAGTTTCTACATTTGTAGAAGCTTGGGAAATGGGCATGTTTTATCAAAGCTCAGTGCTTGATTGCTGTTCTTTAACTTGTGTTTCCTAATGTGGATCATTTTTCAGGGATTAGTCTAATCTCATAGAAATATGAGGATAGAAGTCTTAAGTGCCATAAAATATATATAGATGTTTCTTCCTTGAGACAATTTTGAACTAAATTTAAGCCCTATTTTAATACCTAAATATTAATATATTAATATTTCACTGACAATGTGCTGTCTCGTTTCTCCTCTCACCTGAGCACTTGCTTTATCTCTTCACCATCTCCACCATCTCCTCCCCTTCATCTTGATCCCAATCGTGGGCATGTCATATAAGACCAAAGTATGGTTTCTTGATCTCCTGTTTTACTTCCTGTGAGAGATAATCTTCTCTCATGCTTTCAGACTTTCATTTATAGAAATAATTTCTGAATGTGCTGCTACTAATAATTAACCTTAAGCCTTACTTTCACTTGTGATGATAGGAAATCTTTAATGCAGGATCTTTGTCACCTCAGATTCATAATATCAAAAATGAAATTATCATTTTCCTTCACAAATGGAATTCTTCTTACATAATTTTGGTAAATGCTGTAGCTAATCTTTTTAGACTTTATGCTTTCCTTTTATTTAAATGTATTCAGTTCTCTGATGCCTGGTAAATAACTGGGAAGTGTGTTTGTTAATGATATCTCTTAAGATGTGAGATGGCAGTGAAGAAAGTTCAAGGCTATCACATATATAAAAAATCCCAAGTATTTTAAAAGGATTATAACTAGGCTTAATTTCCTCACTTCAGGTCACACTTTACTGTAGGTTTCTCACTCTTTCACGGTACGTATATTCTTTGCTTGCCTGTATCCGACATCGGTATACACACACACACATCACTGAGTAAATATATCCAAGGATTACTTTTGAAAAAGCTTTTTAGGTATTTTATGATTGAAAAACTTTGTAAACCACAGAGCCACAGCCCTGACACATAGTAAACCCTCCATGATATATATAGATTGATCAGTTGTTTGTGAATTTAATTTAGCTCTTTAGATTACATGAACGTGCAATTAGAAATCTAACATTGGTTATCAAAATATCTGAATTTTATATCAAGTTTTATTAGTATGCTTTAGAACCTAGATTTTATTTCTTGAAAGGACAGTCTAGAACTTCTCTACACCTGAGAAGATTTTCTTTCTTTTGGACAGAATAATGTGTTATGTAACATGTTAAAACAGTTGTTTTCTAGTTTATTTTCCAATATAAAATGGAAATCTGAATATGACATCATAAAAATATAGACCTCGAGGAGTGAATGTAGTAGATAGATTTCATCCCCAGCATATAGGACGTAATCATATATATCTACAGTATCTTGTCACTGACAAATGTGTTTTAGGGACCTCCTAACAATAAAATAATTCTATTAAATTTATTTTTTATAAATATCTCATTGATCTTTTATTCAACAAATATTCTTTGCCTACTCTGTGTCAAGTTGTGTGCTAGACTGAGCACAGAGAGATACAGAGGCCCCCCCCCCTTCAAGATGCTGTCAGTCTAATAGAATGAAATAAATATGAACATAAATCATTACATGTAGGAGCTAAAGGAACTATGACCTAGATGTAATAGTAAAACAAACAGTGGATTGGTCTGGGGGAGGGAGTTACATATTACATAATAGTCTTATACCAATTTTATAATTTCTTAATTAAACTATAATATAGAGGGAAATCTGCCATTTCAAAGAGGAATGTTTTTCATTTCATTTCATTTCAGATTGAGCATATTAGGTAATACATAAACTGTGAGGGAGAAGTTTCCAAAAATTACTTAAAGATATTTTGGGTTTAAATAGCCAATGCCTGACATCAAGTTTAATTGAATATTAGACAAGTGGAGTGCTATTGCTTTGTATGTGCAGGATAAAGGCCATTTCGGTACTTCAAAGTGTACCAAATAATTATTGAGTATTTAGTATGTTCAAGCAGTGGTAAGTAGTACACATAATTAATTTAAATCTCATGATAACTTTGTAATGTGCTGACTGTTATTATACCAGCTTTAAAACAAAGGCATTTGAAGGTTAGAGAAGTTAAACAACATACTTGCAGTCATTCAACTGTTGAATTTCCTTCCAGGAGACAAAGCTCATTCTTTGTTTTTCCATACTGAAATTTACTCGTTGTGCGGTAGTGCTTTATTCAGTAACACATGGACAGACACTGCTATCCACAACAAATTTTAATGTTACGCATCTCCGTGAGTGTGATTAAAGGGATCTTCTTCATTTAAATCAAATATATTTAGAGAATAGGGGTACCATCTTCCATCTTAGGGAAAAAAATGGAAATAATTTCTCTGTGTTATGATTTTGGAAAGTCTTAATATTTTTTATGTCTTCAGAATTCACAACATATAGTGAGGGGTAAAAAGTTGGACTTACTTCCCTTTCCAATTGTGAATGAATTTGTTTTTCTCCATTATCTCTGGTAAGTGAGGTAGATGGTGATTCAGGATAGAAACACGATCTCTTCTCCTGCACAGTGAAAAAATACGGTCTCCATTTCAGACTGACCATGTTGCAGAGAAGATCCACCCAGCATGAGACTAGAGAGAAGAGAAATCCTGAATCAACTGTGGCTGAGTGATCTTAGGTTCCAGCTTACACTCAAGCATTTTGTACTTAAGTTGATTTATCTTAAGGATTAATGTTAAGTAACATAAGAATTCCTGCAGACTCTGATTATGATTTCATTAGAGTAAAATTTCTACAATTGGTGGTTCTAATACCAAAATAAAATGTACATGTGCCATGGGGCCGGCCCCGTGGCATAGCAGTTAAGTGCCCGCGCCCCGCTGCTGGCGGCCCAGGTTCAGATCCCGGGCGCGCACCGACGCACCACTTGTCAGGCCATGCTGAGGCGGCGTCCCACATAAAGTGGAGGAAGATGGGCACGGATGTTAGCTCAGAGCCGTTCTTCCTCAGCAAAAAGAGGAGGATTGACATGGATGTTAGCTCAGGGCTGATCTTCCTCACAAAAAAAAATAATAAATAAATAAAATAAAATAAAATGTACATTTGCCATATACAGTCAGTTTACCTTAAGAAATGTCTTGACAAGATTTTCTCCAACCAACTTGACGAGATGAACCTAAGGTCTGGCCCTGTATCAATGCCTCGTTAGACCTCAGTATACAGTCCAGAACAGCAGTGGGATTGAGGATGGAAACGGTGGCTCTGAGAGGCAAGTTAGATCTGTCTCTTGGTTGAAGTTTTTCCCAGCCTGTGTAGCTGCTCTGCTACTAATTAAGACTTTGATTTGGGGCACATCCCATAGTCTCCCTGACCTTCTGCTTCCTCACTACCTAATGGGAGGTATAACATTTGGGCCACTTCACTCTTTCAGCCGTTTATTCCATATATTTATATTGAATACCAACTAGACACAGGGTCTGTACTTCTTACCACATAATGTGATCTCTCCAGATAAAAAGGGGTTGGGGAGAAGAGTTTCATGCTTTATGTTTGGGATTTTTGAACACGACTATGGATAATATGATTTCAGTAACAGCCAGATGTGGTCAGTGCCTCCAAATTATTATTCTGCTTCTCTGTGCATTTCCTAAAACTCAGAGAATGTTTCCAGGCACATCAGCCTTGATATGGAGATCAACACTGATGCTCCACTCAGGAGACCTTTATAACACCCAGGTCTGGGACACCTTACTGTCACTTGGCTTCCATATCCAGAACGGCCCCCACAACAATTCCACCCCATTCATTTATCATCCCAGTCCTTGAACGGGTGTCAGGTCACTACTGTGATGATCTGACCAAAATTCCAGGCACAGTTTGAGCTTTCTCTACATACAGCACCCCTTACCCAGTGCTGTCACCCTTGCCCATCACCCTCTGGACATTGTTAGGGACAGCTCTGGGTATAGAAGAATGTCAGTCATGTCTTAGAAATCAGTGATCTTCAAGGATGTGGCCGTGGACTTCACCAGGAAAAGTGGGCCCTGCTGGACACATCCCAGAGAAAGGCTGTACAGAGATGTGATGCTGAAGAACATCAGTCGCCTGGTCTGTGTGTGTGTTAGTCAGGGTTCTCCAGAGAAATGGAACCAATAGGTTGTGTATAGATGTATATAAGAAGAGATATAGTATAGGAATTGGCTTACATGGTTATTAAGACTGAGAAGTCACACAATCTGCCATCTGCAAGCTGGAGAACCAGGAAACTGAGTCACATGATTCATTTTATTTTATTTTTTCCAGGTCTATTGAGAGTGTAAGGTGTAGAATCTAATGATTGAGAGTGTGAGGTGTAGAATCTAATGATTTGATACATGTATGTATTCCAAAATGTTTACCTCAATAGGATTAGTTAACACATCTTCCACGTCATGTAATTGCTATTTTGTTGTTGTTATGGTGAGAACATTCAAGCTCTACCCTCATAGTGTACTGAAGTGCCTGACGTTAATTGCCAAGACTTCCGTTGGAACTGTTTCCACATCCCATAAATGTATTGCCAGCTATATGACACACCTACTTGTAAAACAACTAGATAAGAAACCAGGCCACCCTACCCTTGAAGTTACCCTATTAGAAAGCCCTTAGTAACCTAGATATCTGACTGCTTGAGTTACCCTGCTTTTCCTTTCCCATGGCTTAATTTTGGCTGCTATGTTTTAAATTTGCCAATAAATGGTGAACCCATGATAACCTAACACCCCAACCTTCAGACCCAAGAGAGGCAGAGCCCCAGGTCCCTGCTCCTCCCTCTCTCCTTTCCTGAGACTTGGCTGTGTCACCCTCGGGAGTGCTGTGTACCCTCCAGAACCTGTGAGTAATAAATCTTGGTCTTCGAGGTTCCCTGATGGTTTTTGGCTTATGTGCATGTTGCAATCGTAATAGGAACCACAAGGGCCAGACTAGCCACAACATCGACTCTGGTCAGGGAAATGTCTGTGAGGGCTCCCACACGTAGTAAGGTCTCAGTCAAGTTATTCAGGCATTCCTAGCTGATAGCATCACTATGAATAGGCTGAGACCACCACAACACATAGCTCACATTCAAGTATAAAATACAGTGTTGATAATGCTAGTCACCATGCTGTGTATTAGATCCCCAGAACTTATTCTTCTTACAACTGAAAGTTTGTACCCTTTGACCAACATCTCCCCATTTCCCTTACCCCTCGGGCCCTGGCAACCACCATTCTGCTCTCTGTTTCTATGAGCTCAGTGTTTTTAGATTAGTATTTGACTTTCTGTATCTGACTTATTTCACTTAACATAATGTCCTTAGGGTTCATCCATTTTGTCACAAATTGCAGGATTTCCTTCTTTTTTATGGCTGAATAATTTTCCATTATATATATATGCACACACACATATACACACGCACGTGTATGATCACATTTTCTTTATCAGTTCATCCATCTATGGATACTTTGGTTGTTTCCATGTTTTGGGCGTTGTGAGTAATGAGCAAGGAACATGGAAGTGTAGATAACTCTTCAAGATAATGCTTTTGTCTCCTCCGTATATGTATAGCCAGAAGTGCAACATCTGGATCATATGGGAGTTCCACTTTAATTTTTTGAGGAACCTGCACACTGTTTTCCGTAGTGGCTGCGCCAGTTTACATTCTCATCAACAGTGCACCAGAGTTCCCTTTTCTCCACATCCTTATTAGCATTTGTTATCTCTTATTTATTTTGATAATAGCCATTCTAACTGTTGTGAGATAATATCTCAGTGTGATTTTGGTTTGCATTTCCCTGATGATTAGTGATGTTGACCAACTTTTCGTGTACTTGTTGGCCATTTGTATGTCTTTTTTGGAAAAACTTGTCTATTAAGGTCCTCTGCCCATTTTTTTAATTGGATGTTTTGTTTGTTTTTGCTGTTGAGTTACATGAGTTCCTTCTTATTTTGCATATTAATCCCATATCAAATATGTGTTTTGCAAATATTTTCTCCCTTTCTGTGGGTTCCCTTTTCGTATTGTTGATTATTTCTTTTGCTGTGCAGAAAGAAGCTTGTTAGATTGATGTAGTCCCACTTGTTGATTTTTGCTTTTGTTGATTGTGCTTTTGGTGTCATATCCAAAAAAATTGTTGCCAAACAGATATCAAGGGTCTTTTCCCCTGTGTTTTCTTATAGTAGTTTTATGGTTTCAAGTCTTAATGTTAAATCCATAAACCATTTTGAGTTAATTTTTGTTGATGGAGTAAGGTAGGGGTCCAATTTCATTCCTTTGCAAGTGAATATGTACTTTCCCCAACACCATTTGTTGACTAGACTATCCTTTCCCCATTGAGTATTCTTGGCTCCCTTGTCAAATATTAGTGTATATGCATGGGTTTATTTCTGGGCACTTGATTCTGTTCCATTGGTGTATGTGTCTGGATTTATGCCAGTACCATACTGTTTTTATTATTACAGTTTGTGTAATAATTTGATTCAGGAAGTACAGTGCCTCCGGCTTTGTTCCTCTTTCTCAATATTGCTTTGGCTATTTGGGCTCTCGTGTGGTCTATAAAAATCTTATGTTTTTTTTCTATTTATGTAAAAAATGCCATTAGAGATGGCTTTGGATAGTACAGACATTTTAACAATATTAATTCTTCTGATCCATGATCACAGGATATCTTTCCATTTATTTATGTCTTCTTCAATTCTTCCATCAGTGTTTTATAGTTTTCAGTATACAGATCTTTTATTACTTTGGTTAAATTTATTCCTAAGTCATTTATTGTTTTTGTTGCTATTGTAAATGGGGATTTTTAAGAATTTATTTTTCAAATAGTTTATTATTAGTGTATAGAAATACAACTAAGATTTCTATGTTTATTTTGTATCCTGTACCTTTACTAAATTTGTTTATTAGTTCTAACAGTTTTTTGGTGGCGTCTTTAGGATTTTCTACATAGAAGATTGTGTCATCTGCAAACAGAGACAATTTTACTTCTACTTTCTGATTTAGATGTCTTATTTCTCTTCCTTGCCTCATTGCTCTGGCTAGGACTTCCAGTAGTAAGTTGAACAGAAGTGGTGAAAGTGGGCACTCTTGTCTTTTTCCTGATCTTTGAGGATAAGCTTTCAACCATTCTCTGTTGAGTATGATGGTAGCTGTGGGCTTGTCCTATATGCCCTTTATTATGTTGACGTTTATTTCATCTATACCCAAATCGTTAAGAGTTTTTATCAGGAAAGAATGTTGAGTTTTGTCAAATGGTTTTTCTACATATGGAGAGGATCATTCAATTTGTATCTTTATTCTATTAATGTTGCGTATTATGTTTATTGATATGCGTAAGTTGAACCATCTTTGTATCTTAGGGATATTATCCCTACTTGATCGTGATGTATAATCCTTTTAATGTGCTGCTGAATTTGGTTTGCTAATATGAGAATTTAGCATCTGTATTGATCAGGAATATTGACCTGTAGTTTTCTTTTCTTGCAGTGTCCTTATCTTGCTTTGGTATTAGCATCATGTTGGCCTGGTAAAATGAGTTTGGGAATGTTTCCTCCTCTTTAATTGTTTGGAAGGGTTTGAGAAGAATTGGCATTGATTCTTCTTTAAATGTTTGGTAGAATTCACCCTGAAGTCATCTGGTCTTGGGCTTTTCTTTGTTGGGAGGTTTTTTTTGATGACTGTTTCAATCTCCTTACTCCTTAATGGTCTCTTCAGATTTTTTTATTTCTTCATGATTAAGTCTTAGTAGATTGTGTGTTTCTAGGAATTTATATATTTCCTCTAGGTTGTCCACTTTGTTGGACTATAATCGTTTGTAATAGTCTCTTATGATCCTTTATATTTCTGTTTTTGAAACTCTCTGTGAATTTTTCAGTCAATCCTCGTGTACTTCAGCTCCAGAATTTCTGTTGAGTTCTTTTTTTATGATTTCTCTGTTTTGAACTTCTTATTTTGTTCCTGTATTCTCTTTCCATTTTACTTGGTTGTCTGTGTTCTCTTCTAGCTCACTGAGCTTTGTTCAGACTGTTATTTTCAATTTTTTTTGTTGGCAGTCAATAGATCTGCATTTCCTTTGGGTCAGATACTGGTGCTTTATTTTGTTCCTTGGTACTGTCATGTTTCCTTGATTATTCTTGATGCTTGTGGCATTTTGTTGGTGACTGTGCATTTGAAGAAGTAGGCACCTCTTTCTGTCTTTACATACGGGCTGCAGCATGTATGAAGGGAAAGCCCTTCACCAATCAGTTTATGTAGAGATTCTGGATGGGCATTCTGGTGGTGGGTATGAACAGGATTGCTGCTAGAGTCCTTGAGCAGGCTTCTTTGGTACCTAGGTCAGCAGGTGGGCAGGCCATGCACCTGGGTTCCCAGGGGCCAGTCTGGTACCTGGGTTCACAAAAGCAGGTCTGGAACCTGGGTCCACTGGAGCAGGTGTGGCACCTAAGTCCGTAGTGGTTGGTCTGGGGCCTGGGTCTATTTGGGTGGACCTGGGTGTTGAGTTAGCAAGAACTGACTAGGCACCAGGGACCACTGGGGTGCGTCTGGTGACTGGGTTTGCGAAGGCAGCCTGGCTTCTGGGTCCAGGAGCCAACCTGGTGCTAGTGTGAAACTTGAGCCTGAGTTCACAGGAGCTCACCTGGTGCTGGGGTGTGCCTGACACCTGGGTTCACAGGGATGGTCCTGGACCTGAGTTTGTGGTGCGTGGCATGGTGCCGGTGTCCATTGCGGACAGGCCTGGATCCTAGGTTCATGGAGGCAGACCTGATGGGTGGGAATGTAATATTGGGTCTGAAGCCTGGACCCAAGCGGGCAGCCATGGATCCTGGGTTCCTAAGGTCAGCTTTGTGCAGAGACGGGCCTGGAGCCAGAGTACATGTGGAGAGTCATAGAGCCTGGATGTATGAGGCCAGCCTGATGTTGGGTTCTACTGGGGCAGGCCGGGACCTTGTGTCCACTGGAGTAGGCCAGGAGCCTTGTTCTACTGGAACCTGGGGCTGCAGGGGCCATATTTCACTGGGTGGGGTGCCAGAGCATAAGACTGCAGGAGCAAGTCTGGAGCCTGGGTCCACAGGTGCCAGTCTAGAGCCTGGGGCTGCAGGTGCTAGCCTGGAGACTGGGTCTACAGAGCCGGGCCAGGCACTGGGCCAGACCAGAGCCTGGGAATGCAAAGTCTATCTTGGTGCTGGGTTGAACATAGGGGCTGGGTCTACAGGTGCCTGGGGCTGTGGGGGCAGGCTTGGCTCTGGGGTTCACTGGGGGGGGGGGCAGGTACTGGGGTCTGGTGAAGTTGGGTGCTCACTTCATTCTCCTCTCCCAACAGGGAGAGTATGTTCCCTAGGCTGGAGTGCTCAGGCTTCGGGGGGGAGTGGGCAGGGTAATGTAAAACTGTTCTTTCTACTCTCTTGAATGAGTCTTTCCTTGTTTCTGTGGTCCGCCAAGGTGCTTTAATCACTCACCTGGAATCTTTGGCTCTTGTGAAGATATTTTCATGAGTGGATCATTATTCGAATTGAAGTTTCCACAACGGGATAAGTGGTGGAAGAGCTTATTCCACCATTTTGCTGACATCAGGCTAGGAATTGAGCCTTCAGTTAAAACTAATGCCGAGAAATAAGGGAAAAAATAGAAACCTGCAATATAGACAGGGAAGGAAAGGCCATTGAGTACAAAAAGAAAAGGGTATAGTGCCGTGTGATGGATTGTAAGATAGGTGATAGAAGTATTTCAAGAAGAGAGGGACGAACTGTGTCAAATGCAACAAATACTATAAATTTTGGGATAACTCTTAAGGTGAGGGAAATATACTAAAAATGAAATATTGTGATCATTGTAGAATTCTGTAGAATTATAAAAATCATTGAATTATACACTTATAGGTGAATCTTAGGATATATAAGATATACTTCAATGTATTGCATAGCTATGAAAGTGTGGTTTCCTTTCAGAGTCAGGAGGCAGGACAAAGAGGCCGAGACGTCACTCCGGCCTCCAGGGCCTCACACGTTGCCATTTGTGGATGCGTCGTGAGGCTCCTCCTCAGAACCAGGGCTGCTCAAGGAAGAGCTCACTTCCTAACGCGCGGAAGAATACTTGCCACAGTGGCTTGAAATGGGCCTCTCGAGGTGACATTTCAGTGACATTTTCCCCTTCCTGAAGACGCATGTAATTTTCTACATTCCAACCGGGGATAGAACTGTACCTGGTGAAGAAAACACATCTTTGAAGGCGCTAACCTCGAAAGCTCCCTAGATGTCAGTGACCGAGGGAGGAGGGGGTTCTTCTCACCTCCGTCTTGCCTTTGAGAGAGGAGCGGCATGTTTCCACTTTTGTGAACTTCCGGGAACCCCGCTGCCACCCCGATCCCTGGTTTGGCTGGGAAGGTGGGAGGTGGCGAAGCAAACATCCCGTCACCAGAGAATCCCGTCGAAGGCCGCGCTTGGAAAATGAGTCTGCAAAGAAACAGTTCACGCCACGCGTGGAGCCCTTGACCATGGTGTGGCGAACGTGCTCAGAGCCCAGAGGTGGGCAGGGGTGGACGGGGACGAGCGACTCCTTCTCCACTTGGGCCCTCCTGACCCCCTGCAGCTCTAGGGGAACCCCCCCAAAGGGCCCCCGCTCAGTGCGGCTCCTGTGCCATGCCACGGTGCACCCCACTTCCGTGGGCACCTCTTATTAAATGTGTGCCCAGATGGTCCCTCAGGATGGGGCCCCGCCTGTTGTCCCCACCTAGAAGTCCAGCCCCGGGAGGCAGGCTGCGGTCCTGCGCTGGACTGAATCTCCACTGTCTGGAACGGGGACTGCGGCTTTGGCGGCTCACAGGTCAGATTTACAGGAGGAAGGGAAGGGCCTGGCTGCCCGCAGTGCCAGCTCCTGGTGCTCTGTCACCCCACACTCACACAGCAGTGCCCTCCCCTCCTCCGTGCCGTGCTTCCTGCTGTCGCCTCCCTCAGGCTGCAGGGGCCTCTCTTCCCACCTGCCTCCAACCTTCAAGTCCTCCCTGTCCTTCAAGGCCTCGTCCAGATGCCACTCCCTCTGGACAAGCCGCCCCCTGCCGCCCCCCCCCGCCACCGCCACCCCGCCCTCCCCGCCTCCTAATTACCCCATCACGTGCCCCCTCCTCACTGACTGTTTCCAGGAGGCCCACCACCACCACACACACCCTTTATCGAGTAGTGTCGCTTTAGAGGCA
Organism: Diceros bicornis minor; assembly: GCF_020826845.1. Taxonomy (NCBI): domain Eukaryota; kingdom Metazoa; phylum Chordata; class Mammalia; order Perissodactyla; family Rhinocerotidae; genus Diceros; species Diceros bicornis. The sequence goes on from NC_080752.1 coordinate 56,001,970, forward strand.
GTCCCGAAGATGGTAGTACCGTACCTTCCTCTCACTATGTTCTGCTTCAATACTGGGGAGGCGTGTTGAGTCTGCCGCTGGGATCTTCACTAGGATTGTCTTGACTCTGTAGATCCTGTTGGGAAGAGCTGACATCTGCTGAACAATACCGAGTCAACCTATGAAGAAACATGGAGGAAGTCTGCATTGCTGTTGGTCTTCTGTGATTTCTTCTGTCAGCGTGTTGTAGACCTCCTCACATCGATCTTGTGCGTAAGTGTTTAGATTTACACCTGTGTGTGTCATTTTTGATGCTGATATCAATGATGTGTTTGTAACTTTAAATTCGAGGTGTTCACCGTTAGTATAGAAGAGAGTTGAGAATCATTTTCAAGCCCATTCATTAGCACGGTGATTAAGTCTTCCACAACCTGTGATGAGGCTCTGTTCTGCCTCGGGCTGTCTCTTCAGGCCTGGGATCCCTGGTCAGGAAGGTAGAGCCAGATCCAGTCCCCTGGGTGTTCACGGCACTCTTGATCCTACCGTCCCCCGGGGAGTGGAGGGTTTTGTGGGCTGTAAGCAGCGAAGAACCGCCACCGCCCCACTCTCCCCCGTTTGTTGCTGCGTCCCCGCTGTCCCCATCCGCGAGAACGCTTGGTGCCGCTGTTCGCAAACCAGTCGGCTAAACGACTTTTCACATCTGATCCCGTGATCGTCTGTTTTCTTTGCACTCCAGACGAAACCTAAAATCTGCAGATTTATTTTCACATACACAATACTGCTACCACCTTGTGTGGGCAGAACTTTCCGTGGACTCTACCCCCCCTTCTGCTCTGGGGAGACTTTGGCCAGGAGGGCCAATGGCCCTGGGAGGCCACCGTCAAGCTGTTCCCTTCTGTGAAGGAATTTCCGACCCGGCGACATGATGCAGGGAGCTCAGCTTCCAGGCGTCCTCTATGGGGAATGTGGATCTGAGAATTTCTGCCTGTTCTTCCAAGGGGATACGCAGGGAAGGGGAATTCATGCGACCCACAGTGGACGTGTCCTGTGGTTTGCCTCCGACGACAAAGGGAGAGGCAAGTCCTGGCTGAGCTCCCTTCCTGTGACAGCCAGGGAGAGCCAACGCTACGGAGAGATGCCACAGCCTCGGAACAAATGCGTGGCTGGGAGTGTACAGCCGAGTCAAGGGAAGGAGCACAGGCCTGTGAGACCAGAGCCAGCCTTGGGTCCTGCTCCAAATCCCAGAGAGGTGATCTGCAGTGTCCTGGAAAGGGAGGAGCTGGCTCGATCTCGGTGGTTCTTCTTTTATGATCGGAGTTTCGTGGGTGCAGGGGAATGTGCTGGAGTGGACCCCACATCCCCGGCTCTGCCTTGAGCATGAGGAAGAGCCATGGGGCTCTTATCCCCCAGTTCTGTGCCGGGGAAAGAAAGAGGCTTCCAGAAAATTCCCAAGGACTGAACTTGACTGTGAGCTCCCCGTGAGGCTGGGCCTGGAGGGAGCAGAAGCAGATACTGATAAGCCTTCCAGAACCGTGACTCCCCGCACAGGTCACACGCACATCCGTGGACACACACCATTCCTCACAACCACAGGGCAGACGCACGAGGTCAGGCGATTACCCTTCTCATGGGCTCCCCTCCCACAGCATCCGTTACGAGAGGTTGCATGACTGGGAGATACATTTAAGTACTCGTATATATCTTTAGCTGCTCTTCTGCTCTTTACTGTTACGTCTTCTCAAGCCGAGGAATATTTCCCGAGACGACCTTGAAGAAATTAATTGGAAATCTGAAGACTAAGGAGGGACTGCACTACGATGACGTGTATGTCCACATGCAGATCTGGAAAAAGTCGCAGGCTTAGTACAATCCACTAAAGTAGACTTTTGGTGCTCACGTAACTCAGTCATGCTTTTCTCTGCCTTCACACTGCACGTGTCATGATAGGGACTGGATAGGTCCTGTGATAGGTATTGGAGACTAAGCGGTGACACTGACAGGGAGACGCTTGAGCAGAGACCTGAAGGGAAGGAGGGAGACCAGCACGTGGGTCTCACAGGACAGGGATTCAAGGCAGAGAGAGGAGGAAACGTCAAGCCCTGGGGCAGGAGCATCTTGGCGCACTCGTGGAGCAGGAAGGAGGCCTGCGAGGCTGGGGCAGAGCGCGTGAGGGCCCAGCTGTGCAGTTCGACCGGGGAGGTAACCGGGGGTCAGATCCCGTAGGGCTCCTGGGGCATGGGTGTGTTTGACTTGCACTCTGATGAGTGGAAAGCTGCTGGGGGCGTGAGCTGAGGACGGACCTGACTGGATCCTCTGGAGCTGGGTGGAGAACCGACTGCACGGCTGAGGGCAGGAGAAGGAGCTTGGTTAGGAGCAGCCACGCTCATGTTGTCAAAAGGTGAAGGCGACTCTGAACAGGTAGGGTAGCGGGAGGCAAGGAATGGCCGGATGAGGGCATTACTCTGATGCTGGGAATGAAGGCTTTGCCGATGGGGTGGAGGTGAAGAGGAGAGAGGGGAGAGGTCAAGAAAGACCACAAAGCTGGGGCCTGAACCCCCGTCGGGGTGGAGTTGCCCACGTGGAAAAGAGGGAGAGCGGGTTCAGGGGAGAATTGGAGTATGGTGTGGGCTCGTTCGATGTCCACATGGGGATGTCACGGAGGCAGCTGGGTGGGTGTGAGTCCGGACTGTGTGGCAAGGTGTGGAAAGGATAAATAAACGTGGAAGTCACGACAGCACAGATGTCATTGAAGTCCGGAGACTGGCTAAGGTCAGCAAGGGCTCAAAAGCGGTCCAGGATCTACGTCCTGGGTCAACACTGATGCTGAGAGGTTTGGGAGAAACACAGACGTCAGCGATGGAGACAGAGAAGGAAAGGCTACTGAGGTCAGAGAAACACGCCAGCCGACGACAAGACAATCCTCGAAAGAGTAGAATGGACCGAACCGGCAACGAAGTGATGGAAGCATTTCAAGGAGAAGGGACCGACTGTGTCGAATGCAGCCAAGAGAGTCAAGGGTGAGTGATGGACTTTTCCTACAACGGCACTGTGATAGTTACACAACTCTGCACTTGTACAGAGAAAAATCAGTGAATTGCGTATTTCGGTGTGTGAATTGATGACACTAAATTGTGCCTCAAGAAAACGGTTTCAAAATAAAAGGGCATTTAGCGTGTATCTACCCAGCATTTCTACTCCCGGGTATTCTTCCCCCAAGGTAAATGAAACTACGTGCTTATAAGGCAGACGTATACGTGAATTTTCACAGCATCTCTGTTCATAACATACCACGCTTGAACTAACGCAGAAGTACATTATTATGTGAAGGGCTGGACATTTTGGGATATATTTACATGAGGTCAAAATACTCAGCCTTCAAAGGAGGGCGTACTGCTTATTCAAAGAAAAATATATAGATCTCAAAAAACATTGCTTTGAGCAAAACAGACAGACATCGAACTGTAGGCCGTGATTTACTTCCTTTTCATGAAGTTCTGCCACGACCCAACTGAAGGATGTCAACAGAAATGAAAACAGAGGCTGCGCATGTCGAGGGTGGTTGGGTCTCAATTGAAACGTTGCAGAGGGCTGTTTTCTGTAGTCATGGGAATGATTCATATAGGGGAGGGGGTTTGGACGCTCTAGGGGTTCGTGAAGTGTCGAAGATTGGTCAAGTCACGCAGCTAATGTTGACACGTTTCACTCTATTTTCATTTGATTTGACTAAAAAGCGAAAAGAAAGAGGGAAATCAGAAGGAACACTGAACCGTCATGGAGCTACGCATAGTTTATTTACAGATCTCCCCCCAGCCCCACCATGTAAGTGACCTTTCCAGACTGTCAGTTGCCGGTCGGGTTCCAGGCGGAATGTCGGGAGCCGACATTTGTTGTGGCTGGTGTTGCCACGGTGACTGGGCAGAGCCCTGTGGTGGGTCAGTGCCATGGAGGGGCTGCCGTCCTCTGTGGAGCTGGGCTTTGGGCCGATCCTCGGCAAGCTGGGCGAGGTGGTGGTGGCGCTGCTGCCCGATGGCCTGAGTCCACGCCTCACTTGCCACAGCCTCCAGTGGGAGACAGTGATGCGCCCACCTGTCGTCGGTTTACTGGTGGGTCTCTTATTTCTCTTCAGACTTGTTCAGTCTGTTAGAAGTCGACGTTACGTGAGACGTGAAAAGCGGCTGGCAGAAGCAGTGGCTGCAGCGATTGAGGAGAAATGCCAGCTCATTGACAAGCTCAGCGCTGCTCAAGAGGAGTATATGGGGATCGACTCGTCTTCAGAGAACGCCAGGCTAGAGAGAGAGTCGCTAAATATACCCGGCCTCACAGACGCTTACCGAAAGGTGACGAGGACCAACTCAGTGCTGATGGAGGAATTAACTGGCCTGGTTCGAGAACTGAAGGCAGAGAGAGCCAAACGGTCGAAAGAAGAAGGAGAGATGGCCGAGATGCTAAAAGCGCTCGCGTCCGTAGAAGCGGTCGTGAGATCCAGCACGTCACGAGGAGCTTTGCCAAAGCTGCCCGGAGGCCGAGAGCCAAGCCCTGCTGGTCCCTTCCCCGGCGGTGGGCCTGGGTCTTAGAGCGGGCCTGTTCTCTCCCCCTCCACGCAGGCCTCCCAAGCCGCCTGGCTGCCTCCAGCCAGCTGGACCTCCATCGGAGCGTTCCTGAGGCCAGTGGATGCAGGGGAGCCCCTTCGCTGGGCTGGAGATCCTCTACCTTCGCCTGCTGGACACCGCAGACGGCTCCTTCGCGGTCAGTTCCTCCAAATCGACAGACTTTTGGAATTCCTAGAGCACACCGAGAAAAGTGGGACTTTGTTTCACTTCACGGACTGTTTGGATTATCCCTCGTTAGTAGTGAAGAAGAGACTGATCTTTTCCTTAAATTGAACCTTCATCAAACTACCTTTCTCTAGACGGTATTGTGTAAATATTATGTATATATTAAACTTCAGTGAATTATTAACGGTGTCTGTCTCAGTGTTGCATTGAAAGTTGTAAATGTGCGCCATGTAGCAGTCAAGACTTTTAGCAATCGACAGCAGTCTTGTTTCAGAGTAGTATTCCCAAGAGTCGCGACTCACAGGTCGAAGGAGCTTTCTTGGACTAAGTATGTAGTGGTTAGAAAAAGAAAAAGCTGATCGATCTCTTTGGGGATCAAGTTACATTGCCTGGTTAGAGAGAGGTTTGCCTTATTTTGTGACTTGATTCTAATGTGGCAACGGCTAAACAATTTTAAAGAAACAAATGATAAACTACGTGGAGGTTTGTCCTTGCACTACACGAAGGCCGAGGGAGAGTTTACTGATGAAGAGGAAATCACCTTTGACATGTGGGGGGAACCTCCTCGTTGCTGCCCTCGGCCCCCTCTACTCACCAGCTAACGCTCCACACTGGAAAGCTGAGGGAAGTCTCAGGGGTTTCTCTCCCATGTGACGAAGTGAGGGTCTCGATCATTCCTAGTTTCACTCACAGATAATGTCCCCCAGTTAGGCAACGAGCAGCAGCTGCGGATGACTCTAGTGGCAGGAAAGCAGCAAGTGGCAGTTGGAGCAAATAGGAGGGGTCACATGAGACAAATGGCAGAGACAGCATCAGCAGCACAGAAAGGATTTCTCCTCTTAAGTCGAGAGAAAGCAACAAACCAAAAACCTGCGCTTGCCTTGGAAACAGAGCAATGAAGACTCGAATGCGAGAGCCTGCCCTTGTGTTGCTGACATTTTAGGAAGGACAGGCAGGTGCTAAAGAATCAAATTGAGTAGAAGACATGGCATATTAGGTGATAACGAATGTTCTGGAGAAGAATAAACAAGGCAGGGTAAGGGGTGATGGGTGTGGGAATGGGGGGCACACTTGCCTAGACACACACTCTCGGTGGGAGTGGTCACCTGAGCACTGAGGAGCCCTGGAGGAGAGCTCTGTAGGCAGGGGGTGCAGAACGGGCCATGGCTCTGAAGGCGGCATGAGCACGGTGAGTGTGAGAAGCGACCAGGAGCCAGAGTGGCCCGAGTGCAGTGAGTGAAGCCAGAGAGAAGGGGGTCAAGGCCATCAGGGGTCAGAAGGTGGAGGGAGTCGAATCCACCGTAAAGAGTTTGGTTTCCCTTTCAAAGGACAGAAGCTGCCATGGGGAAGAGGAGAACAGAGGGAAACCTGTGGGAGAGCATGGCAGGGACTCGAGGCTGAGGATGGTGAAGGCTGCCCCCGGGCAGCGGTGGAGGTGGAGACGGAGAGGTGGGGTGGGATCCGGGACCTGTCCTGCAGGCAGAGACCGTGAGACGTGCTGATGCCTGTGGGTGTGAGAAAAGAGAGGAGTCGGCATGGGGACGGGAGCCCCAGGTGAGGGGTGGTGTCCTTCAGCGAGATGGGGGGAATGGCAGAGGAGTGCCTTTGGACGGGAAATCAGAGTGGGCCTCTGTGAGAGTTAGGTTTCAGGGCCCCTCAGCCAGCAGAGTAGAAATACCAACTGTTCGGAGGAGACAGGTGTCTGCGCTCAGAGGAGCGTTCACGGCTGCAGATAGAAGTACGCAGGGGCATCGGGGAGGGAAGTTCCCGTAGCAGAGACGATGTCCAAGGGCCGAGAAGATGCCACAGGGTAGACTCCATGGGCCTGTTTGCGGCGAGAGCCCATCTTACAGATGCAGAAGCTGAGGCCCAGAGAAGTGAAGTGAATATTTACCTCTTCCTTTCTCTGGAGTGGAAGGGTCAGTAATCAGCCCAGGCCTGCCTCTGGTGTCCTGGGCTTGGAGGCCTCACAGATGAAAACAGTAGAGAACAGAAGCCAGGTGTCCCATGGGAGCCAGGTGACCAGGGGAGCACAGGAAGCCTCAAGCAGCTGTCTTGAAGGTCCACTGAGCCTGAATCCATTTGTGGGGTTGGGGGTGGTGGGGGCGGGTCGAGGGGGCTGGGAGGCCCTAAAAGATGGTGTCTGTAGCTGGCGTGGGTTTTATGGTGGCATTTCTAGGGGACAGAGATGAAGCTGGCCTCTTTTCTTTCCTCTTGATACTTCTCCTGTCCCCATTTCTTTCTTTGTTTTTGGCAGGGAGGGCCCGGGGGTGATGCCACTTCTCAGGTTTTAGGGCAGCTCCTAGCTCTGGAAGCGGGGTTGCCTTTTAGAGCCAGGAGGAAGGGCCGAGAGGCCCAGACGTCGCTCCGGGCTCGAGGGCCTCACACGTTGCCATTTGTGGATGCGTCGTGAGGCTCCTCCTCAGAACCAGGGCTGCTCAGGGAAGAGCTCACTTCCTAACGTGCGGAAGAATACTTGCCACAGTGGCTTGAAATGGGCCTCTCGAGGTGACATTTCGGTGACTTTTTCCCCTTCCTGAAGACGCATATAAGTTTTACATTCCAAACGGGTATAGAACTGTACCTGGTGAAGAGAACAGATCTTTGAAGGCGCTAACCTCGAAAGCTCCCTAGGTGTCAGTGACCGAGGGAGGAGGGGGTTCTTCTCACCTCCGTCTTGCCTTTGAGAGAGGAGCGGCGTGTTTCCACTTTTGTGAACTTCCGGGAACCCCGCTGCCACCCCGATCCCTGGTTTGGCTGGGAAGGTGGGAGGTGGCGAAGCAAACATCCCGTCACCAGCGAATCCCGTCGAAGGCCGCGCTTGGCAAATGAGTCTGCAAAGAAACAGTTCACGCCACGCGTGGAGCCCTTGACCATGGTGTCGCGAACGTGCTCAGAGCCCAGAGGTGGGCAGGGGTGGACGGGGACGAGCGACTCCTTCTCCACTTGGGCCCTCCTGACCACCCGCAGCTCTAGGGGAACCCCCCCAAAGGGCCCCCGCTCAGTGCGGCTCCTGTGCCATGCCACGGTGCACCCCACTTCCGTGGGCACCTCTTATTAAATGTGTGCCCAGATGGTCCCTCAGGATGGGGCCCCCCCTGTTGTCCCCACCTAGAAGTCCAGCCCCGGGAGGCAGGCTGCGGTCCTGCGCTGGACTGAATGTCCACTGTCTGGAACGGGGACTGCGGCGTTGGCGGCTCACAGGTCAGATTTACAGGAGGAAGGGAAGGGCCTGGCTGCCCGCAGTGCCAGCTCCTGGTGCTCTGTCACCCCACACTCACACAGCGGTGCCCTCCCCTCCTCCGTGCCGTGCTTCCTGCTGTCGCCTCCCTCAGGCTGCAGGGGCCTCTCTTCCCACCTGCCTCCAACCTTCAAGTCCTCCCTGTCCTTCAAGGCCTCGTCCAGGTGCCACTCCCTCTGGACAAGCCGCCCCCTGCCGCCCCCCCCCGCCCCCCCGCCCCCGCCCCCGCCCCCCCCCGCCCTCCCCGCCTCCTAAGTACCCCATCACGTGCCCCCTCCTCACTGACTGTTTCCAGGAGGCCCACCACCACCACCACACACCCTTTATCGAGTAGTGTAGCTTTAGAGGCAGTCCCGAAGATGGTAGTACCGTACCTTCCTCTCACTATGTTCTGCTTCCATACTGGGGAGGCGTGTTGAGTCTGCCGCTGGGATCTTCACTAGGATTGTCTTGACTCTGTAGATCCTGTTGGGAAGAGCTGACATCTGCTGAACAATACCGAGTCAACCTATGAAGAAACATGGAGGAAGTCTGCATTGCTGTTGGTCTTCTGTGATTTCTTCTGTCAGCGTGTTGTAGACCTCCTCACATCGATCTTGTGCGTAAGTGTTTAGATTTACACCTGTGTGTGTCATTTTTGATGCTGATATCAATGATGTGTTTGTAACTTTAAATTCGAGGTGTTCACCGTTAGTATAGAAGAGAGTTGAGAATCATTTTCAAGCCCATTCATTAGCACGGTGATTAAGTCTTCCACAACCTGTGATGAGGCTCTGTTCTGCCTGGGGCTGTCTCTTCAGGCCTGGGATCCCTGGTCAGGAAGGTAGAGCCAGATCCAGTCCCCTGGGTGTTCACGGCACTCTTGATCCTACCGTCCCCCGGGGAGTGGAGGGTTTTGTGGGCTGTAAGCAGCGAAGAACCGCCACCGCCCCACTCTCCCCAGTTTGTTGCTGCGTCCCCGCTGTCCCCATCCGCGAGAACGCTTGGTGCCGCTGTTCGCAAACCAGTCGGCTAAACGACTTTTCACATCTGATCCCGTGATCGTCTGTTTTCTTTGCACTCCAGACGAAACCTAAAATCTGCAGATTTATTTTCACATACACAATACTGCTACCACCTTGTATGGGCAGAACTTTCCGTGGACTCTACCCCCCCTTCTGCTCTGGGGAGACTTTGGCCAGGAGGGCCAATGGCCCTGGGAGGCCACCGTCAAGCTGTTCCCTTCTGTGAAGGAATTTCCGACCCGGCGACATGATGCAGGGAGCTCAGCTTCCAGGCGTCCTCTATGGGGAATGTGGATCTGAGAATTTCTGCCTGTTCTTCCAAGGGGATACGCAGGGAAGGGGAATTCATGCGACCCACAGTGGACGTGTCCTGTGGTTTGCCTCCGACGACAAAGGGAGAGGCAAGTCCTGGCTGAGCTCCCTTCCTGTGACAGCCAGGGAGAGCCAACGCTACGGAGAGATGCCACAGCCTCGGAACAAATGCGTGGCTGGGAGTGTACAGCCGAGTCAAGGGAAGGAGCACAGGCCTGTGAGACCAGAGCCAGCCTTGGGTCCTGCTCCAAATCCCAGAGAGGTGATCTGCAGTGTCCTGGAAAGGGAGGAGCTGGCTCGATCTCGGTGGTTCTTCTTTTATGATCGGAGTTTCGTGGGTGCAGGGGAATGTGCTGGAGTGGACCCCACATCCCCGGCTCTGCCTTGAGCATGAGGAAGAGCCATGGGGCTCTTATCCCCCAGTTCTGTGCCGGGGAAAGAAAGAGGCTTCCAGAAAATTCCCAAGGACTGAACTTGACTGTGAGCTCCCCGTGAGGCTGGGCCTGGAGGGAGCAGAAGCAGATACTGATAAGCCTTCCAGAACCGTGACTCCCCGCACAGGTCACACGCACATCCGTGGACACACACCATTCCTCACAACCACAGGGCAGACGCCCGAGGTCAGGCGATTACCCTTCTCATGGGCTCCCCTCCCACAGCATCCGTTACGAGAGGTTGCATGACTGGGAGATACATTTAAGTACTCGTATATATCTTTAGCTGCTCTTCTGCTCTTTACTGTTACGTCTTCTCAAGCCGAGGAATATTTCCCGAGACGACCTTGAAGAAATTAATTGGAAATCTGAAGACTAAGGAGGGACTGCACTACGATGACGTGTATGTCCACATGCAGATCTGGAAAAAGTCGCAGGCTTAGTACAATCCACTAAAGTAGACTTTTGGTGCTCACGTAACTCAGTCATGCTTTTCTCTGCCTTCACACTGCACGTGTCATGATAGGGACTGGATAGGTCCTGTGATAGGTATTGGAGACTAAGCGGTGACACTGACAGGGAGACGCTTGAGCAGAGACCTGAAGGGAAGGAGGGAGACCAGCACGTGGGTCTCACAGGACAGGGATTCAAGGCAGAGAGAGGAGGAAACGTCAAGCCCTGGGGCAGGAGCATCTTGGCGCACTCGTGGAGCAGGAAGGAGGCCTGCGAGGCTGGGGCAGAGCGCGTGAGGGCCCAGCTGTGCAGTTCGACCGGGGAGGTAACCGGGGGTCAGATCCCGTAGGGCTCCTGGGGCATGGGTGTGTTTGACTTGCACTCTGATGAGTGGAAAGCTGCTGGGGGCGTGAGCTGAGGACGGACCTGACTGGATCCTCTGGAGCTGGGTGGAGAACCGACTGCACGGCTGAGGGCAGGAGAAGGAGCTTGGTTAGGAGCAGCCACGCTCATGTTGTCAAAAGGTGAAGGCGACTCTGAACAGGTAGGGTAGCGGGAGGCAAGGAATGGCCGGATGAGGGCATTACTCTGATGCTGGGAATGAAGGCTTTGCCGATGGGGTGGAGGTGAAGAGGAGAGAGGGGAGAGGTCAAGAAAGACCACAAAGCTGGGGCCTGAACCCCCGTCGGGGTGGAGTTGCCCACGTGGAAAAGAGGGAGAGCGGGTTCAGGGGAGAATTGGAGTATGGTGTGGGCTCGTTCGATGTCCACGTGGGGATGTCACGGAGGCAGCTGGGTGGGTGTGAGTCCGGACTGTGTGGCAAGGTGTGGAAAGGATAAATAAACGTGGAAGTCACGACAGCACAGATGTCATTGAAGTCCGGAGACTGGCTAAGGTCAGCAAGGGCTCAAAAGCGGTCCAGGATCTACGTCCTGGGTCAACACTGATGCTGAGAGGTTTGGGAGAAACACAGACGTCAGCGATGGAGACAGAGAAGGAAAGGCTACTGAGGTCAGAGAAACACGCCAGCCGACGACAAGACAATCCTCGAAAGAGTAGAATGGACCGAACCGGCAACGAAGTGATGGAAGCATTTCAAGGAGAAGGGACCGACTGTGTCGAATGCAGCCAAGAGAGTCAAGGGTGAGTGATGGACTTTTCCTACAACGGCACTGTGATAGTTACACAACTCTGCACTTGTACAGAGAAAAATCAGTGAATTGCGTATTTCGGTGTGTGAATTGATGACACTAAATTGTGCCTCAAGAAAACGGTTTCAAAATAAAAGGGCATTTAGCGTGTATCTACCCAGCATTTCTACTCCCGGGTATTCTTCCCCCAAGGTAAATGAAACTACGTGCTTATAAGGCAGACGTATACGTGAATTTTCACAGCATCTCTGTTCATAACATACCACGCTTGAACTAACGCAGAAGTACATTATTATGTGAAGGGCTGGACATTTTGGGATATATTTACATGAGGTCAAAATACTCAGCCTTCAAAGGAGGGCGTACTGCTTATTCAAAGAAAAATATATAGATCTCAAAAAACATTGCTTTGAGCAAAACAGACAGACATCGAACTGTAGGCCGTGATTTACTTCCTTTTCATGAAGTTCTGCCACGACCCAACTGAAGGATGTCAACAGAAATGAAAACAGAGGCTGCGCATGTCGAGGGTGGTTGGGTCTCAATTGAAACGTTGCAGAGGGCTGTTTTCTGTAGTCATGGGAATGATTCATATAGGGGAGGGGGTTTGGACGCTCTAGGGGTTCGTGAAGTGTCGAAGATTGGTCAAGTCACGCAGCTAATGTTGACACGTTTCACTCTATTTTCATTTGATTTGACTAAAAAGCGAAAAGAAAGAGGGAAATCAGAAGGAACACTGAACCGTCATGGAGCTACGCATAGTTTATTTACAGATCTCCCCCCAGCCCCACCATGTAAGTGAGCTTTCCAGACTGTCAGTTGCCGGTCGGGTTCCAGGCGGAATGTCGGGAGCCGACATTTGTTGTGGCTGGTGTTGCCACGGTGACTGGGCAGAGCCCTGTGGTGGGTCAGTGCCATGGAGGGGCTGCCGTCCTCTGTGGAGCTGGGCTTTGGGCCGATCCTCGGCAAGCTGGGCGAGGTGGTGGTGGCGCTGCTGCCCGATGGCCTGAGTCCACGCCTCACTTGCCACAGCCTCCAGTGGGAGACAGTGATGCGCCCACCCGTCGTCGGTTTACTGGTGGGTCTCTTATTTCTCTTCAGACTTGTTCAGTCTGTTAGAAGTCGACGTTACGTGAGACGTGAAAAGCGGCTGGCAGAAGCAGTGGCTGCAGCGATTGAGGAGAAATGCCAGCTCATTGACAAGCTCAGCGCTGCTCAAGAGGAGTATATGGGGATCGACTCGTCTTCAGAGAACGCCAGGCTAGAGAGAGAGTCGCTAAATATACCCGGCCTCACAGACGCTTACCGAAAGGTGACGAGGACCAACTCAGTGCTGATGGAGGAATTAACTGGCCTGGTTCGAGAACTGAAGGCAGAGAGAGCCAAACGGTCGAAAGAAGAAGGAGAGATGGCCGAGATGCTAAAAGCGCTCGCGTCCGTAGAAGCGGTCGTGAGATCCAGCACGTCACGAGGAGCTTTGCCAAAGCTGCCCGGAGGCCGAGAGCCAAGCCCTGCTGGTCCCTTCCCCGGCGGTGGGCCTGGGTCTTAGAGCGGGCCTGTTCTCTCCCCCTCCACGCAGGCCTCCCAAGCCGCCTGGCTGCCTCCAGCCAGCTGGACCTCCATCGGAGCGTTCCTGAGGCCAGTGGATGCAGGGGAGCCCCTTCGCTGGGCTGGAGATCCTCTACCTTCGCCTGCTGGACACCGCAGACGGCTCCTTCGCGGTCAGTTCCTCCAAATCGACAGACTTTTGGAATTCCTAGAGCACACCGAGAAAAGTGGGACTTTGTTTCACTTCACGGACTGTTTGGATTATCCCTCGTTAGTAGTGAAGAAGAGACTGATCTTTTCCTTAAATTGAACCTTCATCAAACTACCTTTCTCTAGACGGTATTGTGTAAATATTATGTATATATTAAACTTCAGTGAATTATTAACGGTGTCTGTCTCAGTGTTGCATTGAAAGTTGTAAATGTGCGCCATGTAGCAGTCAAGACTTTTAGCAATCGACAGCAGTCTTGTTTCAGAGTAGTATTCCCAAGAGTCGCGACTCACAGGTCGAAGGAGCTTTCTTGGACTAAGTATGTAGTGGTTAGAAAAAGAAAAAGCTGATCGATCTCTTTGGGGATCAAGTTACATTGCCTGGTTAGAGAGAGGTTTGCCTTATTTTGTGACTTGATTCTAATGTGGCAACGGCTAAACAATTTTAAAGAAACAAATGATAAACTACGTGGAGGTTTGTCCTTGCACTACACGAAGGCCGAGGGAGAGTTTACTGATGAAGAGGAAATCACCTTTGACATGTGGGGGGAACCTCCTCGTTGCTGCCCTCGGCCCCCTCTACTCACCAGCTAACGCTCCACACTGGAAAGCTGAGGGAAGTCTCAGGGGTTTCTCTCCCATGTGACGAAGTGAGGGTCTCGATCATTCCTAGTTTCACTCACAGATAATGTCCCCCAGTTAGGCAACGAGCAGCAGCTGCGGATGACTCTAGTGGCAGGAAAGCAGCAAGTGGCAGTTGGAGCAAATAGGAGGGGTCACATGAGACAAATGGCAGAGACAGCATCAGCAGCACAGAAAGGATTTCTCCTCTTAAGTCGAGAGAAAGCAACAAACCAAAAACCTGCGCTTGCCTTGGAAACAGAGCAATGAAGACTCGAATGCGAGAGCCTGCCCTTGTGTTGCTGACATTTTAGGAAGGACAGGCAGGTGCTAAAGAATCAAATTGAGTAGAAGACATGGCATATTAGGTGATAACGAATGTTCTGGAGAAGAATAAACAAGGCAGGGTAAGGGGTGATGGGTGTGGGAATGGGGGGCACACTTGCCTAGACACACACTCTCGGTGGGAGTGGTCACCTGAGCACTGAGGAGCCCTGGAGGAGAGCTCTGTAGGCAGGGGGTGCAGAACGGGCCATGGCTCTGAAGGCGGCATGAGCACGGTGAGTGTGAGAAGCGACCAGGAGCCAGAGTGGCCCGAGTGCAGTGAGTGAAGCCAGAGAGAAGGGGGTCAAGGCCATCAGGGGTCAGAAGGTGGAGGGAGTCGAATCCACCGTAAAGAGTTTGGTTTCCCTTTCAAAGGACAGAAGCTGCCATGGGGAAGAGGAGAACAGAGGGAAACCTGTGGGAGAGCATGGCAGGGACTCGAGGCTGAGGATGGTGAAGGCTGCCCCCGGGCAGCGGTGGAGGTGGAGACGGAGAGGTGGGGTGGGATCCGGGACCTGTCCTGCAGGCAGAGACCGTGAGACGTGCTGATGCCTGTGGGTGTGAGAAAAGAGAGGCGTCGGCATGGGGACGGGAGCCCCAGGTGAGGGGTGGTGTCCTTCAGCGAGATGGGGGGAATGGCAGAGGAGTGCCTTTGGACGGGAAATCAGAGTGGGCCTCTGTGAGAGTTAGGTTTCAGGGCCCCTCAGCCAGCAGAGTAGAAATACCAACTGTTCGGAGGAGACAGGTGTCTGCGCTCAGAGGAGCGTTCACGGCTGCAGATAGAAGTACGCAGGGGCATCGGGGAGGGAAGTTCCCGTAGCAGAGACGATGTCCAAGGGCCGAGAAGATGCCACAGGGTAGACTCCATGGGCCTGTTTGCGGCGAGAGCCCATCTTACAGATGCAGAAGCTGAGGCCCAGAGAAGTGAAGTGAATATTTACCTCTTCCTTTCTCTGGAGTGGAAGGGTCAGTAATCAGCCCAGGCCTGCCTCTGGTGTCCTGGGCTTGGAGGCCTCACAGATGAAAACAGTAGAGAACAGAAGCCAGGTGTCCCATGGGAGCCAGGTGACCAGGGGAGCACAGGAAGCCTCAAGCAGCTGTCTTGAAGGTCCACTGAGCCTGAATCCATTTGTGGGGTTGGGGGTGGTGGGGGCGGGTCGAGGGGGCTGGGAGGCCCTAAAAGATGGTGTCTGTAGCTGGCGTGGGTTTTATGGTGGCATTTCTAGGGGACAGAGATGAAGCTGGCCTCTTTTCTTTCCTCTTGATACTTCTCCTGTCCCCATTTCTTTCTTTGTTTTTGGCAGGGAGGGCCCGGGGGTGATGCCACTTCTCAGGTTTTAGGGCAGCTCCTAGCTCTGGAAGCGGGGTTGCCTTTTAGAGCCAGGAGGAAGGGCCGAGAGGCCCAGACGTCGCTCCGGGCTCGAGGGCCTCACACGTTGCCATTTGTGGATGCGTCGTGAGGCTCCTCCTCAGAACCAGGGCTGCTCAGGGAAGAGCTCACTTCCTAACGTGCGGAAGAATACTTGCCACAGTGGCTTGAAATGGGCCTCTCGAGGTGACATTTCGGTGACTTTTTCCCCTTCCTGAAGACGCATATAAGTTTTACATTCCAAACGGGTATAGAACTGTACCTGGTGAAGAGAACAGATCTTTGAAGGCGCTAACCTCGAAAGCTCCCTAGGTGTCAGTGACCGAGGGAGGAGGGGGTTCTTCTCACCTCCGTCTTGCCTTTGAGAGAGGAGCGGCGTGTTTCCACTTTTGTGAACTTCCGGGAACCCCGCTGCCACCCCGATCCCTGGTTTGGCTGGGAAGGTGGGAGGTGGCGAAGCAAACATCCCGTCACCAGCGAATCCCGTCGAAGGCCGCGCTTGGCAAATGAGTCTGCAAAGAAACAGTTCACGCCACGCGTGGAGCCCTTGACCATGGTGTCGCGAACGTGCTCAGAGCCCAGAGGTGGGCAGGGGTGGACGGGGACGAGCGACTCCTTCTCCACTTGGGCCCTCCTGACCACCCGCAGCTCTAGGGGAACCCCCCCAAAGGGCCCCCGCTCAGTGCGGCTCCTGTGCCATGCCACGGTGCACCCCACTTCCGTGGGCACCTCTTATTAAATGTGTGCCCAGATGGTCCCTCAGGATGGGGCCCCCCCTGTTGTCCCCACCTAGAAGTCCAGCCCCGGGAGGCAGGCTGCGGTCCTGCGCTGGACTGAATGTCCACTGTCTGGAACGGGGACTGCGGCGTTGGCGGCTCACAGGTCAGATTTACAGGAGGAAGGGAAGGGCCTGGCTGCCCGCAGTGCCAGCTCCTGGTGCTCTGTCACCCCACACTCACACAGCGGTGCCCTCCCCTCCTCCGTGCCGTGCTTCCTGCTGTCGCCTCCCTCAGGCTGCAGGGGCCTCTCTTCCCACCTGCCTCCAACCTTCAAGTCCTCCCTGTCCTTCAAGGCCTCGTCCAGGTGCCACTCCCTCTGGACAAGCCGCCCCCTGCCGCCCCCCCCCGCCCCCCCCGCCCCCGCCACCGCCCCCCCCGCCCTCCCCGCCTCCTAAGTACCCCATCACGTGCCCCCTCCTCACTGACTGTTTCCAGGAGGCCCACCACCACCACCACACACCCTTTATCGAGTAGTGTAGCTTTAGAGGCAGTCCCGAAGATGGTAGTACCGTACCTTCCTCTCACTATGTTCTGCTTCCATACTGGGGAGGCGTGTTGAGTCTGCCGCTGGGATCTTCACTAGGATTGTCTTGACTCTGTAGATCCTGTTGGGAAGAGCTGACATCTGCTGAACAATACCGAGTCAACCTATGAAGAAACATGGAGGAAGTCTGCATTGCTGTTGGTCTTCTGTGATTTCTTCTGTCAGCGTGTTGTAGACCTCCTCACATCGATCTTGTGCGTAAGTGTTTAGATTTACACCTGTGTGTGTCATTTTTGATGCTGATATCAATGATGTGTTTGTAACTTTAAATTCGAGGTGTTCACCGTTAGTATAGAAGAGAGTTGAGAATCATTTTCAAGCCCATTCATTAGCACGGTGATTAAGTCTTCCACAACCTGTGATGAGGCTCTGTTCTGCCTGGGGCTGTCTCTTCAGGCCTGGGATCCCTGGTCAGGAAGGTAGAGCCAGATCCAGTCCCCTGGGTGTTCACGGCACTCTTGATCCTACCGTCCCCCGGGGAGTGGAGGGTTTTGTGGGCTGTAAGCAGCGAAGAACCGCCACCGCCCCACTCTCCCCAGTTTGTTGCTGCGTCCCCGCTGTCCCCATCCGCGAGAACGCTTGGTGCCGCTGTTCGCAAACCAGTCGGCTAAACGACTTTTCACATCTGATCCCGTGATCGTCTGTTTTCTTTGCACTCCAGACGAAACCTAAAATCTGCAGATTTATTTTCACATACACAATACTGCTACCACCTTGTATGGGCAGAACTTTCCGTGGACTCTACCCCCCCTTCTGCTCTGGGGAGACTTTGGCCAGGAGGGCCAATGGCCCTGGGAGGCCACCGTCAAGCTGTTCCCTTCTGTGAAGGAATTTCCGACCCGGCGACATGATGCAGGGAGCTCAGCTTCCAGGCGTCCTCTATGGGGAATGTGGATCTGAGAATTTCTGCCTGTTCTTCCAAGGGGATACGCAGGGAAGGGGAATTCATGCGACCCACAGTGGACGTGTCCTGTGGTTTGCCTCCGACGACAAAGGGAGAGGCAAGTCCTGGCTGAGCTCCCTTCCTGTGACAGCCAGGGAGAGCCAACGCTACGGAGAGATGCCACAGCCTCGGAACAAATGCGTGGCTGGGAGTGTACAGCCGAGTCAAGGGAAGGAGCACAGGCCTGTGAGACCAGAGCCAGCCTTGGGTCCTGCTCCAAATCCCAGAGAGGTGATCTGCAGTGTCCTGGAAAGGGAGGAGCTGGCTCGATCTCGGTGGTTCTTCTTTTATGATCGGAGTTTCGTGGGTGCAGGGGAATGTGCTGGAGTGGACCCCACATCCCCGGCTCTGCCTTGAGCATGAGGAAGAGCCATGGGGCTCTTATCCCCCAGTTCTGTGCCGGGGAAAGAAAGAGGCTTCCAGAAAATTCCCAAGGACTGAACTTGACTGTGAGCTCCCCGTGAGGCTGGGCCTGGAGGGAGCAGAAGCAGATACTGATAAGCCTTCCAGAACCGTGACTCCCCGCACAGGTCACACGCACATCCGTGGACACACACCATTCCTCACAACCACAGGGCAGACGCCCGAGGTCAGGCGATTACCCTTCTCATGGGCTCCCCTCCCACAGCATCCGTTACGAGAGGTTGCATGACTGGGAGATACATTTAAGTACTCGTATATATCTTTAGCTGCTCTTCTGCTCTTTACTGTTACGTCTTCTCAAGCCGAGGAATATTTCCCGAGACGACCTTGAAGAAATTAATTGGAAATCTGAAGACTAAGGAGGGACTGCACTACGATGACGTGTATGTCCACATGCAGATCTGGAAAAAGTCGCAGGCTTAGTACAATCCACTAAAGTAGACTTTTGGTGCTCACGTAACTCAGTCATGCTTTTCTCTGCCTTCACACTGCACGTGTCATGATAGGGACTGGATAGGTCCTGTGATAGGTATTGGAGACTAAGCGGTGACACTGACAGGGAGACGCTTGAGCAGAGACCTGAAGGGAAGGAGGGAGACCAGCACGTGGGTCTCACAGGACAGGGATTCAAGGCAGAGAGAGGAGGAAACGTCAAGCCCTGGGGCAGGAGCATCTTGGCGCACTCGTGGAGCAGGAAGGAGGCCTGCGAGGCTGGGGCAGAGCGCGTGAGGGCCCAGCTGTGCAGTTCGACCGGGGAGGTAACCGGGGGTCAGATCCCGTAGGGCTCCTGGGGCATGGGTGTGTTTGACTTGCACTCTGATGAGTGGAAAGCTGCTGGGGGCGTGAGCTGAGGACGGACCTGACTGGATCCTCTGGAGCTGGGTGGAGAACCGACTGCACGGCTGAGGGCAGGAGAAGGAGCTTGGTTAGGAGCAGCCACGCTCATGTTGTCAAAAGGTGAAGGCGACTCTGAACAGGTAGGGTAGCGGGAGGCAAGGAATGGCCGGATGAGGGCATTACTCTGATGCTGGGAATGAAGGCTTTGCCGATGGGGTGGAGGTGAAGAGGAGAGAGGGGAGAGGTCAAGAAAGACCACAAAGCTGGGGCCTGAACCCCCGTCGGGGTGGAGTTGCCCACGTGGAAAAGAGGGAGAGCGGGTTCAGGGGAGAATTGGAGTATGGTGTGGGCTCGTTCGATGTCCACGTGGGGATGTCACGGAGGCAGCTGGGTGGGTGTGAGTCCGGACTGTGTGGCAAGGTGTGGAAAGGATAAATAAACGTGGAAGTCACGACAGCACAGATGTCATTGAAGTCCGGAGACTGGCTAAGGTCAGCAAGGGCTCAAAAGCGGTCCAGGATCTACGTCCTGGGTCAACACTGATGCTGAGAGGTTTGGGAGAAACACAGACGTCAGCGATGGAGACAGAGAAGGAAAGGCTACTGAGGTCAGAGAAACACGCCAGCCGACGACAAGACAATCCTCGAAAGAGTAGAATGGACCGAACCGGCAACGAAGTGATGGAAGCATTTCAAGGAGAAGGGACCGACTGTGTCGAATGCAGCCAAGAGAGTCAAGGGTGAGTGATGGACTTTTCCTACAACGGCACTGTGATAGTTACACAACTCTGCACTTGTACAGAGAAAAATCAGTGAATTGCGTATTTCGGTGTGTGAATTGATGACACTAAATTGTGCCTCAAGAAAACGGTTTCAAAATAAAAGGGCATTTAGCGTGTATCTACCCAGCATTTCTACTCCCGGGTATTCTTCCCCCAAGGTAAATGAAACTACGTGCTTATAAGGCAGACGTATACGTGAATTTTCACAGCATCTCTGTTCATAACATACCACGCTTGAACTAACGCAGAAGTACATTATTATGTGAAGGGCTGGACATTTTGGGATATATTTACATGAGGTCAAAATACTCAGCCTTCAAAGGAGGGCGTACTGCTTATTCAAAGAAAAATATATAGATCTCAAAAAACATTGCTTTGAGCAAAACAGACAGACATCGAACTGTAGGCCGTGATTTACTTCCTTTTCATGAAGTTCTGCCACGACCCAACTGAAGGATGTCAACAGAAATGAAAACAGAGGCTGCGCATGTCGAGGGTGGTTGGGTCTCAATTGAAACGTTGCAGAGGGCTGTTTTCTGTAGTCATGGGAATGATTCATATAGGGGAGGGGGTTTGGACGCTCTAGGGGTTCGTGAAGTGTCGAAGATTGGTCAAGTCACGCAGCTAATGTTGACACGTTTCACTCTATTTTCATTTGATTTGACTAAAAAGCGAAAAGAAAGAGGGAAATCAGAAGGAACACTGAACCGTCATGGAGCTACGCATAGTTTATTTACAGATCTCCCCCCAGCCCCACCATGTAAGTGAGCTTTCCAGACTGTCAGTTGCCGGTCGGGTTCCAGGCGGAATGTCGGGAGCCGACATTTGTTGTGGCTGGTGTTGCCACGGTGACTGGGCAGAGCCCTGTGGTGGGTCAGTGCCATGGAGGGGCTGCCGTCCTCTGTGGAGCTGGGCTTTGGGCCGATCCTCGGCAAGCTGGGCGAGGTGGTGGTGGCGCTGCTGCCCGATGGCCTGAGTCCACGCCTCACTTGCCACAGCCTCCAGTGGGAGACAGTGATGCGCCCACCCGTCGTCGGTTTACTGGTGGGTCTCTTATTTCTCTTCAGACTTGTTCAGTCTGTTAGAAGTCGACGTTACGTGAGACGTGAAAAGCGGCTGGCAGAAGCAGTGGCTGCAGCGATTGAGGAGAAATGCCAGCTCATTGACAAGCTCAGCGCTGCTCAAGAGGAGTATATGGGGATCGACTCGTCTTCAGAGAACGCCAGGCTAGAGAGAGAGTCGCTAAATATACCCGGCCTCACAGACGCTTACCGAAAGGTGACGAGGACCAACTCAGTGCTGATGGAGGAATTAACTGGCCTGGTTCGAGAACTGAAGGCAGAGAGAGCCAAACGGTCGAAAGAAGAAGGAGAGATGGCCGAGATGCTAAAAGCGCTCGCGTCCGTAGAAGCGGTCGTGAGATCCAGCACGTCACGAGGAGCTTTGCCAAAGCTGCCCGGAGGCCGAGAGCCAAGCCCTGCTGGTCCCTTCCCCGGCGGTGGGCCTGGGTCTTAGAGCGGGCCTGTTCTCTCCCCCTCCACGCAGGCCTCCCAAGCCGCCTGGCTGCCTCCAGCCAGCTGGACCTCCATCGGAGCGTTCCTGAGGCCAGTGGATGCAGGGGAGCCCCTTCGCTGGGCTGGAGATCCTCTACCTTCGCCTGCTGGACACCGCAGACGGCTCCTTCGCGGTCAGTTCCTCCAAATCGACAGACTTTTGGAATTCCTAGAGCACACCGAGAAAAGTGGGACTTTGTTTCACTTCACGGACTGTTTGGATTATCCCTCGTTAGTAGTGAAGAAGAGACTGATCTTTTCCTTAAATTGAACCTTCATCAAACTACCTTTCTCTAGACGGTATTGTGTAAATATTATGTATATATTAAACTTCAGTGAATTATTAACGGTGTCTGTCTCAGTGTTGCATTGAAAGTTGTAAATGTGCGCCATGTAGCAGTCAAGACTTTTAGCAATCGACAGCAGTCTTGTTTCAGAGTAGTATTCCCAAGAGTCGCGACTCACAGGTCGAAGGAGCTTTCTTGGACTAAGTATGTAGTGGTTAGAAAAAGAAAAAGCTGATCGATCTCTTTGGGGATCAAGTTACATTGCCTGGTTAGAGAGAGGTTTGCCTTATTTTGTGACTTGATTCTAATGTGGCAACGGCTAAACAATTTTAAAGAAACAAATGATAAACTACGTGGAGGTTTGTCCTTGCACTACACGAAGGCCGAGGGAGAGTTTACTGATGAAGAGGAAATCACCTTTGACATGTGGGGGGAACCTCCTCGTTGCTGCCCTCGGCCCCCTCTACTCACCAGCTAACGCTCCACACTGGAAAGCTGAGGGAAGTCTCAGGGGTTTCTCTCCCATGTGACGAAGTGAGGGTCTCGATCATTCCTAGTTTCACTCACAGATAATGTCCCCCAGTTAGGCAACGAGCAGCAGCTGCGGATGACTCTAGTGGCAGGAAAGCAGCAAGTGGCAGTTGGAGCAAATAGGAGGGGTCACATGAGACAAATGGCAGAGACAGCATCAGCAGCACAGAAAGGATTTCTCCTCTTAAGTCGAGAGAAAGCAACAAACCAAAAACCTGCGCTTGCCTTGGAAACAGAGCAATGAAGACTCGAATGCGAGAGCCTGCCCTTGTGTTGCTGACATTTTAGGAAGGACAGGCAGGTGCTAAAGAATCAAATTGAGTAGAAGACATGGCATATTAGGTGATAACGAATGTTCTGGAGAAGAATAAACAAGGCAGGGTAAGGGGTGATGGGTGTGGGAATGGGGGGCACACTTGCCTAGACACACACTCTCGGTGGGAGTGGTCACCTGAGCACTGAGGAGCCCTGGAGGAGAGCTCTGTAGGCAGGGGGTGCAGAACGGGCCATGGCTCTGAAGGCGGCATGAGCACGGTGAGTGTGAGAAGCGACCAGGAGCCAGAGTGGCCCGAGTGCAGTGAGTGAAGCCAGAGAGAAGGGGGTCAAGGCCATCAGGGGTCAGAAGGTGGAGGGAGTCGAATCCACCGCAAAGAGTTTGGTTTCCCTTTCAAAGGACAGAAGCTGCCATGGGGAAGAGGAGAACAGAGGGAAACCTGTGGGAGAGCATGGCAGGGACTCGAGGCTGAGGATGGTGAAGGCTGCCCCCGGGCAGCGGTGGAGGTGGAGACGGAGAGGTGGGGTGGGATCCGGGACCTGTCCTGCAGGCAGAGACCGTGAGACGTGCTGATGCCTGTGGGTGTGAGAAAAGAGAGGAGTCGGCATGGGGACGGGAGCCCCAGGTGAGGGGTGGTGTCCTTCAGCGAGATGGGGGGAATGGCAGAGGAGTGCCTTTGGACGGGAAATCAGAGTGGGCCTCTGTGAGAGTTAGGTTTCAGGGCCCCTCAGCCAGCAGAGTAGAAATACCAACTGTTCGGAGGAGACAGGTGTCTGCGCTCAGAGGAGCGTTCACGGCTGCAGATAGAAGTACGCAGGGGCATCGGGGAGGGAAGTTCCCGTAGCAGAGACGATGTCCAAGGGCCGAGAAGATGCCACAGGGTAGACTCCATGGGCCTGTTTGCGGCGAGAGCCCATCTTACAGATGCAGAAGCTGAGGCCCAGAGAAGTGAAGTGAATATTTACCTCTTCCTTTCTCTGGAGTGGAAGGGTCAGTAATCAGCCCAGGCCTGCCTCTGGTGTCCTGGGCTTGGAGGCCTCACAGATGAAAACAGTAGAGAACAGAAGCCAGGTGTCCCAGGGGAGCCAGGTGACCAGGGGAGCACAGGAAGCCTCAAGCAGCTGTCTTGAAGGTCCACTGAGCCTGAATCCATTTGTGGGGTTGGGGGTGGTGGGGGCGGGTCGAGGGGGCTGGGAGGCCCTAAAAGATGGTGTCTGTAGCTGGCGTGGGTTTTATGGTGGCATTTCTAGGGGACAGAGATGAAGCTGGCCTCTTTTCTTTCCTCTTGATACTTCTCCTGTCCCCATTTCTTTCTTTGTTTTTGGCAGGGAGGGCCCGGGGGTGATGCCAGTTCTCAGGTTTTAGGGCAGCTCCTAGCTCTGGAAGCGGGGTTGCCTTTTAGAGCCAGGAGGAAGGGCCGAGAGGCCCAGACGTCGCTCCGGGCTCGAGGGCCTCACACGTTGCCATTTGTGGATGCGTCGTGAGGCTCCTCCTCAGAACCAGGGCTGCTCAGGGAAGAGCTCACTTCCTAACGTGCGGAAGAATACTTGCCACAGTGGCTTGAAATGGGCCTCTCGAGGTGACATTTCGGTGACTTTTTCCCCTTCCTGAAGACGCATATAAGTTTTACATTCCAAACGGGTATAGAACTGTACCTGGTGAAGAGAACAGATCTTTGAAGGCGCTAACCTCGAAAGCTCCCTAGGTGTCAGTGACCGAGGGAGGAGGGGGTTCTTCTCACCTCCGTCTTGCCTTTGAGAGAGGAGCGGCGTGTTTCCACTTTTGTGAACTTCCGGGAACCCCGCTGCCACCCCGATCCCTGGTTTGGCTGGGAAGGTGGGAGGTGGCGAAGCAAACATCCCGTCACCAGCGAATCCCGTCGAAGGCCGCGCTTGGCAAATGAGTCTGCAAAGAAACAGTTCACGCCACGCGTGGAGCCCTTGACCATGGTGTCGCGAACGTGCTCAGAGCCCAGAGGTGGGCAGGGGTGGACGGGGACGAGCGACTCCTTCTCCACTTGGGCCCTCCTGACCACCCGCAGCTCTAGGGGAACCCCCCCAAAGGGCCCCCGCTCAGTGCGGCTCCTGTGCCATGCCACGGTGCACCCCACTTCCGTGGGCACCTCTTATTAAATGTGTGCCCAGATGGTCCCTCAGGATGGGGCCCCCCCTGTTGTCCCCACCTAGAAGTCCAGCCCCGGGAGGCAGGCTGCGGTCCTGCGCTGGACTGAATGTCCACTGTCTGGAACGGGGACTGCGGCGTTGGCGGCTCACAGGTCAGATTTACAGGAGGGAGGGAAGGGCCTGGCTGCCCGCAGTGCCAGCTCCTGGTGCTCTGTCACCCCACACTCACACAGCGGTGCCCTCCCCTCCTCCGTGCCGTGCTTCCTGCTGTCGCCTCCCTCAGGCTGCAGGGGCCTCTCTTCCCACCTGCCTCCAACCTTCAAGTCCTCCCTGTCCTTCAAGGCCTCGTCCAGGTGCCACTCCCTCTGGACAAGCCGCCCCCTGCCGCCCCCCCCGCCCCCGCCACCGCCCCCCCGCCCTCCCCGCCTCCTAAGTACCCCATCACGTGCCCCCTCCTCACTGACTGTTTCCAGGAGGCCCACCACCACCACCACACACCCTTTATCGAGTAGTGTAGCTTTAGAGGCAGTCCCGAAGATGGTAGTACCGTACCTTCCTCTCACTATGTTCTGCTTCCATACTGGGGAGGCGTGTTGAGTCTGCCGCTGGGATCTTCACTAGGATTGTCTTGACTCTGTAGATCCTGTTGGGAAGAGCTGACATCTGCTGAACAATACCGAGTCAACCTATGAAGAAACATGGAGGAAGTCTGCATTGCTGTTGGTCTTCTGTGATTTCTTCTGTCAGCGTGTTGTAGACCTCCTCACATCGATCTTGTGCGTAAGTGTTTAGATTTACACCTGTGTGTGTCATTTTTGATGCTGATATCAATGATGTGTTTGTAACTTTAAATTCGAGGTGTTCACCGTTAGTATAGAAGAGAGTTGAGAATCATTTTCAAGCCCATTCATTAGCACGGTGATTAAGTCTTCCACAACCTGTGATGAGGCTCTGTTCTGCCTGGGGCTGTCTCTTCAGGCCTGGGATCCCTGGTCAGGAAGGTAGAGCCAGATCCAGTCCCCTGGGTGTTCACGGCACTCTTGATCCTACCGTCCCCCGGGGAGTGGAGGGTTTTGTGGGCTGTAAGCAGCGAAGAACCGCCACCGCCCCACTCTCCCCAGTTTGTTGCTGCGTCCCCGCTGTCCCCATCCGCGAGAACGCTTGGTGCCGCTGTTCGCAAACCAGTCGGCTAAACGACTTTTCACATCTGATCCCGTGATCGTCTGTTTTCTTTGCACTCCAGACGAAACCTAAAATCTGCAGATTTATTTTCACATACACAATACTGCTACCACCTTGTATGGGCAGAACTTTCCGTGGACTCTACCCCCCCTTCTGCTCTGGGGAGACTTTGGCCAGGAGGGCCAATGGCCCTGGGAGGCCACCGTCAAGCTGTTCCCTTCTGTGAAGGAATTTCCGACCCGGCGACATGATGCAGGGAGCTCAGCTTCCAGGCGTCCTCTATGGGGAATGTGGATCTGAGAATTTCTGCCTGTTCTTCCAAGGGGATACGCAGGGAAGGGGAATTCATGCGACCCACAGTGGACGTGTCCTGTGGTTTGCCTCCGACGACAAAGGGAGAGGCAAGTCCTGGCTGAGCTCCCTTCCTGTGACAGCCAGGGAGAGCCAACGCTACGGAGAGATGCCACAGCCTCGGAACAAATGCGTGGCTGGGAGTGTACAGCCGAGTCAAGGGAAGGAGCACAGGCCTGTGAGACCAGAGCCAGCCTTGGGTCCTGCTCCAAATCCCAGAGAGGTGATCTGCAGTGTCCTGGAAAGGGAGGAGCTGGCTCGATCTCGGTGGTTCTTCTTTTATGATCGGAGTTTCGTGGGTGCAGGGGAATGTGCTGGAGTGGACCCCACATCCCCGGCTCTGCCTTGAGCATGAGGAAGAGCCATGGGGCTCTTATCCCCCAGTTCTGTGCCGGGGAAAGAAAGAGGCTTCCAGAAAATTCCCAAGGACTGAACTTGACTGTGAGCTCCCCGTGAGGCTGGGCCTGGAGGGAGCAGAAGCAGATACTGATAAGCCTTCCAGAACCGTGACTCCCCGCACAGGTCACACGCACATCCGTGGACACACACCATTCCTCACAACCACAGGGCAGACGCACGAGGTCAGGCGATTACCCTTCTCATGGGCTCCCCTCCCACAGCATCCGTTACGAGAGGTTGCATGACTGGGAGATACATTTAAGTACTCGTATATATCTTTAGCTGCTCTTCTGCTCTTTACTGTTACGTCTTCTCAAGCCGAGGAATATTTCCCGAGACGACCTTGAAGAAATTAATTGGAAATCTGAAGACTAAGGAGGGACTGCACTACGATGACGTGTATGTCCACATGCAGATCTGGAAAAAGTCGCAGGCTTAGTACAATCCACTAAAGTAGACTTTTGGTGCTCACGTAACTCAGTCATGCTTTTCTCTGCCTTCACACTGCACGTGTCATGATAGGGACTGGATAGGTCCTGTGATAGGTATTGGAGACTAAGCGGTGACACTGACAGGGAGACGCTTGAGCAGAGACCTGAAGGGAAGGAGGGAGACCAGCACGTGGGTCTCACAGGACAGGGATTCAAGGCAGAGAGAGGAGGAAACGTCAAGCCCTGGGGCAGGAGCATCTTGGCGCACTCGTGGAGCAGGAAGGAGGCCTGCGAGGCTGGGGCAGAGCGCGTGAGGGCCCAGCTGTGCAGTTCGACGGGGAGGTAACCGGGGGTCAGATCCCGTAGGGCTCCTGGGGCATGGGTGTGTTTGACTTGCACTCTGATGAGTGGAAAGCTGCTGGGGGCGTGAGCTGAGGACGGACCTGACTGGATCCTCTGGAGCTGGGTGGAGAACCGACTGCACGGCTGAGGGCAGGAGAAGGAGCTTGGTTAGGAGCAGCCACGCTCATGTTGTCAAAAGGTGAAGGCGACTCTGAACAGGTAGGGTAGCGGGAGGCAAGGAATGGCCGGATGAGGGCATTACTCTGATGCTGGGAATGAAGGCTTTGCCGATGGGGTGGAGGTGAAGAGGAGAGAGGGGAGAGGTCAAGAAAGACCACAAAGCTGGGGCCTGAACCCCCGTCGGGGTGGAGTTGCCCACGTGGAAAAGAGGGAGAGCGGGTTCAGGGGAGAATTGGAGTATGGTGTGGGCTCGTTCGATGTCCACGTGGGGATGTCACGGAGGCAGCTGGGTGGGTGTGAGTCCGGACTGTGTGGCAAGGTGTGGAAAGGATAAATAAACGTGGAAGTCACGACAGCACAGATGTCATTGAAGTCCGGAGACTGGCTAAGGTCAGCAAGGGCTCAAAAGCGGTCCAGGATCTACGTCCTGGGTCAACACTGATGCTGAGAGGTTTGGGAGAAACACAGACGTCAGCGATGGAGACAGAGAAGGAAAGGCTACTGAGGTCAGAGAAACACGCCAGCCGACGACAAGACAATCCTCGAAAGAGTAGAATGGACCGAACCGGCAACGAAGTGATGGAAGCATTTCAAGGAGAAGGGACCGACTGTGTCGAATGCAGCCAAGAGAGTCAAGGGTGAGTGATGGACTTTTCCTACAACGGCACTGTGATAGTTACACAACTCTGCACTTGTACAGAGAAAAATCAGTGAATTGCGTATTTCGGTGTGTGAATTGATGACACTAAATTGTGCCTCAAGAAAACGGTTTCAAAATAAAAGGGCATTTAGCGTGTATCTACCCAGCATTTCTACTCCCGGGTATTCTTCCCCCAAGGTAAATGAAACTACGTGCTTATAAGGCAGACGTATACGTGAATTTTCACAGCATCTCTGTTCATAACATACCACGCTTGAACTAACGCAGAAGTACATTATTATGTGAAGGGCTGGACATTTTGGGATATATTTACATGAGGTCAAAATACTCAGCCTTCAAAGGAGGGCGTACTGCTTATTCAAAGAAAAATATATAGATCTCAAAAAACATTGCTTTGAGCAAAACAGACAGACATCGAACTGTAGGCCGTGATTTACTTCCTTTTCATGAAGTTCTGCCACGACCCAACTGAAGGATGTCAACAGAAATGAAAACAGAGGCTGCGCATGTCGAGGGTGGTTGGGTCTCAATTGAAACGTTGCAGAGGGCTGTTTTCTGTAGTCATGGGAATGATTCATATAGGGGAGGGGGTTTGGACGCTCTAGGGGTTCGTGAAGTGTCGAAGATTGGTCAAGTCACGCAGCTAATGTTGACACGTTTCACTCTATTTTCATTTGATTTGACTAAAAAGCGAAAAGAAAGAGGGAAATCAGAAGGAACACTGAACCGTCATGGAGCTACGCATAGTTTATTTACAGATCTCCCCCCAGCCCCACCATGTAAGTGAGCTTTCCAGACTGTCAGTTGCCGGTCGGGTTCCAGGCGGAATGTCGGGAGCCGACATTTGTTGTGGCTGGTGTTGCCACGGTGACTGGGCAGAGCCCTGTGGTGGGTCAGTGCCATGGAGGGGCTGCCGTCCTCTGTGGAGCTGGGCTTTGGGCCGATCCTCGGCAAGCTGGGCGAGGTGGTGGTGGCGCTGCTGCCCGATGGCCTGAGTCCACGCCTCACTTGCCACAGCCTCCAGTGGGAGACAGTGATGCGCCCACCTGTCGTCGGTTTACTGGTGGGTCTCTTATTTCTCTTCAGACTTGTTCAGTCTGTTAGAAGTCGACGTTACGTGAGACGTGAAAAGCGGCTGGCAGAAGCAGTGGCTGCAGCGATTGAGGAGAAATGCCAGCTCATTGACAAGCTCAGCGCTGCTCAAGAGGAGTATATGGGGATCGACTCGTCTTCAGAGAACGCCAGGCTAGAGAGAGAGTCGCTAAATATACCCGGCCTCACAGACGCTTACCGAAAGGTGACGAGGACCAACTCAGTGCTGATGGAGGAATTAACTGGCCTGGTTCGAGAACTGAAGGCAGAGAGAGCCAAACGGTCGAAAGAAGAAGGAGAGATGGCCGAGATGCTAAAAGCGCTCGCGTCCGTAGAAGCGGTCGTGAGATCCAGCACGTCACGAGGAGCTTTGCCAAAGCTGCCCGGAGGCCGAGAGCCAAGCCCTGCTGGTCCCTTCCCCGGCGGTGGGCCTGGGTCTTAGAGCGGGCCTGTTCTCTCCCCCTCCACGCAGGCCTCCCAAGCCGCCTGGCTGCCTCCAGCCAGCTGGACCTCCATCGGAGCGTTCCTGAGGCCAGTGGATGCAGGGGAGCCCCTTCGCTGGGCTGGAGATCCTCTACCTTCGCCTGCTGGACACCGCAGACGGCTCCTTCGCGGTCAGTTCCTCCAAATCGACAGACTTTTGGAATTCCTAGAGCACACCGAGAAAAGTGGGACTTTGTTTCACTTCACGGACTGTTTGGATTATCCCTCGTTAGTAGTGAAGAAGAGACTGATCTTTTCCTTAAATTGAACCTTCATCAAACTACCTTTCTCTAGACGGTATTGTGTAAATATTATGTATATATTAAACTTCAGTGAATTATTAACGGTGTCTGTCTCAGTGTTGCATTGAAAGTTGTAAATGTGCGCCATGTAGCAGTCAAGACTTTTAGCAATCGACAGCAGTCTTGTTTCAGAGTAGTATTCCCAAGAGTCGCGACTCACAGGTCGAAGGAGCTTTCTTGGACTAAGTATGTAGTGGTTAGAAAAAGAAAAAGCTGATCGATCTCTTTGGGGATCAAGTTACATTGCCTGGTTAGAGAGAGGTTTGCCTTATTTTGTGACTTGATTCTAATGTGGCAACGGCTAAACAATTTTAAAGAAACAAATGATAAACTACGTGGAGGTTTGTCCTTGCACTACACGAAGGCCGAGGGAGAGTTTACTGATGAAGAGGAAATCACCTTTGACATGTGGGGGGAACCTCCTCGTTGCTGCCCTCGGCCCCCTCTACTCACCAGCTAACGCTCCACACTGGAAAGCTGAGGGAAGTCTCAGGGGTTTCTCTCCCATGTGACGAAGTGAGGGTCTCGATCATTCCTAGTTTCACTCACAGATAATGTCCCCCAGTTAGGCAACGAGCAGCAGCTGCGGATGACTCTAGTGGCAGGAAAGCAGCAAGTGGCAGTTGGAGCAAATAGGAGGGGTCACATGAGACAAATGGCAGAGACAGCATCAGCAGCACAGAAAGGATTTCTCCTCTTAAGTCGAGAGAAAGCAACAAACCAAAAACCTGCGCTTGCCTTGGAAACAGAGCAATGAAGACTCGAATGCGAGAGCCTGCCCTTGTGTTGCTGACATTTTAGGAAGGACAGGCAGGTGCTAAAGAATCAAATTGAGTAGAAGACATGGCATATTAGGTGATAACGAATGTTCTGGAGAAGAATAAACAAGGCAGGGTAAGGGGTGATGGGTGTGGGAATGGGGGGCACACTTGCCTAGACACACACTCTCGGTGGGAGTGGTCACCTGAGCACTGAGGAGCCCTGGAGGAGAGCTCTGTAGGCAGGGGGTGCAGAACGGGCCATGGCTCTGAAGGCGGCATGAGCACGGTGAGTGTGAGAAGCGACCAGGAGCCAGAGTGGCCCGAGTGCAGTGAGTGAAGCCAGAGAGAAGGGGGTCAAGGCCATCAGGGGTCAGAAGGTGGAGGGAGTCGAATCCACCGTAAAGAGTTTGGTTTCCCTTTCAAAGGACAGAAGCTGCCATGGGGAAGAGGAGAACAGAGGGAAACCTGTGGGAGAGCATGGCAGGGACTCGAGGCTGAGGATGGTGAAGGCTGCCCCCGGGCAGCGGTGGAGGTGGAGACGGAGAGGTGGGGTGGGATCCGGGACCTGTCCTGCAGGCAGAGACCGTGAGACGTGCTGATGCCTGTGGGTGTGAGAAAAGAGAGGCGTCGGCATGGGGACGGGAGCCCCAGGTGAGGGGTGGTGTCCTTCAGCGAGATGGGGGGAATGGCAGAGGAGTGCCTTTGGACGGGAAATCAGAGTGGGCCTCTGTGAGAGTTAGGTTTCAGGGCCCCTCAGCCAGCAGAGTAGAAATACCAACTGTTCGGAGGAGACAGGTGTCTGCGCTCAGAGGAGCGTTCACGGCTGCAGATAGAAGTACGCAGGGGCATCGGGGAGGGAAGTTCCCGTAGCAGAGACGATGTCCAAGGGCCGAGAAGATGCCACAGGGTAGACTCCATGGGCCTGTTTGCGGCGAGAGCCCATCTTACAGATGCAGAAGCTGAGGCCCAGAGAAGTGAAGTGAATATTTACCTCTTCCTTTCTCTGGAGTGGAAGGGTCAGTAATCAGCCCAGGCCTGCCTCTGGTGTCCTGGGCTTGGAGGCCTCACAGATGAAAACAGTAGAGAACAGAAGCCAGGTGTCCCAGGGGAGCCAGGTGACCAGGGGAGCACAGGAAGCCTCAAGCAGCTGTCTTGAAGGTCCACTGAGCCTGAATCCATTTGTGGGGTTGGGGGTGGTGGGGGCGGGTCGAGGGGGCTGGGAGGCCCTAAAAGATGGTGTCTGTAGCTGGCGTGGGTTTTATGGTGGCATTTCTAGGGGACAGAGATGAAGCTGGCCTCTTTTCTTTCCTCTTGATACTTCTCCTGTCCCCATTTCTTTCTTTGTTTTTGGCAGGGAGGGCCCGGGGGTGATGCCAGTTCTCAGGTTTTAGGGCAGCTCCTAGCTCTGGAAGCGGGGTTGCCTTTTAGAGCCAGGAGGAAGGGCCGAGAGGCCCAGACGTCGCTCCGGGCTCGAGGGCCTCACACGTTGCCATTTGTGGATGCGTCGTGAGGCTCCTCCTCAGAACCAGGGCTGCTCAGGGAAGAGCTCACTTCCTAACGTGCGGAAGAATACTTGCCACAGTGGCTTGAAATGGGCCTCTCGAGGTGACATTTCGGTGACTTTTTCCCCTTCCTGAAGACGCATATAATTTTTACATTCCAAACGGGTATAGAACTGTACCTGGTGAAGAGAACAGATCTTTGAAGGCGCTAACCTCGAAAGCTCCCTAGGTGTCAGTGACCGAGGGAGGAGGGGGTTCTTCTCACCTCCGTCTTGCCTTTGAGAGAGGAGCGGCGTGTTTCCACTTTTGTGAACTTCCGGGAACCCCGCTGCCACCCCGATCCCTGGTTTGGCTGGGAAGGTGGGAGGTGGCGAAGCAAACATCCCGTCACCAGCGAATCCCGTCGAAGGCCGCGCTTGGCAAATGAGTCTGCAAAGAAACAGTTCACGCCACGCGTGGAGCCCTTGACCATGGTGTCGCGAACGTGCTCAGAGCCCAGAGGTGGGCAGGGGTGGACGGGGACGAGCGACTCCTTCTCCACTTGGGCCCTCCTGACCACCCGCAGCTCTAGGGGAACCCCCCCAAAGGGCCCCCGCTCAGTGCGGCTCCTGTGCCATGCCACGGTGCACCCCACTTCCGTGGGCACCTCTTATTAAATGTGTGCCCAGATGGTCCCTCAGGATGGGGCCCCCCCTGTTGTCCCCACCTAGAAGTCCAGCCCCGGGAGGCAGGCTGCGGTCCTGCGCTGGACTGAATGTCCACTGTCTGGAACGGGGACTGCGGCGTTGGCGGCTCACAGGTCAGATTTACAGGAGGAAGGGAAGGGCCTGGCTGCCCGCAGTGCCAGCTCCTGGTGCTCTGTCACCCCACACTCACACAGCGGTGCCCTCCCCTCCTCCGTGCCGTGCTTCCTGCTGTCGCCTCCCTCAGGCTGCAGGGGCCTCTCTTCCCACCTGCCTCCAACCTTCAAGTCCTCCCTGTCCTTCAAGGCCTCGTCCAGGTGCCACTCCCTCTGGACAAGCCGCCCCCTGCCGCCCCCCCCGCCCCCCCGCCCCCGCCACCGCCCCCCCCGCCCTCCCCGCCTCCTAAGTACCCCATCACGTGCCCCCTCCTCACTGACTGTTTCCAGGAGGCCCACCACCACCACCACACACCCTTTATCGAGTAGTGTAGCTTTAGAGGCAGTCCCGAAGATGGTAGTACCGTACCTTCCTCTCACTATGTTCTGCTTCCATACTGGGGAGGCGTGTTGAGTCTGCCGCTGGGATCTTCACTAGGATTGTCTTGACTCTGTAGATCCTGTTGGGAAGAGCTGACATCTGCTGAACAATACCGAGTCAACCTATGAAGAAACATGGAGGAAGTCTGCATTGCTGTTGGTCTTCTGTGATTTCTTCTGTCAGCGTGTTGTAGACCTCCTCACATCGATCTTGTGCGTAAGTGTTTAGATTTACACCTGTGTGTGTCATTTTTGATGCTGATATCAATGATGTGTTTGTAACTTTAAATTCGAGGTGTTCACCGTTAGTATAGAAGAGAGTTGAGAATCATTTTCAAGCCCATTCATTAGCACGGTGATTAAGTCTTCCACAACCTGTGATGAGGCTCTGTTCTGCCTGGGGCTGTCTCTTCAGGCCTGGGATCCCTGGTCAGGAAGGTAGAGCCAGATCCAGTCCCCTGGGTGTTCACGGCACTCTTGATCCTACCGTCCCCCGGGGAGTGGAGGGTTTTGTGGGCTGTAAGCAGCGAAGAACCGCCACCGCCCCACTCTCCCCAGTTTGTTGCTGCGTCCCCGCTGTCCCCATCCGCGAGAACGCTTGGTGCCGCTGTTCGCAAACCAGTCGGCTAAACGACTTTTCACATCTGATCCCGTGATCGTCTGTTTTCTTTGCACTCCAGACGAAACCTAAAATCTGCAGATTTATTTTCACATACACAATACTGCTACCACCTTGTATGGGCAGAACTTTCCGTGGACTCTACCCCCCCTTCTGCTCTGGGGAGACTTGGGCCAGGAGGGCCAATGGCCCTGGGAGGCCACCGTCAAGCTGTTCCCTTCTGTGAAGGAATTTCCGACCCGGCGACATGATGCAGGGAGCTCAGCTTCCAGGCGTCCTCTATGGGGAATGTGGATCTGAGAATTTCTGCCTGTTCTTCCAAGGGGATACGCAGGGAAGGGGAATTCATGCGACCCACAGTGGACGTGTCCTGTGGTTTGCCTCCGACGACAAAGGGAGAGGCAAGTCCTGGCTGAGCTCCCTTCCTGTGACAGCCAGGGAGAGCCAACGCTACGGAGAGATGCCACAGCCTCGGAACAAATGCGTGGCTGGGAGTGTACAGCCGAGTCAAGGGAAGGAGCACAGGCCTGTGAGACCAGAGCCAGCCTTGGGTCCTGCTCCAAATCCCAGAGAGGTGATCTGCAGTGTCCTGGAAAGGGAGGAGCTGGCTCGATCTCGGTGGTTCTTCTTTTATGATCGGAGTTTCGTGGGTGCAGGGGAATGTGCTGGAGTGGACCCCACATCCCCGGCTCTGCCTTGAGCATGAGGAAGAGCCATGGGGCTCTTATCCCCCAGTTCTGTGCCGGGGAAAGAAAGAGGCTTCCAGAAAATTCCCAAGGACTGAACTTGACTGTGAGCTCCCCGTGAGGCTGGGCCTGGAGGGAGCAGAAGCAGATACTGATAAGCCTTCCAGAACCGTGACTCCCCGCACAGGTCACACGCACATCCGTGGACACACACCATTCCTCACAACCACAGGGCAGACGCACGAGGTCAGGCGATTACCCTTCTCATGGGCTCCCCTCCCACAGCATCCGTTACGAGAGGTTGCATGACTGGGAGATACATTTAAGTACTCGTATATATCTTTAGCTGCTCTTCTGCTCTTTACTGTTACGTCTTCTCAAGCCGAGGAATATTTCCCGAGACGACCTTGAAGAAATTAATTGGAAATCTGAAGACTAAGGAGGGACTGCACTACGATGACGTGTATGTCCACATGCAGATCTGGAAAAAGTCGCAGGCTTAGTACAATCCACTAAAGTAGACTTTTGGTGCTCACGTAACTCAGTCATGCTTTTCTCTGCCTTCACACTGCACGTGTCATGATAGGGACTGGATAGGTCCTGTGATAGGTATTGGAGACTAAGCGGTGACACTGACAGGGAGACGCTTGAGCAGAGACCTGAAGGGAAGGAGGGAGACCAGCACGTGGGTCTCACAGGACAGGGATTCAAGGCAGAGAGAGGAGGAAACGTCAAGCCCTGGGGCAGGAGCATCTTGGCGCACTCGTGGAGCAGGAAGGAGGCCTGCGAGGCTGGGGCAGAGCGCGTGAGGGCCCAGCTGCAGCTGTGCAGTTCGACCGGGGAGGTAACCGGGGGTCAGATCCCGTAGGGCTCCTGGGGCATGGGTGTGTTTGACTTGCACTCTGATGAGTGGAAAGCTGCTGGGGGCGTGAGCTGAGGACGGACCTGACTGGATCCTCTGGAGCTGGGTGGAGAACCGACTGCACGGCTGAGGGCAGGAGAAGGAGCTTGGTTAGGAGCAGCCACGCTCATGTTGTCAAAAGGTGAAGGCGACTCTGAACAGGTAGGGTAGCGGGAGGCAAGGAATGGCCGGATGAGGGCATTACTCTGATGCTGGGAATGAAGGCTTTGCCGATGGGGTGGAGGTGAAGAGGAGAGAGGGGAGAGGTCAAGAAAGACCACAAAGCTGGGGCCTGAACCCCCGTCGGGGTGGAGTTGCCCACGTGGAAAAGAGGGAGAGCGGGTTCAGGGGAGAATTGGAGTATGGTGTGGGCTCGTTCGATGTCCACGTGGGGATGTCACGGAGGCAGCTGGGTGGGTGTGAGTCCGGACTGTGTGGCAAGGTGTGGAAAGGATAAATAAACGTGGAAGTCACGACAGCACAGATGTCATTGAAGTCCGGAGACTGGCTAAGGTCAGCAAGGGCTCAAAAGCGGTCCAGGATCTACGTCCTGGGTCAACACTGATGCTGAGAGGTTTGGGAGAAACACAGACGTCAGCGATGGAGACAGAGAAGGAAAGGCTACTGAGGTCAGAGAAACACGCCAGCCGACGACAAGACAATCCTCGAAAGAGTAGAATGGACCGAACCGGCAACGAAGTGATGGAAGCATTTCAAGGAGAAGGGACCGACTGTGTCGAATGCAGCCAAGAGAGTCAAGGGTGAGTGATGGACTTTTCCTACAACGGCACTGTGATAGTTACACAACTCTGCACTTGTACAGAGAAAAATCAGTGAATTGCGTATTTCGGTGTGTGAATTGATGACACTAAATTGTGCCTCAAGAAAACGGTTTCAAAATAAAAGGGCATTTAGCGTGTATCTACCCAGCATTTCTACTCCCGGGTATTCTTCCCCCAAGGTAAATGAAACTACGTGCTTATAAGGCAGACGTATACGTGAATTTTCACAGCATCTCTGTTCATAACATACCACGCTTGAACTAACGCAGAAGTACATTATTATGTGAAGGGCTGGACATTTTGGGATATATTTACATGAGGTCAAAATACTCAGCCTTCAAAGGAGGGCGTACTGCTTATTCAAAGAAAAATATATAGATCTCAAAAAACATTGCTTTGAGCAAAACAGACAGACATCGAACTGTAGGCCGTGATTTACTTCCTTTTCATGAAGTTCTGCCACGACCCAACTGAAGGATGTCAACAGAAATGAAAACAGAGGCTGCGCATGTCGAGGGTGGTTGGGTCTCAATTGAAACGTTGCAGAGGGCTGTTTTCTGTAGTCATGGGAATGATTCATATAGGGGAGGGGGTTTGGACGCTCTAGGGGTTCGTGAAGTGTCGAAGATTGGTCAAGTCACGCAGCTAATGTTGACACGTTTCACTCTATTTTCATTTGATTTGACTAAAAAGCGAAAAGAAAGAGGGAAATCAGAAGGAACACTGAACCGTCATGGAGCTACGCATAGTTTATTTACAGATCTCCCCCCAGCCCCACCATGTAAGTGACCTTTCCAGACTGTCAGTTGCCGGTCGGGTTCCAGGCGGAATGTCGGGAGCCGACATTTGTTGTGGCTGGTGTTGCCACGGTGACTGGGCAGAGCCCTGTGGTGGGTCAGTGCCATGGAGGGGCTGCCGTCCTCTGTGGAGCTGGGCTTTGGGCCGATCCTCGGCAAGCTGGGCGAGGTGGTGGTGGCGCTGCTGCCCGATGGCCTGAGTCCACGCCTCACTTGCCACAGCCTCCAGTGGGAGACAGTGATGCGCCCACCTGTCGTCGGTTTACTGGTGGGTCTCTTATTTCTCTTCAGACTTGTTCAGTCTGTTAGAAGTCGACGTTACGTGAGACGTGAAAAGCGGCTGGCAGAAGCAGTGGCTGCAGCGATTGAGGAGAAATGCCAGCTCATTGACAAGCTCAGCGCTGCTCAAGAGGAGTATATGGGGATCGACTCGTCTTCAGAGAACGCCAGGCTAGAGAGAGAGTCGCTAAATATACCCGGCCTCACAGACGCTTACCGAAAGGTGACGAGGACCAACTCAGTGCTGATGGAGGAATTAACTGGCCTGGTTCGAGAACTGAAGGCAGAGAGAGCCAAACGGTCGAAAGAAGAAGGAGAGATGGCCGAGATGCTAAAAGCGCTCGCGTCCGTAGAAGCGGTCGTGAGATCCAGCACGTCACGAGGAGCTTTGCCAAAGCTGCCCGGAGGCCGAGAGCCAAGCCCTGCTGGTCCCTTCCCCGGCGGTGGGCCTGGGTCTTAGAGCGGGCCTGTTCTCTCCCCCTCCACGCAGGCCTCCCAAGCCGCCTGGCTGCCTCCAGCCAGCTGGACCTCCATCGGAGCGTTCCTGAGGCCAGTGGATGCAGGGGAGCCCCTTCGCTGGGCTGGAGATCCTCTACCTTCGCCTGCTGGACACCGCAGACGGCTCCTTCGCGGTCAGTTCCTCCAAATCGACAGACTTTTGGAATTCCTAGAGCACACCGAGAAAAGTGGGACTTTGTTTCACTTCACGGACTGTTTGGATTATCCCTCGTTAGTAGTGAAGAAGAGACTGATCTTTTCCTTAAATTGAACCTTCATCAAACTACCTTTCTCTAGACGGTATTGTGTAAATATTATGTATATATTAAACTTCAGTGAATTATTAACGGTGTCTGTCTCAGTGTTGCATTGAAAGTTGTAAATGTGCGCCATGTAGCAGTCAAGACTTTTAGCAATCGACAGCAGTCTTGTTTCAGAGTAGTATTCCCAAGAGTCGCGACTCACAGGTCGAAGGAGCTTTCTTGGACTAAGTATGTAGTGGTTAGAAAAAGAAAAAGCTGATCGATCTCTTTGGGGATCAAGTTACATTGCCTGGTTAGAGAGAGGTTTGCCTTATTTTGTGACTTGATTCTAATGTGGCAACGGCTAAACAATTTTAAAGAAACAAATGATAAACTACGTGGAGGTTTGTCCTTGCACTACACGAAGGCCGAGGGAGAGTTTACTGATGAAGAGGAAATCACCTTTGACATGTGGGGGGAACCTCCTCGTTGCTGCCCTCGGCCCCCTCTACTCACCAGCTAACGCTCCACACTGGAAAGCTGAGGGAAGTCTCAGGGGTTTCTCTCCCATGTGACGAAGTGAGGGTCTCGATCATTCCTAGTTTCACTCACAGATAATGTCCCCCAGTTAGGCAACGAGCAGCAGCTGCGGATGACTCTAGTGGCAGGAAAGCAGCAAGTGGCAGTTGGAGCAAATAGGAGGGGTCACATGAGACAAATGGCAGAGACAGCATCAGCAGCACAGAAAGGATTTCTCCTCTTAAGTCGAGAGAAAGCAACAAACCAAAAACCTGCGCTTGCCTTGGAAACAGAGCAATGAAGACTAGAATGCGAGAGCCTGCCCTTGTGTTGCTGACATTTTAGGAAGGACAGGCAGGTGCTAAAGAATCAAATTGAGTAGAAGACATGGCATATTAGGTGATAACGAATGTTCTGGAGAAGAATAAACAAGGCAGGGTAAGGGGTGATGGGTGTGGGAATGGGGGGCACACTTGCCTAGACACACACTCTCGGTGGGAGTGGTCACCTGAGCACTGAGGAGCCCTGGAGGAGAGCTCTGTAGGCAGGGGGTGCAGAACGGGCCATGGCTCTGAAGGCGGCATGAGCACGGTGAGTGTGAGAAGCGACCAGGAGCCAGAGTGGCCCGAGTGCAGTGAGTGAAGCCAGAGAGAAGGGGGTCAAGGCCATCAGGGGTCAGAAGGTGGAGGGAGTCGAATCCACCGCAAAGAGTTTGGTTTCCCTTTCAAAGGACAGAAGCTGCCATGGGGAAGAGGAGAACAGAGGGAAACCTGTGGGAGAGCATGGCAGGGACTCGAGGCTGAGGATGGTGAAGGCTGCCCCCGGGCAGCGGTGGAGGTGGAGACGGAGAGGTGGGGTGGGATCCGGGACCTGTCCTGCAGGCAGAGACCGTGAGACGTGCTGATGCCTGTGGGTGTGAGAAAAGAGAGGCGTCGGCATGGGGACGGGAGCCCCAGGTGAGGGGTGGTGTCCTTCAGCGAGATGGGGGGAATGGCAGAGGAGTGCCTTTGGACGGGAAATCAGAGTGGGCCTCTGTGAGAGTTAGGTTTCAGGGCCCCTCAGCCAGCAGAGTAGAAATACCAACTGTTCGGAGGAGACAGGTGTCTGCGCTCAGAGGAGCGTTCACGGCTGCAGATAGAAGTACGCAGGGGCATCGGGGAGGGAAGTTCCCGTAGCAGAGACGATGTCCAAGGGCCGAGAAGATGCCAC
Organism: Diceros bicornis minor; assembly: GCF_020826845.1. Classification (NCBI taxonomy): domain Eukaryota; kingdom Metazoa; phylum Chordata; class Mammalia; order Perissodactyla; family Rhinocerotidae; genus Diceros; species Diceros bicornis. Next base: position 56,041,903 of record NC_080752.1, read on the forward strand.
AGGGTAGACTCCATGGGCCTGTTTGCGGCGAGAGCCCATCTTACAGATGCAGAAGCTGAGGCCCAGAGAAGTGAAGTGAATATTTACCTCTTCCTTTCTCTGGAGTGGAAGGGTCAGTAATCAGCCCAGGCCTGCCTCTGGTGTCCTGGGCTTGGAGGCCTCACAGATGAAAACAGTAGAGAACAGAAGCCAGGTGTCCCAGGGGAGCCAGGTGACCAGGGGAGCACAGGAAGCCTCAAGCAGCTGTCTTGAAGGTCCACTGAGCCTGAATCCATTTGTGGGGTTGGGGGTGGTGGGGGCGGGTCGAGGGGGCTGGGAGGCCCTAAAAGATGGTGTCTGTAGCTGGCGTGGGTTTTATGGTGGCATTTCTAGGGGACAGAGATGAAGCTGGCCTCTTTTCTTTCCTCTTGATACTTCTCCTGTCCCCATTTCTTTCTTTGTTTTTGGCAGGGAGGGCCCGGGGGTGATGCCAGTTCTCAGGTTTTAGGGCAGCTCCTAGCTCTGGAAGCGGGGTTGCCTTTTAGAGCCAGGAGGAAGGGCCGAGAGGCCCAGACGTCGCTCCGGGCTCGAGGGCCTCACACGTTGCCATTTGTGGATGCGTCGTGAGGCTCCTCCTCAGAACCAGGGCTGCTCAGGGAAGAGCTCACTTCCTAACGTGCGGAAGAATACTTGCCACAGTGGCTTGAAATGGGCCTCTCGAGGTGACATTTCGGTGACTTTTTCCCCTTCCTGAAGACGCATATAATTTTTACATTCCAAACGGGTATAGAACTGTACCTGGTGAAGAGAACAGATCTTTGAAGGCGCTAACCTCGAAAGCTCCCTAGGTGTCAGTGACCGAGGGAGGAGGGGGTTCTTCTCACCTCCGTCTTGCCTTTGAGAGAGGAGCGGCGTGTTTCCACTTTTGTGAACTTCCGGGAACCCCGCTGCCACCCCGATCCCTGGTTTGGCTGGGAAGGTGGGAGGTGGCGAAGCAAACATCCCGTCACCAGCGAATCCCGTCGAAGGCCGCGCTTGGCAAATGAGTCTGCAAAGAAACAGTTCACGCCACGCGTGGAGCCCTTGACCATGGTGTCGCGAACGTGCTCAGAGCCCAGAGGTGGGCAGGGGTGGACGGGGACGAGCGACTCCTTCTCCACTTGGGCCCTCCTGACCACCCGCAGCTCTAGGGGAACCCCCCCAAAGGGCCCCCGCTCAGTGCGGCTCCTGTGCCATGCCACGGTGCACCCCACTTCCGTGGGCACCTCTTATTAAATGTGTGCCCAGATGGTCCCTCAGGATGGGGCCCCCCCTGTTGTCCCCACCTAGAAGTCCAGCCCCGGGAGGCAGGCTGCGGTCCTGCGCTGGACTGAATGTCCACTGTCTGGAACGGGGACTGCGGCGTTGGCGGCTCACAGGTCAGATTTACAGGAGGAAGGGAAGGGCCTGGCTGCCCGCAGTGCCAGCTCCTGGTGCTCTGTCACCCCACACTCACACAGCGGTGCCCTCCCCTCCTCCGTGCCGTGCTTCCTGCTGTCGCCTCCCTCAGGCTGCAGGGGCCTCTCTTCCCACCTGCCTCCAACCTTCAAGTCCTCCCTGTCCTTCAAGGCCTCGTCCAGGTGCCACTCCCTCTGGACAAGCCGCCCCCTGCCGCCCCCCCCCGCCCCCCCCGCCCCCGCCACCGCCCCCCCCGCCCTCCCCGCCTCCTAAGTACCCCATCACGTGCCCCCTCCTCACTGACTGTTTCCAGGAGGCCCACCACCACCACCACACACCCTTTATCGAGTAGTGTAGCTTTAGAGGCAGTCCCGAAGATGGTAGTACCGTACCTTCCTCTCACTATGTTCTGCTTCCATACTGGGGAGGCGTGTTGAGTCTGCCGCTGGGATCTTCACTAGGATTGTCTTGACTCTGTAGATCCTGTTGGGAAGAGCTGACATCTGCTGAACAATACCGAGTCAACCTACGAAGAAACATGGAGGAAGTCTGCATTGCTGTTGGTCTTCTGTGATTTCTTCTGTCAGCGTGTTGTAGACCTCCTCACATCGATCTTGTGCGTAAGTGTTTAGATTTACACCTGTGTGTGTCATTTTTGATGCTGATATCAATGATGTGTTTGTAACTTTAAATTCGAGGTGTTCACCGTTAGTATAGAAGAGAGTTGAGAATCATTTTCAAGCCCATTCATTAGCACGGTGATTAAGTCTTCCACAACCTGTGATGAGGCTCTGTTCTGCCTGGGGCTGTCTCTTCAGGCCTGGGATCCCTGGTCAGGAAGGTAGAGCCAGATCCAGTCCCCTGGGTGTTCACGGCACTCTTGATCCTACCGTCCCCCGGGGAGTGGAGGGTTTTGTGGGCTGTAAGCAGCGAAGAACCGCCACCGCCCCACTCTCCCCAGTTTGTTGCTGCGTCCCCGCTGTCCCCATCCGCGAGAACGCTTGGTGCCGCTGTTCGCAAACCAGTCGGCTAAACGACTTTTCACATCTGATCCCGTGATCGTCTGTTTTCTTTGCACTCCAGACGAAACCTAAAATCTGCAGATTTATTTTCACATACACAATACTGCTACCACCTTGTATGGGCAGAACTTTCCGTGGACTCTACCCCCCCTTCTGCTCTGGGGAGACTTTGGCCAGGAGGGCCAATGGCCCTGGGAGGCCACCGTCAAGCTGTTCCCTTCTGTGAAGGAATTTCCGACCCGGCGACATGATGCAGGGAGCTCAGCTTCCAGGCGTCCTCTATGGGGAATGTGGATCTGAGAATTTCTGCCTGTTCTTCCAAGGGGATACGCAGGGAAGGGGAATTCATGCGACCCACAGTGGACGTGTCCTGTGGTTTGCCTCCGACGACAAAGGGAGAGGCAAGTCCTGGCTGAGCTCCCTTCCTGTGACAGCCAGGGAGAGCCAACGCTACGGAGAGATGCCACAGCCTCGGAACAAATGCGTGGCTGGGAGTGTACAGCCGAGTCAAGGGAAGGAGCACAGGCCTGTGAGACCAGAGCCAGCCTTGGGTCCTGCTCCAAATCCCAGAGAGGTGATCTGCAGTGTCCTGGAAAGGGAGGAGCTGGCTCGATCTCGGTGGTTCTTCTTTTATGATCGGAGTTTCGTGGGTGCAGGGGAATGTGCTGGAGTGGACCCCACATCCCCGGCTCTGCCTTGAGCATGAGGAAGAGCCATGGGGCTCTTATCCCCCAGTTCTGTGCCGGGGAAAGAAAGAGGCTTCCAGAAAATTCCCAAGGACTGAACTTGACTGTGAGCTCCCCGTGAGGCTGGGCCTGGAGGGAGCAGAAGCAGATACTGATAAGCCTTCCAGAACCGTGACTCCCCGCACAGGTCACACGCACATCCGTGGACACACACCATTCCTCACAACCACAGGGCAGACGCACGAGGTCAGGCGATTACCCTTCTCATGGGCTCCCCTCCCACAGCATCCGTTACGAGAGGTTGCATGACTGGGAGATACATTTAAGTACTCGTATATATCTTTAGCTGCTCTTCTGCTCTTTACTGTTACGTCTTCTCAAGCCGAGGAATATTTCCCGAGACGACCTTGAAGAAATTAATTGGAAATCTGAAGACTAAGGAGGGACTGCACTACGATGACGTGTATGTCCACATGCAGATCTGGAAAAAGTCGCAGGCTTAGTACAATCCACTAAAGTAGACTTTTGGTGCTCACGTAACTCAGTCATGCTTTTCTCTGCCTTCACACTGCACGTGTCATGATAGGGACTGGATAGGTCCTGTGATAGGTATTGGAGACTAAGCGGTGACACTGACAGGGAGACGCTTGAGCAGAGACCTGAAGGGAAGGAGGGAGACCAGCACGTGGGTCTCACAGGACAGGGATTCAAGGCAGAGAGAGGAGGAAACGTCAAGCCCTGGGGCAGGAGCATCTTGGCGCACTCGTGGAGCAGGAAGGAGGCCTGCGAGGCTGGGGCAGAGCGCGTGAGGGCCCAGCTGTGCAGTTCGACCGGGGAGGTAACCGGGGGTCAGATCCCGTAGGGCTCCTGGGGCATGGGTGTGTTTGACTTGCACTCTGATGAGTGGAAAGCTGCTGGGGGCGTGAGCTGAGGACGGACCTGACTGGATCCTCTGGAGCTGGGTGGAGAACCGACTGCACGGCTGAGGGCAGGAGAAGGAGCTTGGTTAGGAGCAGCCACGCTCATGTTGTCAAAAGGTGAAGGCGACTCTGAACAGGTAGGGTAGCGGGAGGCAAGGAATGGCCGGATGAGGGCATTACTCTGATGCTGGGAATGAAGGCTTTGCCGATGGGGTGGAGGTGAAGAGGAGAGAGGGGAGAGGTCAAGAAAGACCACAAAGCTGGGGCCTGAACCCCCGTCGGGGTGGAGTTGCCCACGTGGAAAAGAGGGAGAGCGGGTTCAGGGGAGAATTGGAGTATGGTGTGGGCTCGTTCGATGTCCACGTGGGGATGTCACGGAGGCAGCTGGGTGGGTGTGAGTCCGGACTGTGTGGCAAGGTGTGGAAAGGATAAATAAACGTGGAAGTCACGACAGCACAGATGTCATTGAAGTCCGGAGACTGGCTAAGGTCAGCAAGGGCTCAAAAGCGGTCCAGGATCTACGTCCTGGGTCAACACTGATGCTGAGAGGTTTGGGAGAAACACAGACGTCAGCGATGGAGACAGAGAAGGAAAGGCTACTGAGGTCAGAGAAACACGCCAGCCGACGACAAGACAATCCTCGAAAGAGTAGAATGGACCGAACCGGCAACGAAGTGATGGAAGCATTTCAAGGAGAAGGGACCGACTGTGTCGAATGCAGCCAAGAGAGTCAAGGGTGAGTGATGGACTTTTCCTACAACGGCACTGTGATAGTTACACAACTCTGCACTTGTACAGAGAAAAATCAGTGAATTGCGTATTTCGGTGTGTGAATTGATGACACTAAATTGTGCCTCAAGAAAACGGTTTCAAAATAAAAGGGCATTTAGCGTGTATCTACCCAGCATTTCTACTCCCGGGTATTCTTCCCCCAAGGTAAATGAAACTACGTGCTTATAAGGCAGACGTATACGTGAATTTTCACAGCATCTCTGTTCATAACATACCACGCTTGAACTAACGCAGAAGTACATTATTATGTGAAGGGCTGGACATTTTGGGATATATTTACATGAGGTCAAAATACTCAGCCTTCAAAGGAGGGCGTACTGCTTATTCAAAGAAAAATATATAGATCTCAAAAAACATTGCTTTGAGCAAAACAGACAGACATCGAACTGTAGGCCGTGATTTACTTCCTTTTCATGAAGTTCTGCCACGACCCAACTGAAGGATGTCAACAGAAATGAAAACAGAGGCTGCGCATGTCGAGGGTGGTTGGGTCTCAATTGAAACGTTGCAGAGGGCTGTTTTCTGTAGTCATGGGAATGATTCATATAGGGGAGGGGGTTTGGACGCTCTAGGGGTTCGTGAAGTGTCGAAGATTGGTCAAGTCACGCAGCTAATGTTGACACGTTTCACTCTATTTTCATTTGATTTGACTAAAAAGCGAAAAGAAAGAGGGAAATCAGAAGGAACACTGAACCGTCATGGAGCTACGCATAGTTTATTTACAGATCTCCCCCCAGCCCCACCATGTAAGTGACCTTTCCAGACTGTCAGTTGCCGGTCGGGTTCCAGGCGGAATGTCGGGAGCCGACATTTGTTGTGGCTGGTGTTGCCACGGTGACTGGGCAGAGCCCTGTGGTGGGTCAGTGCCATGGAGGGGCTGCCGTCCTCTGTGGAGCTGGGCTTTGGGCCGATCCTCGGCAAGCTGGGCGAGGTGGTGGTGGCGCTGCTGCCCGATGGCCTGAGTCCACGCCTCACTTGCCACAGCCTCCAGTGGGAGACAGTGATGCGCCCACCTGTCGTCGGTTTACTGGTGGGTCTCTTATTTCTCTTCAGACTTGTTCAGTCTGTTAGAAGTCGACGTTACGTGAGACGTGAAAAGCGGCTGGCAGAAGCAGTGGCTGCAGCGATTGAGGAGAAATGCCAGCTCATTGACAAGCTCAGCGCTGCTCAAGAGGAGTATATGGGGATCGACTCGTCTTCAGAGAACGCCAGGCTAGAGAGAGAGTCGCTAAATATACCCGGCCTCACAGACGCTTACCGAAAGGTGACGAGGACCAACTCAGTGCTGATGGAGGAATTAACTGGCCTGGTTCGAGAACTGAAGGCAGAGAGAGCCAAACGGTCGAAAGAAGAAGGAGAGATGGCCGAGATGCTAAAAGCGCTCGCGTCCGTAGAAGCGGTCGTGAGATCCAGCACGTCACGAGGAGCTTTGCCAAAGCTGCCCGGAGGCCGAGAGCCAAGCCCTGCTGGTCCCTTCCCCGGCGGTGGGCCTGGGTCTTAGAGCGGGCCTGTTCTCTCCCCCTCCACGCAGGCCTCCCAAGCCGCCTGGCTGCCTCCAGCCAGCTGGACCTCCATCGGAGCGTTCCTGAGGCCAGTGGATGCAGGGGAGCCCCTTCGCTGGGCTGGAGATCCTCTACCTTCGCCTGCTGGACACCGCAGACGGCTCCTTCGCGGTCAGTTCCTCCAAATCGACAGACTTTTGGAATTCCTAGAGCACACCGAGAAAAGTGGGACTTTGTTTCACTTCACGGACTGTTTGGATTATCCCTCGTTAGTAGTGAAGAAGAGACTGATCTTTTCCTTAAATTGAACCTTCATCAAACTACCTTTCTCTAGACGGTATTGTGTAAATATTATGTATATATTAAACTTCAGTGAATTATTAACGGTGTCTGTCTCAGTGTTGCATTGAAAGTTGTAAATGTGCGCCATGTAGCAGTCAAGACTTTTAGCAATCGACAGCAGTCTTGTTTCAGAGTAGTATTCCCAAGAGTCGCGACTCACAGGTCGAAGGAGCTTTCTTGGACTAAGTATGTAGTGGTTAGAAAAAGAAAAAGCTGATCGATCTCTTTGGGGATCAAGTTACATTGCCTGGTTAGAGAGAGGTTTGCCTTCTTTTGTGACTTGATTCTAATGTGGCAACGGCTAAACAATTTTCAAGAAACAAATGATAAACTACGTGGAGGTTTGTCCTTGCACTACACGAAGGCCGAGGGAGAGTTTACTGATGAAGAGGAAATCACCTTTGACATCTGGGGGGAACCTCCTCGTTGCTGCCCTCGGCCCCCTCTACTCACCAGCTAACGCTCCACACTGGAAAGCTGAGGGAAGTCTCAGGGGTTTCTCTCCCATGTGACGAAGTGAGGGTCTCGATCATTCCTAGTTTCACTCACAGATAATGTCCCCCAGTTAGGCAACGAGCACCAGCTGCGGATGACTCTAGTGGCAGGAAAGCAGCAAGTGGCAGTTGGAGCAAATAGGAGGGGTCACATGAGACAAATGGCAGAGACAGCATCAGCGGCACAGAAAGGATTTCTCCTCTTAAGTCGAGAGAAAGCAACAAACCAAAAACCTGTGCTTGCCTTGGCAACAGAGCAATGAAGACTAGAATGCGAGAGCCTGCCCTTGTGTTGCTGACATTTTAGGAAGGACAGGCAGGTGCTAAAGAATCAAATTGAGTAGAAGACATGGCATATTAGGTGATAACGAATGTTCTGGAGAAGAATAAACAAGGCAGGGTAAGGGGTGATGGGTGTGGGAATGGGGGGCACACTTGCCTAGACACACACTCTCGGTGGGAGTGGTCACCTGAGCACTGAGGAGCCCTGGAGGAGAGCTCTGTAGGCAGGGGGGGCAGAACGGGCCATGGCTCTGAAGGCGGCATGAGCACGGTGAGTGTGAGAAGCGACCAGGAGCCAGAGTGGCCCGAGTGCAGTGAGTGAAGCCAGAGAGAAGGGGGTCAAGGCCATCAGGGGTCAGAAGGTGGAGGGAGTCGAATCCACCGTAAAGAGTTTGGTTTCCCTTTCAGAGGACAGAAGCTGCCATGGGGAAGAGGAGAACAGAGGGAAACCTGTGGGAGAGCGTGGCAGGGACTCGAGGCTGAGGATGGTGAAGGCTGCCCCCGGGCAGCGGTGGAGGTGGAGACGGAGAGATGGGGTGGGATCCGGGACCTGTCCTGCAGGCAGAGACCGTGAGACGTGCTGATGCCTGTGGGTGTGAGAAAAGAGAGGCGTCGGCATGGGGACGGGAGCCCCAGGTGAGGGGTGGTGTCCTTCAGCGAGATGGGGGGAATGGCAGAGGAGTGCCTTTGGACGGGAAATCAGAGTGGGTCTCTGTGAGAGTTAGGTTTCAGGGCCCCTCAGCCAGCAGAGTAGAAATACCGAATGTTCGGAGGAGACAGGTGTCTGCGCTCAGAGGAGCGTTCACGGCTGCAGATAGAAGTACGCAGGGGCATCGGGGAGGGAAGTTCCCGTAGCAGAGACGATGTCCAAGGGCCGAGAAGATGCCACAGGGTAGACTCCATGGGCCTGTTTGCGGCGAGAGCCCATCTTACAGATGCAGAAGCTGAGGCCCAGAGAAGTGAAGTGAATATTTACCTCTTCCTTTCTCTGGAGTGGAAGGGTCAGTAATCAGCCCAGGCCTGCCTCTGGTGTCCTGGGCTTGGAGGCCTCACAGATGAAAACAGTAGAGAACAGAAGCCAGGTGTCCCATGGGAGCCAGGTGACCAGGGGAGCACAGGAAGCCTCAAGCAGCTGTCTTGAAGGTCCACTGAGCCTGAATCCATTTGTGGGGTTGGGGGTGGTGGGGGCGGGTCGAGGGGGCTGGGAGGCCCTAAAAGATGGTGTCTGTAGCTGGCGTGGGTTTTATGGTGGCATTTCTAGGGGACAGAGATGAAGCTGGCCTCTCTTCTTTCCTCTTGATACTTCTCCTGTCCCCATTTCTTTCTTTGTTTTTGGCAGGGAGGGCCCGGGGGTGATGCCAGTTCTCAGGTTTTAGGGGAGCTCCTCGCTCTGGAAGCGGGGTTGCCTTTTAGAGCCAGGAGGAACGGCCGAGAGGCCCAGACGTCGCTCCGGGCTCGAGGGCCTCACACGTTGCCATTTGTGGATGCGTCGTGAGGCTCCTCCTCAGAACCAGGGCTGCTCAAGGAAGAGCTCACTTCCTAACACGCGGAAGAATACTTGCCACAGTGGCTTGAAATGGGCCTCTCGAGGTGACATTTCGGTGACTTTTTCCCCTTCCTGAAGACGCATATAATTTTTACATTCCAAACGAGTATAGAACTGTACCTGGTGAAGAAAACAGATCTTTGAAGGCGCTAACCTCGAAATCTCCCTAGGTGTCAGTGACCGAGGGAGGAGGGGGTTCTTCTCACCTCCGTCTTGCCTTTGAGAGAGGAGCGGCGTGTTTCCACTTTTGTGAACTTCCGGGAACCCCGCTGCCACCCCGATCCCTGGTTTGGCTGGGAAGGTGGGAGGTGGCGAGGCAAACATCCCGTCACCAGCGAATCCCGTCGAAGGCCGCGCTTGGAAAATGAGTCTGCAAAGAAACAGTTCACGCCACGCGTGGAGCCCTTGACCATGGTGTGGCGAACGTGCTCAGAGCCCAGAGGTGGGCAGGGGTGGACGGGGACGAGCGACTCCTTCTCCACTTGGGCCCTCCTGACCACCTGCAGCTCTAGGGGAACCCCCCCAAAGGACCCCGCTCAGTGCGGCTCCTGTGCCATGCCACGGTGCACCCCACTTCCGTGGGCACCTCTTATTAAATGTGTGCCCAGATGGTCCCTGAGGATGGGGCCCCGCCTGTTGTCCCCACCTAGAAGTCCAGCCCCGGGAGGCAGGCTGCGGTCCTGCGCTGGACTGAATGTCCACTGTCTGGAACGGGGACTGCGGCTTTGGCGGCTCACAGGTCAGATTTACAGGAGGAAGGGAAGGGCCTGGCTGCCCGCAGTGCCAGCTCCTGGTGCTCTGTCACCCCACACTCACACAGCAGTGCCCTCCCCTCCTCCGTGCCGTGCTTCCTGCTGTCGCCTCCCTCAGGCTGCAGGGGCCTCTCTTCCCACCTGCCTCCAACCTTCAAGTCCTCCCTGTCCTTCAAGGCCTCGTCCAGATGCCACTCCCTCTGGACAAGCCGCCCCCTGCCGCCCCCCCCCGCCCCCCCGCCACCGCCACCGCCACCCCGCCCTCCCCGCCTCCTAATTACCCCATCACGTGCCCCCTCCTCACTGACTGTTTCCAGGAGGCCCACCACCACCACACACACCCTTTATCGAGTAGTGTAGCTTTAGAGGCAGTCCCGAAGATGGTAGTACCGTACCTTCCTCTCACTATGTTCTGCTTCAATACTGGGGAGGCGTGTTGAGTCTGCCGCTGGGATCTTCACTAGGATTGTCTTGACTCTGTAGATCCTGTTGGGAAGAGCTGACATCTGCTGAACAATACCGAGTCAACCTATGAAGAAACATGGAGGAAGTCTGCATTGCTGTTGGTCTTCTGTGATTTCTTCTGTCAGCGTGTTGTAGACCTCCTCACATCGATCTTGTGCGTAAGTGTTTAGATTTACACCTGTGTGTGTCATTTTTGATGCTGATATCAATGATGTGTTTGTAACTTTAAATTCGAGGTGTTCACCGTTAGTATAGAAGAGAGTTGAGAATCATTTTCAAGCCCATTCATTAGCACGGTGATTAAGTCTTCCACAACCTGTGATGAGGCTCTGTTCTGCCTCGGGCTGTCTCTTCAGGCCTGGGATCCCTGGTCAGGAAGGTAGAGCCAGATCCAGTCCCCTGGGTGTTCACGGCACTCTTGATCCTACCGTCCCCCGGGGAGTGGAGGGTTTTGTGGGCTGTAAGCAGCGAAGAACCGCCACCGCCCCACTCTCCCCAGTTTGTTGCTGCGTCCCCGCTGTCCCCATCCGCGAGAACGCTTGGTGCCGCTGTTCGCAAACCAGTCGGCTAAACGACTTTTCACATCTGATCCCGTGATCGTCTGTTTTCTTTGCACTCCAGACGAAACCGAAAATCTGCAGATTTAGTTTCACATACACAATACTGCTACCACCTTGTATGGGCAGAACTTTCCGTGGACTCTACCCCCCCTTCTGCTCTGGGGAGACTTTGGCCAGGAGGGCCAATGGCCCTGGGAGGCCACCGTCAAGCTGTTCCCTTCTGTGAAGGAATTTCCGACCCGGCGACATGATGCAGGGAGCTCAGCCTCCAGGCGTCCTCTATGGGGAATGTGGATCTGAGAATTTCTGCCTGTTCTTCCAAGGGGATACGCAGGGAAGGGGAATTCATGCGACCCACGGTGGACATGTCCTGTGGTTTGCCTCCGACGACAAAGGGAGAGGCAAGCCCTGGCTGAGCTCCCTTCCTGTGACAGCCAGGGAGAGCCAACGCTACGGAGAGATGGCACAGCCTCGGAACAAATGCATGGCTGGGAGTGTACAGCCGAGTCAAGGGAAGGAGCACAGGCCTGTGAGACCAGAGCCAGCCTTGGGTCCTGCTCCAAATCCCAGAGAGGTGATCTGCAGTGTCCTGGAAAGGGAGGAGCTGGCTCGATCTCGGTGGTTCTTCTTTTATGATCGGAGTTTCGTGGGTGCAGGGGAATGTGCTGGAGTGGACCCCACATCCCCGGCTCTGCCTTGAGCATGAGGAAGAGCCATGGGGCTCTTATCCCCCAGTTCTGTGCCGGGGAAAGAAAGAGGCTTCCAGAAAATTCCCACGGACTGAACTTGACTGTGAGCTCCCCGTGAGGCTGGGCCTGGAGGGAGCAGAAGCAGATACTGATAAGCCTTCCAGAACCGTGACTTCCCGCACAGGTCACACGCACATCCGTGGACACACACCATTCCTCACAACCACAGGGCAGACGCACGAGGTCAGGCGATTACCCTTCTCATGGGCTCCCCTCCCACAGCATCCGTTACGAGAAGTTGCATGACTGGGAGATACATTTAAGTACTCGTATATATCTTTAGCTGCTCTTCTGCTCTTTACTGTTACGTCTTCTCAAGCCGAGGAATATTTCCCGAGACGACCTTGAAGAAATTAATTGGAAATCTGAAGACTAAGGAGGGACTGCGCTACGATGACGTGTATGTCCACATGCAGATCTGGAAAAAGTCGCAGGCTTAGTACAATCCACTAAAGTAGACTTTTGGTGCTCACGTAACTCAGTCATGCTTTTCTCTGCCTTCACACTGCACGTGTCATGATGGGGACTGGATAGGTCCTGTGATAGGTATTGGAGACTAAGCGGTGACACTGACAGGGAGACGCTTGAGCAGAGACCTGAAGGGAAGGAGGGAGACCAGCACGTGGGTCTCACAGGACAGGGATTCAAGGCGGAGAGAAGAGGAAACGTCAAGCCCTGGGGCAGGAGCATCTTGGCGCACTCGTGGAGCAGGAAGGAGGCCTGCGAGGCTGGGGCAGAGCGCGTGAGGGCCCAGCTGTGCAGTTCGACCGGGGAGGTAAGCGGGGGTCAGATCCCGTAGGGCTCCTGGGGCATGGGTGTGTTTGACTTGCACTCTGATGAGTGGAAAGCTGCTGGGGGCGTGAGCTGAGGACGGACCTGACTGGATCCTCTGGAGCTGGGTGGAGAACCGACTGCACGGCTGAGGGCAGGAGAAGGAGCTTGGTTAGGAGCAGCCACGCTCATGTTGTCAAAAGGTGAAGGCGACTCTGAACAGGTAGGGTAGCGGGAGGCAAGGAATGGCCGGATGAGGGCATTACTCTGATGCTGGGAATGAAGGCTTTGCCGATGGGGTGGAGGTGAAGAGGAGAGAGGGGAGAGGTCAAGAAAGACCACAAAGCTGGGGCCTCAACCCCCGTCGGGGTGGAGTTGCCCACGTGGAAAAGAGGGAGAGCGGGTTCAGGGGAGAATTGGAGTATGGTGTGGGCTCGTTCGATGTCCACATGGGGATGTCACGGAGGCAGCTGGGTGGGTGTGAGTCCGGACTGGATGGCAAGGTGTGGAAAGGATAAATAAACGTGGAAGTCACGACAGCACAGATGTCATTGAAGTCCGGAGACTGGCTAAGGTCAGCAAGGGCTCAAAAGCGGTCCAGGATCTACGTCCTGGGTCAACACTGATGCTGAGAGGTTTGGGAGAAACACAGACGTCAGCGATGGAGACAGAGAAGGAAAGGCTACTGAGGTCAGAGAAACACGCCAGCCGACGACAAGACAATCCTCGAAAGAGTAGAATGGACCGAACCGGCAACGAAGTGATGGAAGCATTTCAAGGAGAAGGGACCGACTGTGTCGAATGCAGCCAAGAGAGTCAAGGGTGAGTGATGGACTTCTCCTACAACGGCACTGTGATAGTTACACAACTCTGCACTTGTACAGAGAAAAATCAGTGAATTGCGTATTTCGGTGTGTGAATTGATGACACTAAATTGTGCCTCAAGAAAACGGTTTCAAAATAAAAGGGCATTTAGCGTGTATCTACCCAGCATTTCTGCTCCCGGGTATTCTTCCCCCAAGGTAAATGAAACTACGTGCTTATAAGGCAGACGTATACGTGAATTTTCACAGCATCTCTGTTCATAACATACCACGCTTGAACTAACGCAGAAGTACATTATTATGTGAAGGGCTGGACATTTTGGGATATATTTACATGAGGTCAAAATACTCAGCCTTCAAAGGAGGGCGTACTGCTTATTCAAAGAAAAAGATATAGATCTCAAAAAACATTGCTTTGAGCAAAACAGACAGACATCGAACTGTAGGCCGTGATTTACTTCCTTTTCATGAAGTTCTGCCACGACCCAACTGAAGGATGTCAACAGAAATGAAAACAGAGGCTGCGCATGTCGAGGGTGGTTGGGTCTCAATTGAAACGTTGCAGAGGGCTGTTTTCTGTAGTCATGGGAATGATTCATATAGGGGAGGGGGTTTGGACACTCTAGGGGTTCGTGAAGTGTCGAAGATTTGTCAAGTCATGCAGCTAATGTTGACACGTTTCACTCTATTTTCATTTGATTTGACTAAAAAGCGAAAAGAAAGAGGGAAATCAGAAGGAACACTGAACCGTCATGGAGCTACGCATAGTTTATTTACAGATCTCCCCCCAGCCCCACCATGTAAGTGACCTTTCCAGACTGTCAGTTGCCGGTCGGGTTCCAGGCGGAATGTCGGGAGCCGACATTTGTTGTGGCTGGTGTTGCCACGGTGAGTGGGCAGAGCCCTGTGGTGGGTCAGTGCCATGGAGGGGCTGCCGTCCTCTGTGGAGCTGGGCTTTGGGCCGATCCTCGGCAAGCTGGGCGAGGTGGTGGTGGCGCTGCTGCCCGATGGCCTGAGTCCACGCCTCACTTGCCACAGCCTCCAGTGGGAGACAGTGATGCGCCCACCTGTCGTCGGTTTACTGGTGGGTCTCTTATTTCTCTTCAGACTTGTTCAGTCTGTTAGAAGTCGACGTTACGTGAGACGTGAAAAGCGGCTGGCAGAAGCAGTGGCTGCAGCGATTGAGGAGAAATGCCAGCTCATTGACAAGCTCAGCGCTGCTCAAGAGGAGTATATGGGGATCGACTCGTCTTCAGAGAACGCCAGGCTAGAGAGAGAGTCGCTAAATATACCCGGCCTCACAGACGCTTCCCGAAAGGTGACGAGGACCAACTCAGTGCTGATGGAGGAATTAACTGGCCTGGTTCGAGAACTGAAGGCAGAGAGAGCCAAACGGTCGAAAGAAGAAGGAGAGATGGCCGAGATGCTAAAAGCGCTCGCGTCCATAGAAGCGGTCGTGAGATCCAGCACGTCACGAGGAGCTTTGCCAAAGCTTCCCGGAGGCCGAGAGCCAAGCCCTGCTGGTCCCTTCCCCGGCGGTGGGCCTGGGTCTTAAAGCGGGGCTGTTCTCTCCCCCTCCACGCAGGCCTCCCAAGCCGCCTGGCTGCCTCCAGCCAGCTGGACCTCCATCGGAGCGTTCCTGAGGCCAGTGGATGCAGGGGAGCCCCTTCGCTGGGCTGGAGATCCTCTACCTTCGCCTGCTGGACACCGCAGACGGCTCCTTCGCGGTCAGTTCCTCCAAATCGACAGACTTTTGGAATTCCTAGAGCACACCAAGAAAAGTGGGACTTTGTTTCACTTCACGGACTGTTTGGATTATCCCTCGTTAGTAGTGAAGAAGAGCCTGATCTTTTCCTTAAATTGAACCTTCATCAAACTACCTTTCTCTAGACGATATTGTGTAAATATTATGTATATATTAAACTTCAGTGAATTATTAACGGTGTCTGTCTCAGTGTTGCATTGAAAGTTGTAAATGTGCGCCATGTAGCAGTCAAGACTTTTAGCAATCGACAGCAGTCTTGTTTCAGAGTAGTATTCCCAACAGTCGCGACTCACAAGTCGAAGGAGCTTTCTTGGACTAAGTGTGTAGTGGTTAGAAAAAGAAAAAGCTGATCGATCTCTTTGGGGATCAAGTTAGATTGCCTGGTTAGAGAGAGGTTTGCCTTCTTTTGCGACTTGATTCTAATGTGGCAACGGCTAAACAATTTTCAAGAAACAAATGATAAACTACGTGGAGGTTTGTCCTTGCACTACACGAAGGCCGAGGGAGAGTTTACTGATGAAGAGGAAATCACCTTTGACATCTGGGGGGAACCTCCTCGTTGCTGCCCTCGGCCCCCTCTACTCACCAGCTAACGCTCCACACTGGAAAGCTGAGGGAAGTCTCAGGGGTTTCTCTCCCATGTGACGAAGTGAGGGTCTCGATCATTCCTAGTTTCACTCACAGATAATGTCCCCCAGTTAGGCAACGAGCACCAGCTGCGGATGACTCTAGTGGCAGGAAAGCAGCAAGTGGCAGTTGGAGCAAATAGGAGGGGTCACATGAGACAAATGGCAGAGACAGCATCAGCGGCACAGAAAGGATTTCTCCTCTTAAGTCGAGAGAAAGCAACAAACCAAAAACCTGTGCTTGCCTTGGAAACAGAGCAATGAAGACTAGAATGCGAGAGCCTGCCCTTGTGTTGCTGACATTTTAGGAAGGACAGGCAGGTGCTAAAGAATCAAATTGAGTAGAAGACATGGCATATTAGGTGATAACGAATGTTCTGGAGAAGAATAAACAAGGCAGGGTAAGGGGTGATGGGTGTGGGAATGGGGGGCACACTTGCCTAGACACACACTCTCGGTGGGAGTGGTCACCTGAGCACTGAGGAGCCCTGGAGGAGAGCTCTGTAGGCAGGGGGGGCAGAACGGGCCATGGCTCTGAAGGCGGCATGAGCACGGTGAGTGTGAGAAGCGACCAGGAGCCAGAGTGGCCCGAGTGCAGTGAGTGAAGCCAGAGAGAAGGGGGTCAAGGCCATCAGGGGTCAGAAGGTGGAGGGAGTCGAATCCACCGTAAAGAGTTTGGTTTCCCTTTCAGAGGACAGAAGCTGCCATGGGGAAGAGGAGAACAGAGGGAAACCTGTGGGAGAGCGTGGCAGGGACTCGAGGCTGAGGATGGTGAAGGCTGCCCCCGGGCAGCGGTGGAGGTGGAGACGGAGAGATGGGGTGGGATCCGGGACCTGTCCTGCAGGCAGAGACCGTGAGACGTGCTGATGCCTGTGGGTGTGAGAAAAGAGAGGCGTCGGCATGGGGACGGGAGCCCCAGGTGAGGGGTGGTGTCCTTCAGCGAGATGGGGGGAATGGCAGAGGAGTGCCTTTGGACGGGAAATCAGAGTGGGTCTCTGTGAGAGTTAGGTTTCAGGGCCCCTCAGCCAGCAGAGTAGAAATACCGAATGTTCGGAGGAGACAGGTGTCTGCGCTCAGAGGAGCGTTCACGGCTGCAGATAGAAGTACGCAGGGGCATCGGGGAGGGAAGTTCCCGTAGCAGAGACGATGTCCAAGGGCCGAGAAGATGCCACAGGGTAGACTCCATGGGCCTGTTTGCGGCGAGAGCCCATCTTACAGATGCAGAAGCTGAGGCCCAGAGAAGTGAAGTGAATATTTACCTCTTCCTTTCTCTGGAGTGGAAGGGTCAGTAATCAGCCCAGGCCTGCCTCTGGTGTCCTGGGCTTGGAGGCCTCACAGATGAAAACAGTAGAGAACAGAAGCCAGGTGTCCCATGGGAGCCAGGTGACCAGGGGAGCACAGGAAGCCTCAAGCAGCTGTCTTGAAGGTCCACTGAGCCTGAATCCATTTGTGGGGTTGGGGGTGGTGGGGGCGGGTCGAGGGGGCTGGGAGGCCCTAAAAGATGGTGTCTGTAGCTGGCGTGGGTTTTATGGTGGCATTTCTAGGGGACAGAGATGAAGCTGGCCTCTCTTCTTTCCTCTTGATACTTCTCCTGTCCCCATTTCTTTCTTTGTTTTTGGCAGGGAGGGCCCGGGGGTGATGCCAGTTCTCAGGTTTTAGGGGAGCTCCTCGCTCTGGAAGCGGGGTTGCCTTTTAGAGCCAGGAGGAACGGCCGAGAGGCCCAGACGTCGCTCCGGGCTCGAGGGCCTCACACGTTGCCATTTGTGGATGCGTCGTGAGGCTCCTCCTCAGAACCAGGGCTGCTCAAGGAAGAGCTCACTTCCTAACACGCGGAAGAATACTTGCCACAGTGGCTTGAAATGGGCCTCTCGAGGTGACATTTCGGTGACTTTTTCCCCTTCCTGAAGACGCATATAATTTTTACATTCCAAACGAGTATAGAACTGTACCTGGTGAAGAAAACAGATCTTTGAAGGCGCTAACCTCGAAATCTCCCTAGGTGTCAGTGACCGAGGGAGGAGGGGGTTCTTCTCACCTCCGTCTTGCCTTTGAGAGAGGAGCGGCGTGTTTCCACTTTTGTGAACTTCCGGGAACCCCGCTGCCACCCCGATCCCTGGTTTGGCTGGGAAGGTGGGAGGTGGCGAGGCAAACATCCCGTCACCAGCGAATCCCGTCGAAGGCCGCGCTTGGAAAATGAGTCTGCAAAGAAACAGTTCACGCCACGCGTGGAGCCCTTGACCATGGTGTGGCGAACGTGCTCAGAGCCCAGAGGTGGGCAGGGGTGGACGGGGACGAGCGACTCCTTCTCCACTTGGGCCCTCCTGACCACCTGCAGCTCTAGGGGAACCCCCCCAAAGGACCCCGCTCAGTGCGGCTCCTGTGCCATGCCACGGTGCACCCCACTTCCGTGGGCACCTCTTATTAAATGTGTGCCCAGATGGTCCCTGAGGATGGGGCCCCGCCTGTTGTCCCCACCTAGAAGTCCAGCCCCGGGAGGCAGGCTGCGGTCCTGCGCTGGACTGAATGTCCACTGTCTGGAACGGGGACTGCGGCTTTGGCGGCTCACAGGTCAGATTTACAGGAGGAAGGGAAGGGCCTGGCTGCCCGCAGTGCCAGCTCCTGGTGCTCTGTCACCCCACACTCACACAGCAGTGCCCTCCCCTCCTCCGTGCCGTGCTTCCTGCTGTCGCCTCCCTCAGGCTGCAGGGGCCTCTCTTCCCACCTGCCTCCAACCTTCAAGTCCTCCCTGTCCTTCAAGGCCTCGTCCAGATGCCACTCCCTCTGGACAAGCCGCCCCCTGCCGCCCCCCCCCGCCCCCCCGCCACCGCCACCGCCACCCCGCCCTCCCCGCCTCCTAATTACCCCATCACGTGCCCCCTCCTCACTGACTGTTTCCAGGAGGCCCACCACCACCACACACACCCTTTATCGAGTAGTGTAGCTTTAGAGGCAGTCCCGAAGATGGTAGTACCGTACCTTCCTCTCACTATGTTCTGCTTCAATACTGGGGAGGCGTGTTGAGTCTGCCGCTGGGATCTTCACTAGGATTGTCTTGACTCTGTAGATCCTGTTGGGAAGAGCTGACATCTGCTGAACAATACCGAGTCAACCTATGAAGAAACATGGAGGAAGTCTGCATTGCTGTTGGTCTTCTGTGATTTCTTCTGTCAGCGTGTTGTAGACCTCCTCACATCGATCTTGTGCGTAAGTGTTTAGATTTACACCTGTGTGTGTCATTTTTGATGCTGATATCAATGATGTGTTTGTAACTTTAAATTCGAGGTGTTCACCGTTAGTATAGAAGAGAGTTGAGAATCATTTTCAAGCCCATTCATTAGCACGGTGATTAAGTCTTCCACAACCTGTGATGAGGCTCTGTTCTGCCTCGGGCTGTCTCTTCAGGCCTGGGATCCCTGGTCAGGAAGGTAGAGCCAGATCCAGTCCCCTGGGTGTTCACGGCACTCTTGATCCTACCGTCCCCCGGGGAGTGGAGGGTTTTGTGGGCTGTAAGCAGCGAAGAACCGCCACCGCCCCACTCTCCCCAGTTTGTTGCTGCGTCCCCGCTGTCCCCATCCGCGAGAACGCTTGGTGCCGCTGTTCGCAAACCAGTCGGCTAAACGACTTTTCACATCTGATCCCGTGATCGTCTGTTTTCTTTGCACTCCGGACGAAACCTAAAATCTGCAGATTTAGTTTCACATACACAATACTGCTACCACCTTGTATGGGCAGAACTTTCCGTGGACTCTACCCCCCCTTCTGCTCTGGGGAGACTTTGGCCAGGAGGGCCAATGGCCCTGGGAGGCCACCGTCAAGCTGTTCCCTTCTGTGAAGGAATTTCCGACCCGGCGACATGATGCAGGGAGCTCAGCCTCCAGGCGTCCTCTATGGGGAATGTGGATCTGAGAATTTCTGCCTGTTCTTCCAAGGGGATACGCAGGGAAGGGGAATTCATGCGACCCACGGTGGACATGTCCTGTGGTTTGCCTCCGACGACAAAGGGAGAGGCAAGCCCTGGCTGAGCTCCCTTCCTGTGACAGCCAGGGAGAGCCAACGCTACGGAGAGATGGCACAGCCTCGGAACAAATGCATGGCTGGGAGTGTACAGCCGAGTCAAGGGAAGGAGCACAGGCCTGTGAGACCAGAGCCAGCCTTGGGTCCTGCTCCAAATCCCAGAGAGGTGATCTGCAGTGTCCTGGAAAGGGAGGAGCTGGCTCGATCTCGGTGGTTCTTCTTTTATGATCGGAGTTTCGTGGGTGCAGGGGAATGTGCTGGAGTGGACCCCACATCCCCGGCTCTGCCTTGAGCATGAGGAAGAGCCATGGGGCTCTTATCCCCCAGTTCTGTGCCGGGGAAAGAAAGAGGCTTCCAGAAAATTCCCACGGACTGAACTTGACTGTGAGCTCCCCGTGAGGCTGGGCCTGGAGGGAGCAGAAGCAGATACTGATAAGCCTTCCAGAACCGTGACTTCCCGCACAGGTCACACGCACATCCGTGGACACACACCATTCCTCACAACCACAGGGCAGACGCACGAGGTCAGGCGATTACCCTTCTCATGGGCTCCCCTCCCACAGCATCCGTTACGAGAAGTTGCATGACTGGGAGATACATTTAAGTACTCGTATATATCTTTAGCTGCTCTTCTGCTCTTTACTGTTACGTCTTCTCAAGCCGAGGAATATTTCCCGAGACGACCTTGAAGAAATTAATTGGAAATCTGAAGACTAAGGAGGGACTGCGCTACGATGACGTGTATGTCCACATGCAGATCTGGAAAAAGTCGCAGGCTTAGTACAATCCACTAAAGTAGACTTTTGGTGCTCACGTAACTCAGTCATGCTTTTCTCTGCCTTCACACTGCACGTGTCATGATGGGGACTGGATAGGTCCTGTGATAGGTATTGGAGACTAAGCGGTGACACTGACAGGGAGACGCTTGAGCAGAGACCTGAAGGGAAGGAGGGAGACCAGCACGTGGGTCTCACAGGACAGGGATTCAAGGCGGAGAGAAGAGGAAACGTCAAGCCCTGGGGCAGGAGCATCTTGGCGCACTCGTGGAGCAGGAAGGAGGCCTGCGAGGCTGGGGCAGAGCGCGTGAGGGCCCAGCTGTGCAGTTCGACCGGGGAGGTAAGCGGGGGTCAGATCCCGTAGGGCTCCTGGGGCATGGGTGTGTTTGACTTGCACTCTGATGAGTGGAAAGCTGCTGGGGGCGTGAGCTGAGGACGGACCTGACTGGATCCTCTGGAGCTGGGTGGAGAACCGACTGCACGGCTGAGGGCAGGAGAAGGAGCTTGGTTAGGAGCAGCCACGCTCATGTTGTCAAAAGGTGAAGGCGACTCTGAACAGGTAGGGTAGCGGGAGGCAAGGAATGGCCGGATGAGGGCATTACTCTGATGCTGGGAATGAAGGCTTTGCCGATGGGGTGGAGGTGAAGAGGAGAGAGGGGAGAGGTCAAGAAAGACCACAAAGCTGGGGCCTGAACCCCCGTCGGGGTGGAGTTGCCCACGTGGAAAAGAGGGAGAGCGGGTTCAGGGGAGAATTGGAGTATGGTGTGGGCTCGTTCGATGTCCACATGGGGACGTCACGGAGGCAGCTGGGTGGGTGTGAGTCCGGACTGGATGGCAAGGTGTGGAAAGGATAAATAAACGTGGAAGTCACGACAGCACAGATGTCATTGAAGTCCGGAGACTGGCTAAGGTCAGCAAGGGCTCAAAAGCGGTCCAGGATCTACGTCCTGGGTCAACACTGATGCTGAGAGGTTTGGGAGAAACACAGACGTCAGCGATGGAGACAGAGAAGGAAAGGCTACTGAGGTCAGAGAAACACGCCAGCCGACGACAAGACAATCCTCGAAAGAGTAGAATGGACCGAACCGGCAACGAAGTGATGGAAGCATTTCAAGGAGAAGGGACCGACTGTGTCGAATGCAGCCAAGAGAGTCAAGGGTGAGTGATGGACTTCTCCTACAACGGCACTGTGATAGTTACACAACTCTGCACTTGTACAGAGAAAAATCAGTGAATTGCGTATTTCGGTGTGTGAATTGATGACACTAAATTGTGCCTCAAGAAAACGGTTTCAAAATAAAAGGGCATTTAGCGTGTATCTACCCAGCATTTCTGCTCCCGGGTATTCTTCCCCCAAGGTAAATGAAACTACGTGCTTATAAGGCAGACATATACGTGAATTTTCACAGCATCTCTGTTCATAACATACCACGCTTGAACTAACGCAGAAGTACATTATTATGTGAAGGGCTGGACATTTTGGGATATATTTACATGAGGTCAAAATACTCAGCCTTCAAAGGAGGGCGTACTGCTTATTCAAAGAAAAAGATATAGATCTCAAAAAACATTGCTTTGAGCAAAACAGACAGACATCGAACTGTAGGCCGTGATTTACTTCCTTTTCATGAAGTTCTGCCACGACCCAACTGAAGGATGTCAACAGAAATGAAAACAGAGGCTGCGCATGTCGAGGGTGGTTGGGTCTCAATTGAAACGTTGCAGAGGGCTGTTTTCTGTAGTCATGGGAATGATTCATATAGGGGAGGGGGTTTGGACACTCTAGGGGTTCGTGAAGTGTCGAAGATTTGTCAAGTCATGCAGCTAATGTTGACACGTTTCACTCTATTTTCATTTGATTTGACTAAAAAGCGAAAAGAAAGAGGGAAATCAGAAGGAACACTGAACCGTCATGGAGCTACGCATAGTTTATTTACAGATCTCCCCCCAGCCCCACCATGTAAGTGACCTTTCCAGACTGTCAGTTGCCGGTCGGGTTCCAGGCGGAATGTCGGGAGCCGACATTTGTTGTGGCTGGTGTTGCCACGGTGACTGGGCAGAGCCCTGTGGTGGGTCAGTGCCATGGAGGGGCTGCCGTCCTCTGTGGAGCTGGGCTTTGGGCCGATCCTCGGCAAGCTGGGCGAGGTGGTGGTGGCGCTGCTGCCCGATGGCCTGAGTCCACGCCTCACTTGCCACAGCCTCCAGTGGGAGACAGTGATGCGCCCACCTGTCGTCGGTTTACTGGTGGGTCTCTTATTTCTCTTCAGACTTGTTCAGTCTGTTAGAAGTCGACGTTACGTGAGACGTGAAAAGCGGCTGGCAGAAGCAGTGGCTGCAGCGATTGAGGAGAAATGCCAGCTCATTGACAAGCTCAGCGCTGCTCAAGAGGAGTATATGGGGATCGACTCGTCTTCAGAGAACGCCAGGCTAGAGAGAGAGTCGCTAAATATACCCGGCCTCACAGACGCTTCCCGAAAGGTGACGAGGACCAACTCAGTGCTGATGGAGGAATTAACTGGCCTGGTTCGAGAACTGAAGGCAGAGAGAGCCAAACGGTCGAAAGAAGAAGGAGAGATGGCCGAGATGCTAAAAGCGCTCGCGTCCATAGAAGCGGTCGTGAGATCCAGCACGTCACGAGGAGCTTTGCCAAAGCTTCCCGGAGGCCGAGAGCCAAGCCCTGCTGGTCCCTTCCCCGGCGGTGGGCCTGGGTCTTAAAGCGGGGCTGTTCTCTCCCCCTCCACGCAGGCCTCCCAAGCCGCCTGGCTGCCTCCAGCCAGCTGGACCTCCATCGGAGCGTTCCTGAGGCCAGTGGATGCAGGGGAGCCCCTTCGCTGGGCTGGAGATCCTCTACCTTCGCCTGCTGGACACCGCAGACGGCTCCTTCGCGGTCAGTTCCTCCAAATCGACAGACTTTTGGAATTCCTAGAGCACACCGAGAAAAGTGGGACTTTGTTTCACTTCACGGACTGTTTGGATTATCCCTCGTTAGTAGTGAAGAAGAGCCTGATCTTTTCCTTAAATTGAACCTTCATCAAACTACCTTTCTCTAGACGATATTGTGTAAATATTATGTATATATTAAACTTCAGTGAATTATTAACGGTGTCTGTCTCAGTGTTGCATTGAAAGTTGTAAATGTGCGCCATGTAGCAGTCAAGACTTTTAGCAATCGACAGCAGTCTTGTTTCAGAGTAGTATTCCCAACAGTCGCGACTCACAAGTCGAAGGAGCTTTCTTGGACTAAGTGTGTAGTGGTTAGAAAAAGAAAAAGCTGATCGATCTCTTTGGGGATCAAGTTAGATTGCCTGGTTAGAGAGAGGTTTGCCTTCTTTTGCGACTTGATTCTAATGTGGCAACGGCTAAACAATTTTCAAGAAACAAATGATAAACTACGTGGAGGTTTGTCCTTGCACTACACGAAGGCCGAGGGAGAGTTTACTGATGAAGAGGAAATCACCTTTGACATCTGGGGGGAACCTCCTCGTTGCTGCCCTCGGCCCCCTCTACTCACCAGCTAACGCTCCACACTGGAAAGCTGAGGGAAGTCTCAGGGGTTTCTCTCCCATGTGACGAAGTGAGGGTCTCGATCATTCCTAGTTTCACTCACAGATAATGTCCCCCAGTTAGGCAACGAGCACCAGCTGCGGATGACTCTAGTGGCAGGAAAGCAGCAAGTGGCAGTTGGAGCAAATAGGAGGGGTCACATGAGACAAATGGCAGAGACAGCATCAGCAGCACAGAAAGGATTTCTCCTCTTAAGTCGAGAGAAAGCAACAAACCAAAAACCTGTGCTTGCCTTGGCAACAGAGCAATGAAGACTAGAATGCGAGAGCCTGCCCTTGTGTTGCTGACATTTTAGGAAGGACAGGCAGGTGCTAAAGAATCAAATTGAGTAGAAGACATGGCATATTAGGTGATAACGAATGTTCTGGAGAAGAATAAACAAGGCAGGGTAAGGGGTGATGGGTGTGGGAATGGGGGGCACACTTGCCTAGACACACACTCTCGGTGGGAGTGGTCACCTGAGCACTGAGGAGCCCTGGAGGAGAGCTCTGTAGGCAGGGGGGGCAGAACGGGCCATGGCTCTGAAGGCGGCATGAGCACGGTGAGTGTGAGAAGCGACCAGGAGCCAGAGTGGCCCGAGTGCAGTGAGTGAAGCCAGAGAGAAGGGGGTCAAGGCCATCAGGGGTCAGAAGGTGGAGGGAGTCGAATCCACCGTAAAGAGTTTGGTTTCCCTTTCAGAGGACAGAAGCTGCCATGGGGAAGAGGAGAACAGAGGGAAACCTGTGGGAGAGCGTGGCAGGGACTCGAGGCTGAGGATGGTGAAGGCTGCCCCCGGGCAGCGGTGGAGGTGGAGACGGAGAGATGGGGTGGGATCCGGGACCTGTCCTGCAGGCAGAGACCGTGAGACGTGCTGATGCCTGTGGGTGTGAGAAAAGAGAGGCGTCGGCATGGGGACGGGAGCCCCAGGTGAGGGGTGGTGTCCTTCAGCGAGATGGGGGGAATGGCAGAGGAGTGCCTTTGGACGGGAAATCAGAGTGGGTCTCTGTGAGAGTTAGGTTTCAGGGCCCCTCAGCCAGCAGAGTAGAAATACCGAATGTTCGGAGGAGACAGGTGTCTGCGCTCAGAGGAGCGTTCACGGCTGCAGATAGAAGTACGCAGGGGCATCGGGGAGGGAAGTTCCCGTAGCAGAGACGATGTCCAAGGGCCGAGAAGATGCCACAGGGTAGACTCCATGGGCCTGTTTGCGGCGAGAGCCCATCTTACAGATGCAGAAGCTGAGGCCCAGAGAAGTGAAGTGAATATTTACCTCTTCCTTTCTCTGGAGTGGAAGGGTCAGTAATCAGCCCAGGCCTGCCTCTGGTGTCCTGGGCTTGGAGGCCTCACAGATGAAAACAGTAGAGAACAGAAGCCAGGTGTCCCATGGGAGCCAGGTGACCAGGGGAGCACAGGAAGCCTCAAGCAGCTGTCTTGAAGGTCCACTGAGCCTGAATCCATTTGTGGGGTTGGGGGTGGTGGGGGCGGGTCGAGGGGGCTGGGAGGCCCTAAAAGATGGTGTCTGTAGCTGGCGTGGGTTTTATGGTGGCATTTCTAGGGGACAGAGATGAAGCTGGCCTCTCTTCTTTCCTCTTGATACTTCTCCTGTCCCCATTTCTTTCTTTGTTTTTGGCAGGGAGGGCCCGGGGGTGATGCCAGTTCTCAGGTTTTAGGGGAGCTCCTCGCTCTGGAAGCGGGGTTGCCTTTTAGAGCCAGGAGGAAGGGCCGAGAGGCCCAGACGTCGCTCCGGGCTCGAGGGCCTCACACGTTGCCATTTGTGGATGCGTCGTGAGGCTCCTCCTCAGAACCAGGGCTGCTCAAGGAAGAGCTCACTTCCTAACACGCGGAAGAATACTTGCCACAGTGGCTTGAAATGGGCCTCTCGAGGTGACATTTCGGTGACTTTTTCCCCTTCCTGAAGACGCATATAATTTTTACATTCCAAACGAGTATAGAACTGTACCTGGTGAAGAAAACAGATCTTTGAAGGCGCTAACCTCGAAATCTCCCTAGGTGTCAGTGACCGAGGGAGGAGGGGGTTCTTCTCACCTCCGTCTTGCCTTTGAGAGAGGAGCGGCGTGTTTCCACTTTTGTGAACTTCCGGGAACCCCGCTGCCACCCCGATCCCTGGTTTGGCTGGGAAGGTGGGAGGTGGCGAGGCAAACATCCCGTCACCAGCGAATCCCGTCGAAGGCCGCGCTTGGAAAATGAGTCTGCAAAGAAACAGTTCACGCCACGCGTGGAGCCCTTGACCATGGTGTGGCGAACGTGCTCAGAGCCCAGAGGTGGGCAGGGGTGGACGGGGACGAGCGACTCCTTCTCCACTTGGGCCCTCCTGACCACCTGCAGCTCTAGGGGAACCCCCCCAAAGGACCCCGCTCAGTGCGGCTCCTGTGCCATGCCACGGTGCACCCCACTTCCGTGGGCACCTCTTATTAAATGTGTGCCCAGATGGTCCCTGAGGATGGGGCCCCGCCTGTTGTCCCCACCTAGAAGTCCAGCCCCGGGAGGCAGGCTGCGGTCCTGCCCTGGACTGAATGTCCACTGTCTGGAACGGGGACTGCGGCTTTGGCGGCTCACAGGTCAGATTTACAGGAGGAAGGGAAGGGCCTGGCTGCCCGCAGTGCCAGCTCCTGGTGCTCTGTCACCCCACACTCACACAGCAGTGCCCTCCCCTCCTCCGTGCCGTGCTTCCTGCTGTCGCCTCCCTCAGGCTGCAGGGGCCTCTCTTCCCACCTGCCTCCAACCTTCAAGTCCTCCCTGTCCTTCAAGGCCTCGTCCAGATGCCACTCCCTCTGGACAAGCCGCCCCCTGCCGCCCCCCCCGCCCCCCCGCCACCGCCACCGCCACCCCCGCCCTCCCCGCCTCCTAATTACCCCATCACGTGCCCCCTCCTCACTGACTGTTTCCAGGAGGCCCACCACCACCACACACACCCTTTATCGAGTAGTGTAGCTTTAGAGGCAGTCCCGAAGATGGTAGTACCGTACCTTCCTCTCACTATGTTCTGCTTCAATACTGGGGAGGCGTGTTGAGTCTGCCGCTGGGATCTTCACTAGGATTGTCTTGACTCTGTAGATCCTGTTGGGAAGAGCTGACATCTGCTGAACAATACCGAGTCAACCTATGAAGAAACATGGAGGAAGTCTGCATTGCTGTTGGTCTTCTGTGATTTCTTCTGTCAGCGTGTTGTAGACCTCCTCACATCGATCTTGTGCGTAAGTGTTTAGATTTACACCTGTGTGTGTCATTTTTGATGCTGATATCAATGATGTGTTTGTAACTTTAAATTCGAGGTGTTCACCGTTAGTATAGAAGAGAGTTGAGAATCATTTTCAAGCCCATTCATTAGCACGGTGATTAAGTCTTCCACAACCTGTGATGAGGCTCTGTTCTGCCTCGGGCTGTCTCTTCAGGCCTGGGATCCCTGGTCAGGAAGGTAGAGCCAGATCCAGTCCCCTGGGTGTTCACGGCACTCTTGATCCTACCGTCCCCCGGGGAGTGGAGGGTTTTGTGGGCTGTAAGCAGCGAAGAACCGCCACCGCCCCACTCTCCCCAGTTTGTTGCTGCGTCCCCGCTGTCCCCATCCGCGAGAACGCTTGGTGCCGCTGTTCGCAAACCAGTCGGCTAAACGACTTTTCACATCTGATCCCGTGATCGTCTGTTTTCTTTGCACTCCGGACGAAACCTAAAATCTGCAGATTTAGTTTCACATACACAATACTGCTACCACCTTGTATGGGCAGAACTTTCCGTGGACTCTACCCCCCCTTCTGCTCTGGGGAGACTTTGGCCAGGAGGGCCAATGGCCCTGGGAGGCCACCGTCAAGCTGTTCCCTTCTGTGAAGGAATTTCCGACCCGGCGACATGATGCAGGGAGCTCAGCCTCCAGGCGTCCTCTATGGGGAATGTGGATCTGAGAATTTCTGCCTGTTCTTCCAAGGGGATACGCAGGGAAGGGGAATTCATGCGACCCACGGTGGACATGTCCTGTGGTTTGCCTCCGACGACAAAGGGAGAGGCAAGCCCTGGCTGAGCTCCCTTCCTGTGACAGCCAGGGAGAGCCAACGCTACGGAGAGATGGCACAGCCTCGGAACAAATGCATGGCTGGGAGTGTACAGCCGAGTCAAGGGAAGGAGCACAGGCCTGTGAGACCAGAGCCAGCCTTGGGTCCTGCTCCAAATCCCAGAGAGGTGATCTGCAGTGTCCTGGAAAGGGAGGAGCTGGCTCGATCTCGGTGGTTCTTCTTTTATGATCGGAGTTTCGTGGGTGCAGGGGAATGTGCTGGAGTGGACCCCACATCCCCGGCTCTGCCTTGAGCATGAGGAAGAGCCATGGGGCTCTTATCCCCCAGTTCTGTGCCGGGGAAAGAAAGAGGCTTCCAGAAAATTCCCACGGACTGAACTTGACTGTGAGCTCCCCGTGAGGCTGGGCCTGGAGGGAGCAGAAGCAGATACTGATAAGCCTTCCAGAACCGTGACTTCCCGCACAGGTCACACGCACATCCGTGGACACACACCATTCCTCACAACCACAGGGCAGACGCACGAGGTCAGGCGATTACCCTTCTCATGGGCTCCCCTCCCACAGCATCCGTTACGAGAAGTTGCATGACTGGGAGATACATTTAAGTACTCGTATATATCTTTAGCTGCTCTTCTGCTCTTTACTGTTACGTCTTCTCAAGCCGAGGAATATTTCCCGAGACGACCTTGAAGAAATTAATTGGAAATCTGAAGACTAAGGAGGGACTGCGCTACGATGACGTGTATGTCCACATGCAGATCTGGAAAAAGTCGCAGGCTTAGTACAATCCACTAAAGTAGACTTTTGGTGCTCACGTAACTCAGTCATGCTTTTCTCTGCCTTCACACTGCACGTGTCATGATGGGGACTGGATAGGTCCTGTGATAGGTATTGGAGACTAAGCGGTGACACTGACAGGGAGACGCTTGAGCAGAGACCTGAAGGGAAGGAGGGAGACCAGCACGTGGGTCTCACAGGACAGGGATTCAAGGCGGAGAGAAGAGGAAACGTCAAGCCCTGGGGCAGGAGCATCTTGGCGCACTCGTGGAGCAGGAAGGAGGCCTGCGAGGCTGGGGCAGAGCGCGTGAGGGCCCAGCTGTGCAGTTCGACCGGGGAGGTAAGTGGGGGTCAGATCCCGTAGGGCTCCTGGGGCATGGGTGTGTTTGACTTGCACTCTGATGAGTGGAAAGCTGCTGGGGGCGTGAGCTGAGGACGGACCTGACTGGATCCTCTGGAGCTGGGTGGAGAACCGACTGCACGGCTGAGGGCAGGAGAAGGAGCTTGGTTAGGAGCAGCCACGCTCATGTTGTCAAAAGGTGAAGGCGACTCTGAACAGGTAGGGTAGCGGGAGGCAAGGAATGGCCGGATGAGGGCATTACTCTGATGCTGGGAATGAAGGCTTTGCCGATGGGGTGGAGGTGAAGAGGAGAGAGGGGAGAGGTCAAGAAAGACCACAAAGCTGGGGCCTGAACCCCCGTCGGGGTGGAGTTGCCCACGTGGAAAAGAGGGAGAGCGGGTTCAGGGGAGAATTGGAGTATGGTGTGGGCTCGTTCGATGTCCACATGGGGACGTCACGGAGGCAGCTGGGTGGGTGTGAGTCCGGACTGGATGGCAAGGTGTGGAAAGGATAAATAAACGTGGAAGTCACGACAGCACAGATGTCATTGAAGTCCGGAGACTGGCTAAGGTCAGCAAGGGCTCAAAAGCGGTCCAGGATCTACGTCCTGGGTCAACACTGATGCTGAGAGGTTTGGGAGAAACACAGACGTCAGCGATGGAGACAGAGAAGGAAAGGCTACTGAGGTCAGAGAAACACGCCAGCCGACGACAAGACAATCCTCGAAAGAGTAGAATGGACCGAACCGGCAACGAAGTGATGGAAGCATTTCAAGGAGAAGGGACCGACTGTGTCGAATGCAGCCAAGAGAGTCAAGGGTGAGTGATGGACTTCTCCTACAACGGCACTGTGATAGTTACACAACTCTGCACTTGTACAGAGAAAAATCAGTGAATTGCGTATTTCGGTGTGTGAATTGATGACACTAAATTGTGCCTCAAGAAAACGGTTTCAAAATAAAAGGGCATTTAGCGTGTATCTACCCAGCATTTCTGCTCCCGGGTATTCTTCCCCCAAGGTAAATGAAACTACGTGCTTATAAGGCAGACGTATACGTGAATTTTCACAGCATCTCTGTTCATAACATACCACGCTTGAACTAACGCAGAAGTACATTATTATGTGAAGGGCTGGACATTTTGGGATATATTTACATGAGGTCAAAATACTCAGCCTTCAAAGGAGGGCGTACTGCTTATTCAAAGAAAAAGATATAGATCTCAAAAAACATTGCTTTGAGCAAAACAGACAGACATCGAACTGTAGGCCGTGATTTACTTCCTTTTCATGAAGTTCTGCCACGACCCAACTGAAGGATGTCAACAGAAATGAAAACAGAGGCTGCGCATGTCGAGGGTGGTTGGGTCTCAATTGAAACGTTGCAGAGGGCTGTTTTCTGTAGTCATGGGAATGATTCATATAGGGGAGGGGGTTTGGACACTCTAGGGGTTCGTGAAGTGTCGAAGATTTGTCAAGTCATGCAGCTAATGTTGACACGTTTCACTCTATTTTCATTTGATTTGACTAAAAAGCGAAAAGAAAGAGGGAAATCAGAAGGAACACTGAACCGTCATGGAGCTACGCATAGTTTATTTACAGATCTCCCCCCAGCCCCACCATGTAAGTGACCTTTCCAGACTGTCAGTTGCCGGTCGGGTTCCAGGCGGAATGTCGGGAGCCGACATTTGTTGTGGCTGGTGTTGCCACGGTGAGTGGGCAGAGCCCTGTGGTGGGTCAGTGCCATGGAGGGGCTGCCGTCCTCTGTGGAGCTGGGCTTTGGGCCGATCCTCGGCAAGCTGGGCGAGGTGGTGGTGGCGCTGCTGCCCGATGGCCTGAGTCCACGCCTCACTTGCCACAGCCTCCAGTGGGAGACAGTGATGCGCCCACCTGTCGTCGGTTTACTGGTGGGTCTCTTATTTCTCTTCAGACTTGTTCAGTCTGTTAGAAGTCGACGTTACGTGAGACGTGAAAAGCGGCTGGCAGAAGCAGTGGCTGCAGCGATTGAGGAGAAATGCCAGCTCATTGACAAGCTCAGCGCTGCTCAAGAGGAGTATATGGGGATCGACTCGTCTTCAGAGAACGCCAGGCTAGAGAGAGAGTCGCTAAATATACCCGGCCTCACAGACGCTTCCCGAAAGGTGACGAGGACCAACTCAGTGCTGATGGAGGAATTAACTGGCCTGGTTCGAGAACTGAAGGCAGAGAGAGCCAAACGGTCGAAAGAAGAAGGAGAGATGGCCGAGATGCTAAAAGCGCTCGCGTCCATAGAAGCGGTCGTGAGATCCAGCACGTCACGAGGAGCTTTGCCAAAGCTTCCCGGAGGCCGAGAGCCAAGCCCTGCTGGTCCCTTCCCCGGCGGTGGGCCTGGGTCTTAAAGCGGGGCTGTTCTCTCCCCCTCCACGCAGGCCTCCCAAGCCGCCTGGCTGCCTCCAGCCAGCTGGACCTCCATCGGAGCGTTCCTGAGGCCAGTGGATGCAGGGGAGCCCCTTCGCTGGGCTGGAGATCCTCTACCTTCGCCTGCTGGACACCGCAGACGGCTCCTTCGCGGTCAGTTCCTCCAAATCGACAGACTTTTGGAATTCCTAGAGCACACCAAGAAAAGTGGGACTTTGTTTCACTTCACGGACTGTTTGGATTATCCCTCGTTAGTAGTGAAGAAGAGCCTGATCTTTTCCTTAAATTGAACCTTCATCAAACTACCTTTCTCTAGACGATATTGTGTAAATATTATGTATATATTAAACTTCAGTGAATTATTAACGGTGTCTGTCTCAGTGTTGCATTGAAAGTTGTAAATGTGCGCCATGTAGCAGTCAAGACTTTTAGCAATCGACAGCAGTCTTGTTTCAGAGTAGTATTCCCAACAGTCGCGACTCACAAGTCGAAGGAGCTTTCTTGGACTAAGTGTGTAGTGGTTAGAAAAAGAAAAAGCTGATCGATCTCTTTGGGGATCAAGTTAGATTGCCTGGTTAGAGAGAGGTTTGCCTTCTTTTGCGACTTGATTCTAATGTGGCAACGGCTAAACAATTTTCAAGAAACAAATGATAAACTACGTGGAGGTTTGTCCTTGCACTACACGAAGGCCGAGGGAGAGTTTACTGATGAAGAGGAAATCACCTTTGACATCTGGGGGGAACCTCCTCGTTGCTGCCCTCGGCCCCCTCTACTCACCAGCTAACGCTCCACACTGGAAAGCTGAGGGAAGTCTCAGGGGTTTCTCTCCCATGTGACGAAGTGAGGGTCTCGATCATTCCTAGTTTCACTCACAGATAATGTCCCCCAGTTAGGCAACGAGCACCAGCTGCGGATGACTCTAGTGGCAGGAAAGCAGCAAGTGGCAGTTGGAGCAAATAGGAGGGGTCACATGAGACAAATGGCAGAGACAGCATCAGCAGCACAGAAAGGATTTCTCCTCTTAAGTCGAGAGAAAGCAACAAACCAAAAACCTGTGCTTGCCTTGGCAACAGAGCAATGAAGACTAGAATGCGAGAGCCTGCCCTTGTGTTGCTGACATTTTAGGAAGGACAGGCAGGTGCTAAAGAATCAAATTGAGTAGAAGACATGGCATATTAGGTGATAACGAATGTTCTGGAGAAGAATAAACAAGGCAGGGTAAGGGGTGATGGGTGTGGGAATGGGGGGCACACTTGCCTAGACACACACTCTCGGTGGGAGTGGTCACCTGAGCACTGAGGAGCCCTGGAGGAGAGCTCTGTAGGCAGGGGGGGCAGAACGGGCCATGGCTCTGAAGGCGGCATGAGCACGGTGAGTGTGAGAAGCGACCAGGAGCCAGAGTGGCCCGAGTGCAGTGAGTGAAGCCAGAGAGAAGGGGGTCAAGGCCATCAGGGGTCAGAAGGTGGAGGGAGTCGAATCCACCGTAAAGAGTTTGGTTTCCCTTTCAGAGGACAGAAGCTGCCATGGGGAAGAGGAGAACAGAGGGAAACCTGTGGGAGAGCGTGGCAGGGACTCGAGGCTGAGGATGGTGAAGGCTGCCCCCGGGCAGCGGTGGAGGTGGAGACGGAGAGATGGGGTGGGATCCGGGACCTGTCCTGCAGGCAGAGACCGTGAGACGTGCTGATGCCTGTGGGTGTGAGAAAAGAGAGGCGTCGGCATGGGGACGGGAGCCCCAAGTGAGGGGTGGTGTCCTTCAGCGAGATGGGGGGAATGGCAGAGGAGTGCCTTTGGACGGGAAATCAGAGTGGGTCTCTGTGAGAGTTAGGTTTCAGGGCCCCTCAGCCAGCAGAGTAGAAATACCGAATGTTCGGAGGAGACAGGTGTCTGCGCTCAGAGGAGCGTTCACGGCTGCAGATAGAAGTACGCAGGGGCATCGGGGAGGGAAGTTCCCGTAGCAGAGACGATATCCAAGGGCCGAGAAGATGCCACAGGGTAGACTCCATGGGCCTGTTTGCGGCGAGAGCCCATCTTACAGATGCAGAAGCTGAGGCCCAGAGAAGTGAAGTGAATATTTACCTCTTCCTTTCTCTGGAGTGGAAGGGTCAGTAATCAGCCCAGGCCTGCCTCTGGTGTCCTGGGCTTGGAGGCCTCACAGATGAAAACAGTAGAGAACAGAAGCCAGGTGTCCCATGGGAGCCAGGTGACCAGGGGAGCACAGGAAGCCTCAAGCAGCTGTCTTGAAGGTCCACTGAGCCTGAATCCATTTGTGGGGTTGGGGGTGGTGGGGGCGGGTCGAGGGGGCTGGGAGGCCCTAAAAGATGGTGTCTGTAGCTGGCGTGGGTTTTATGGTGGCATTTCTAGGGGACAGAGATGAAGCTGGCCTCTCTTCTTTCCTCTTGATACTTCTCCTGTCCCCATTTCTTTCTTTGTTTTTGGCAGGGAGGGCCCGGGGGTGATGCCAGTTCTCAGGTTTTAGGGCAGCTCCTCGCTCTGGAAGCGGGGTTGCCTTTTAGAGCCAGGAGGAAGGGCCGAGAGGCCCAGACGTCGCTCCGGGCTCGAGGGCCTCACACGTTGCCATTTGTGGATGCGTCGTGAGGCTCCTCCTCAGAACCAGGGCTGCTCAAGGAAGAGCTCACTTCCTAACACGCGGAAGAATACTTGCCACAGTGGCTTGAAATGGGCCTCTCGAGGTGACATTTCGGTGACTTTTTCCCCTTCCTGAAGACGCATAGAATTTTTACATTCCAAACGGGTATAGAACTGTACCTGGTGAAGAAAACAGATCTTTGAAGGCGCTAACCTCGAAAGCTCCCTAGGTGTCAGTGACCGAGGGAGGAGGGGGTTCTTCTCACCTCCGTCTTGCCTTTGAGAGAGGAGCGGCGTGTTTCCACTTTTGTGAACTTCCGGGAACCCCGCTGCCACCCCGATCCCTGGTTTGGCTGGGAAGGTGGGAGGTGGCGAGGCAAACATCCCGTCACCAGCGAATCCCGTCGAAGGCCGCGCTTGGAAAATGAGTCTGCAAAGAAACAGTTCACGCCACGCGTGGAGCCCTTGACCATGGTGTGGCGAACGTGCTCAGAGCCCAGAGGTGGGCAGGGGTGGACGGGGACGAGCGACTCCTTCTCCACTTGGGCCCTCCTGACCACCTGCAGCTCTAGGGGAACCCCCCCAAAGGGCCCCCGCTCAGTGCGGCTCCTGTGCCATGCCACGGTGCACCCCACTTCCGTGGGCACCTCTTATTAAATGTGTGCCCAGATGGTCCCTGAGGATGGGGCCCCGCCTGTTGTCCCCACCTAGAAGTCCAGCCCCGGGAGGCAGGCTGCGGTCCTGCGCTGGACTGAATGTCCACTGTCTGGAACGGGGACTGCGGCTTTGGCGGCTCACAGGTCAGATTTACAGGAGGAAGGGAAGGGCCTGGCTGCCCGCAGTGCCAGCTCCTGGTGCTCTGTCACCCCACACTCACACAGCAGTGCCCTCCCCTCCTCCGTGCCGTGCTTCCTGCTGTCGCCTCCCTCAGGCTGCAGGGGCCTCTCTTCCCACCTGCCTCCAACCTTCAAGTCCTCCCTGTCCTTCAAGGCCTCGTCCAGATGCCACTCCCTCTGGACAAGCCGCCCCCTGCCGCCCCCCCCCGCCCCCCCCGCCACCGCCACCGCCACCCCGCCCTCCCCGCCTCCTAATTACCCCATCACGTGCCCCCGCCTCACTGACTGTTTCCAGGAGGCCCACCACCACCACACACACCCTTTATCGAGTAGTGTAGCTTTAGAGGCAGTCCCGAAGATGGTAGTACCGTACCTTCCTCTCACTATGTTCTGCTTCAATACTGGGGAGGCGTGTTGAGTCTGCCGCTGGGATCTTCACTAGGATTGTCTTGACTCTGTAGATCCTGTTGGGAAGAGCTGACAGACGGCTCCTTCGCGGTCAGTTCCTCCAAATCGACAGACTTTTGGAATTCCTAGAGCACACCAAGAAAAGTGGGACTTTGTTTCACTTCACGGACTGTTTGGATTATCCCTCGTTAGTAGTGAAGAAGAGACTGATCTTTTCCTTAAATTGAACCTTCATCAAACTACCTTTCTCTAGACGATATTGTGCAAATATTATGTATATATTAAACTTCAGTGAATTATTAACGGTGTCTGTCTCAGTGTTGCATTGCAAGTTGTAAATGTGTGCCATGTAGCAGTCAAGATCAGCTGGAGAGAACCTCAAACTCCTGGACAGGGTGTCCATCTGGTTTTCCAAACTCAGAAAGGCTAAATCCCAGTGATGCGTGAGGAAGTCTGCTTTTCATGGGGGAAAGAAAAATAATCACCATGAACAACCACAGCACATTCCCCAGCCCTTTTTGCAGAACCAGGCACCAGGTAAGCACCTGCCTTGGCTGATTCCATGATTTCCTAAAATAACTTTATGAGGTTCATCTTCTTACCAACCCACTTTTCAGAAGAGCAAAGTAAAGCTCACAGAGGTGTGTTGACATTCCCCAGACACACGGTTGGTAGATGGGACACTAACCACTGTGCTCTGGAGGCGGCAGCACTCGCCTATGGGGCAGCTAGTCCAGTACCTGTTGGGTGGTGGTGAAGACCTGGTACATGCATGGGAAGGCGGCAATGTAGGAGATGTTTCTATCCGGGAAAGCTGGTACCAGGGACTCTACCACCTTCTCCATTGTGCCTGCCTTGGGGGTCGGCATTGAGTAGGCCTCATCCCGGGAGAGGGTTGACTCCTTTTCACACCAAGTGGACGAGGAGGAACAAATAGTGAGTGGCATCACCATGAGCCACCAGGAGGATCAGGGTCTGGAGCTCAGACCAGAAACTCCCATCACCTCAGGAACTTGGGCAAGAGGAGGGACATGAGTGCCCACACAGAAAAAGGTTCCAGGCTTTAAAAGCATCATTTGATTTTGGGGAGAGTGATAAACAACCAGTACCTTCAAGGCTTTGTGTTAGCTGAGAAACAATAGCACCTCCCTGTATTGATAGCCTGTATTAAGAGCCTTATCTCAGTGAGTCATCAACAAACGTCCCCACTGTAGATATTGAGAAACAGAGGGTTAGGGATTTCAAGGGGCTGCTCAAGATCACACAGGTCAGAACTGAGAACTGCCCCTACCATGGGCTGCATGACATTCCCTCTAAACTACCTGAGGCTTCATCAGCACCTGGCATGAAGCGGAAGGCTCTGGGGAAACCACATTCCTGGAAGGAACCCAGGGGATTCACCAGATTGACTGGGTTCTGGGTTCACCCCGGTCATCTCAGTGTCCTGGGTATGGAGACCACTATGTGCCCACACTTACCCCAGACCAGTGTTGGCCATTGTTCATCGCCAGATGCATCTGCCCCTTGTCTAGTGAGATGGAGGAGTTGAACCCATCAACCAGCTCCTTGACAATGTCCTGGGTGGAGCTCTACAAAGACAGAAACCAGTACCGTGCCAGTAAGCATGAGGGGCCATCCACCCACTTGGTGGTTCTATGTTACAGCAGACCCAGCAAACTAACACAGTCTATGAGGACACATTTAAGATGTTCCTGCAGCACTGCTGAAATGGCAACAGAATTGAATCATGTCAAGGTCCGACAACATTGAAAAGCTGAATTGCTGTGGCAAATGACTTCCTTTATGGGATATTATGAAGTCACATTAAGGCCACAGCTCCTGACCTGACAGCCCTACAGTGATTTGATGCAGTCTGTGAAATGACAAGTTGCACAGAAATGTATAGAATTGGAGGAACCAAGCTAATCGAAGCCTGGATTCCTCATCCACAAAACTTGTGAGCTATTAAATATTTGTAGTTTTAAGATGCATGGTATTGGGGCAACGCTTTCAGAGAGGAAGGGATAACTAACAATCTAACAGCCCCCAAGATCTGGCCCTGCCCTCCTCCTTCTGCTCCTCTCTCTTCCCAGGCTCGCTCCAGCCACACTGGTCACCTTTCTAACCGCCTCAGGTCAAACTCACTTCTGCCTGCAAGTCTCTGTACCAGTGGTGCCTTCTCCCTGACACACTGCTCCCAGACTTGTGCAGGGATGGCTCTCTCTTGTCATTCTAGTCTCAGTAAATGTCACCCCAGTGAGGCCTTTCAGATCTTCCTACCCAGCGACTGCCATCTCATCTCTCACAACACCCTGCTTTGTTTTCAGGTTAGCACTTACTCTTTTCTTTCACATGTCTTGCTTCTGTGCTTTTGTCCTTCTCTCCTCCAGACTGAAAGCTCCTGGAAGAGAGAGACCATTTGGCACCTGGCACAGGGTGAGCCATAATCTCGGAATAAATAAATAAATAAATCTCCGAATAAATAAATAAATGGGGAGATCTTGGAGCTCTTCTTCCTGCCTCTGCCCAGCTCATTCTGTAGAAATGATCACTAATCGTAGGAGGTGCATATTGTTTCTGAAGCAGAGGCGTGGCCGAAATGACATTCTGCATGGCTCTTCCTGCCCCAATTGCTCCAGCAAAGCTCAGTGGGCACCATGAACCAGGAGGCTGCCTGTCCCCTGGTGGCCAGCACTAGCACTGCAGCCCCAGGCAGGAATCTTTCTTTGGGTGACCTCAAGGCAAAGGCTCTCCGGAGTCCCAGGAGTAAAACAGCAGGCCCTGAAGGATTTCAGGGCTGTGGAAGGGACCTCAGAAGACACTCCTGCCGCCCTCTTTGCCACTCCCCTCTGGGGTGTCTAGTTTTCTCAGAAGGCATCCTCACCTCAGCCAGGGCAATGATTCCCCCTACTTCCAAATGAGGACCCCAAGGATCCAAGTATGAGTGGTCTTGTTCCTGGACCCTTAACTTTCAGTCCCTGGCTCTGTCTTGTTCTTCCCTACCCCAAGTCCTCATTCCCCAAGCTCCTCTCTGCCACGAAGGACCTTCAGGGAGTGGGAAGCATTTATCCATGTCCTTGGAGGACGATGGGTCATTGGTAGAGAATCAAGGTCTACAGACTTTCCAAGCATGCAGAACCCTTGG
The DNA here is from genome assembly GCF_020826845.1 of Diceros bicornis minor. NCBI lineage: Eukaryota > Metazoa > Chordata > Mammalia > Perissodactyla > Rhinocerotidae > Diceros > Diceros bicornis. Next base: position 56,080,257 of record NC_080752.1, read on the forward strand.
GTACTGCCATTGCAAGAGCCCAATTTGTAGAGAAGGAAACTGAGACCTTCTCTCCTGTAGTCCCTGTCTATACTAGGGGATGAAGTATGCTCGGTCCACTTCCAGGAGCCTAGCACAGTAGACTGCAGGACCCCAGTCCCTGTCCTCTGGAGACTACTATGGAGTTGGCCCCTGCCCAGGCAGGACTGTGGGAAATTTAAGGATCGCCTTCATGCTATGGACCTCTGGACATGTTGCCGGGAGAATGGATGCCCCTACTCTATTGCAGAGCTGGCTCCAACCCCTCTCTCCTCTTTCCCTTGTCATTTTCAGGGTGTCTGCTCTTCTTAACCACCCTCCCATAGTCCCCAGCTGGAAGTCTGCTTCTGTTTGTGCGTGCCTGCGTGCTTGTGGGGATGCAGGAAGGAAAATGGTCCAAACTGGGAGGGGTTGGGTAGGATCCTAGTCCAAACTAGGATCTTAGGGGCTTTCATTTCCAAAGTAAACATGACTGGAGGAGTTGGGCCCGGGCCTATGAAGCCGGTGTCCTCACTTTTCTTCTTGACTCTGACCACATACTGTGCCCTGGGCCTGCCTCTTTCTGAGCCTCAGTTTCCCAATTATACAAAGAGGGGCTGAATGCAGAATTTCATAAGCACAAGCACAGCAGGGCATGTTTTCAGGCTCCATCGACACTGGATGGGGTGTTGGAGTGGGCGAGCTCAAGTGGGCACAGGTGCACAGGCCTCCTAACATGGGCAGATGCTGGTGGACATGGAGCGGGAGCAGCCAGGTCTCCTGTTGAAGGCCCAGTGCTCACAAGCAGCCCCAGGACTGTGAGTGCCCCTGAGCCCTGCCTTGCCGCTGGCATGAGCACTGCACCAGCTGTTCTGCTCATGAGATGAGTTCTTTGAGATCCTCTACCTGCAGCCTCCGAGAACCCCATATCTTCTGCAGCCCCATGGGCACCCCCAGTGCAGTCAGGCAGGTCCTCAGGGTGCTGGACCTGGTGGGCCTGCAAAGTCTGAGAGGAAGGAGTCCCTTCTCTATTTTCCCCTGGCTTTGTTACATCTTCAATATGACAATTTTGTCATGGTATGACTGAGCTTGAGCATATTTTCATACATTTAGGACTATTTATATATCATTTTCCGTGAACTGTGGGTTCGTGTCTTTTGTCAATTTTTCTACTATGTGTTATTTTTCTTATCAATTTCTAGGAACTTTTTCTAATTGGGGATATGAACCCTTTTGTGACATGAATTACAAATATTTCTTCTCAGTTTATCGTTTCTTCCTTCTTTATTGTGATGTTTTCGTTTGGTTCAGGTTTTTTTTTGGTATTTTTATTTGTTTGCTTTGCTATGTATTGTTAATATGTCACTTCTCCCCTCATTGATCTACAGATTCATACAATCACAATAAAGTATCTCAGCAGATATCTTGTGGACACTGACTATGCAATTTCAAAATCTCCATAGAAATACTAGTGGCCACATTTAGTCAAGACAATCTTGAAGGAGAATAAACTTGGAGGGCTTCTGCTACTAGATATGAAGCCTTGGTATAAAGCTACAGTCATCAGGGAGGTGTGCTGTCATAGTGCAGGGACAGCCACAAGGAGAAGTAGAAAGAATAGAGTCCTCCTGGGACCCAGACATACGAACACTTGTATGTGACAGAAGAGGCAGGCAGAGCACTGGGGAAAAGACAGTCTTCTCAGTAAATGGCCCAGGGGCACTGGTTACCCACACAGGAAAGAAATTCATCTTGATTCCTACTTACACCATAAACAAAAGTCAACTCCAGGTGGATTTTACATCCAAATGTGGTGTTTAAAACAATGACATTTGTAGTAGATAATACAGGATAATATTCTCATGACTTTGGGACAGGCAAAGGTTTCTTACACAGATCACAGGGTACATTAAACATAGAGACAAAAATTAATAAATTGAACCTTAAGAGAAGTCAAGATAGCGGCATAGGCAGACTCGGAACTCACCTCCTCCCATGGCCAGCAGACATACAACTATTCTTGGAAAAATTACCCCTGAGAGAGAACTGAAAACTAGATAAGCGGAACCCCTGCAACAAGTGGCAGTCCTAACTGAGGTAGAAGTGGCAGAAATTCCCTTCTGGAGACAAAAAACGTCACTTTCACAAGCCACAAGACTTCACGGCCATGCAGAGGGAACCCAAAGGTATGCAGCCTTCCCTGGAGGAGTGGGGGACCTGAGCCAGGGAGGGGAGTGTTGCTGCTATAGGCAATTTTTGGACGCAACACAACTGAGACAAGTGTCGTAATATCTGGCTTTGCTGGCTACTAACAACAACAGGGAGTACCCCTAGAAAAGCTGGGTCACAAAGAATTTAAAGCCGGCTCTTAAAGGGCCCATACACAAATTCACCCATTTCAGAAAGCAACCTAAAATCACCAGAAAGAAAGGTGCACAGTCCTTTGGTGAAAAGAGACTCACCTGATAGGCTCTGGGTGCATCTCCATGAAAGGTGAGACCTCTCGAGGGACTGGGACATTGGTGGCAGCCATTGTTGTGACCTGGCATGGGTATGGGCATGCTGACATACATGCTGGCAGACACCATTGGAGTTCTCCCTGTGACTTGCTAGTCCAGGGTCTGCCTCACCCACTAGAGCACCGATTTAATCCAACTCAGCCAAGGAAAGCAGCCCACCCTAAGGACTGGCCCCACCCAACAACAAGCCTTTGGGCAACTTGTGGGCCTGCAGAAGCAAGCTGCCTGGATTCTCTGCAGCCTGGCAAGTGGGTCCACCTCTGTGGGGCAGGGTGTGCATGAGGAGTGGGTGGAGCGTGTGGGGCATTATTGGAGTCTGTGGGGCTCCTGCCTTGCAGCAACTGGATCCACTTCAGGGGGTCGGGGTGTGCGTACCGGGCAGGACTGTGTTGACTGTGTGTGTGGCCCTGTGGGTGGTGGGGCTTGTCAGCTGCAGAAGACGTGTGCTTCTCAAACAGCCACATATGGGATCAGCCCCACCTTCCAAAGCCTGAAACAACTGGGTGCTCTTGTGCCTGGGGCCAGCCCCACCCAGCTGCAATCCTCAGAGAGCAGACAAGAGCCTTATAGGCCAGAGGCTTATAGCAATTGTAAGCCCCTGAGCCTAACAACCAGCTACACTGGTGGCCTACTCACTTAATAGAAAAACTGCAACAGGAATGTGCTATTAGATCTTGCAGCCAACTGTGCTGGGGCTCCCCACACCCGATAAAGAGACTGAAGGGCCCACAACAACCACACGCAGCTGAGCGTTATAACCAGCTGGCCACGGAGACAGCTTAGCCTCCCTGGGCACCTATGGCAAGAGCAACCCTGCCACAACAGAAGGACACACGTAGCCCAGAGAGGGGTCACTCCTGGAATATTTGGAACTGGTGATGAGAGGGAAGCACACTGCTGGGCCTCAAAAGGCATCTCTTACATAAGGCCACCTCTCCAAGATCAGGAGACGTAGCTGACCTACCTAATACATAGATAAAAGCACAGAGAAAGAGGCAAAATGAGGAGGCAAAGGAATATGTTCCAAGTTAGGGAACAGGACAAAATCCCAGAAAATGAACTAAATGAAACAGAAATGAGCAATCTATCTGACAGAGAGTTCAAACAAAGGGTCATAAGGATGCCCACCCATCTTGGGAGAATAATGGATGAACTCAGTGAGAATGTCAGCAAAGAAATGGAAGATATAAAAAAGAACCAATCAGAAATGAAGAATACAATACTGGAAATAAAAAATTCACGAGAGGGGCTTAAAAGCAGAGTAGAGGATACAGAACAGATCAGCAAGCTGGATGAAGGAGTAGAGGAAATCACCCAAGCTGAAGAGATAAAAGAAAGAAGAAAAAGAGTGAGAACAGTATAAGGGACCTCTGGGACAATATCAAGTGCATTAACATCCGTGTTATAGGTGTCCCAGAAGGAGAAGAGACAGACGAAGGGGCAGAGAATCTATTTGAAGAAATAATAGCTGAAAACTTCCCTAACCTAAGGAAGGAAACAGACATCCAGGTACAGGAAGCACAGAGAGCAGCAAAAAAGAAAAACCCAAAGAGGCCCACACAAAGACACATCATAAGTGAAATGTCCAGAATTAAAGATAAAAAGAGAATCGTAAAAACCACAAGAGAAAGACAAGTTACATACAAAGGAAACCCCATAAGGCCATCAGCTGACTTCTCAGCAGAAACCTTACAGGCTAGAAGAGAGTGGCATAATATATTTAAAGTGCTAAAAAGAAAAAACCTACAGCCAAGAACACTCTACCCTGCAGGATGGAGAGATAAAGAGTTCCCCAGACAAGCAACAATTAAAGGAGTTTGTCACCAAGAAACCAGTCCTGCAAGAAATGGTAAAGGGACTCATTTAAGGGGGAAAGAGAAGCTCACAAATAGGAAAAAATTATCTATTTCCATGATAAGAGGGTAATGATACAAACACACAAAAAAGAGGTTACACAAAATATCAAAAACATAAAATGTGGGAGAAGGGGAGTAAAAGAGTAGAGCTTTTAGAAAGAAGTCAAACTAAAGAGACCATCAACTTAATATAGATTGCTATATATGTAGGTTATTATATATGACCCTCATGGTAATCACAAACTAGAAACCTATAATAAATACACAAAAAACTAAGAGAAAGGAACCCAAACATAATACTAAAGAAAGTCATCAAATCACAAGGGAAGAGAGAAAGAGAAGAAGAAAGGAACAGAGAAGAACTACTAAAACACCAAAAAATGGCAGTAAGTACATACTTATCAATAGCTACTTTAAATGTCACTGGACTAAACGCTCCAATTAAAAGGCATAGGGTGGCTGATTGGATAAAAAAAAAACAAGATCCATATATATGCTGCATCCAAGAGACACACTTCAGACCTAAAGACACTCACAAACTGAAAGTGAAAGGATGGAAAAAGATTCTCCATGCAAACGGCAATAAAAAGAAAGCTGGGGTAGCAATACTCATATCAGACAAAATAGACTTTAAAACAAAAACTGTAACAGGAGACAAAGAAGGGCACTACATAATGATCAAGGGAACAATCCAACAAGAGGATATACACTCATAAATATCTATACACCCGACATACGAGCACCTAATATACAAAGCAATTATTAACAGACATAAAAGAGAAATAGACAGTAACACAATAATAGTAGGAGACTTTAACACTCCACTTACACCAATGGATAGATCATCCAAACAGAAGATCCATAAGGAAACACTGGCCTTAAACGACACACTAGACCAGATGGACTTAGTAGATATATACAGAATGCTCCATCCAAAAACCGAAGAATACACATTCTTTTCAAATGCACGTGGAACATTCTCCAGGATTGATCACATATTAGGCCACAAAACAAGTCTCCATAAATTTAAGAAGACTGAAATAATACCAAGCATCTTTTCTGACCACAACATTATGAAACTAGAAATCAACTATAGGAAGAAAATCAGAAAAGCTACAAATACGTGGCGATTAAACAAAATGCTACTGAACAATGACTGGGTCAATGAAGAAATCAAAGAAGAAATCAAAAAACACCTGGAAACAAATGAAAATGAAAATATGACATGCCAGAATTTAGGGGATACAGCAAAAGCAGTTCTAAGAGGGAGGTTTGTAGCAATACAGGCCTATCTCAACAAAAAGAAAAATCTCAAATAAACAATCTAACAGTGCACCTAAAGGAACTGGAAAAAGTGGAAAAGAAGAACAAACAAAGCCCCAAATAAGCAGAAGGAGGGAAATAATAAAAATCAGAGCAGAAATAAATGAAATAGAGACTAAAAAACAATAGAAAAAAATCAATGAAACCAAGAGCTGGTTCTTTGAAAAGATAAACAAAATTAACAAACCTTTAGCTAGACTCACCAAGAAAAAAAGAGAGAAGGCTCAAATAAGTAAAATCAGAAATGAAAGAGGAGACATTACAATGGACACCTTAGAAATACAAAAGATTATAAGAGAATACTATGAAAAGCTATATGCCAACAAACTGGATAATCTAGAAGAAATGGATAAATTCTTGGAGTCATACAACCTTCCAAAACTGAATCAAGAAGAAATAGAGAATTTGAATAGACCAATCACCAGTAAGGAGATCAAAACACTAATCAAAAACCTCCCAAAAAATAAAAGTCCAGGACCAGATGGCTTCCCTGGTGAATTCTACCAAACATTCAACGAAGACTTACTACCTATGCTTCTCAGACTCTTTCAAAAAATTGGGGAGGAGAGGAAGCTTCCTAACTCATTCTACAAAGCGAACATTACCCTGATACCAAAACCAGACAAGGACAGCACAATAAAAGAAAATTACAGGCCAATATCACTGATGAACATTGATGCAAAAATCCTCAACAAAATACTAGCAAATTTCATACAACAATGCATTAAAAAGATCATACACCATGACCAAGTGGGATTTATTCCAGGGACACAGGGATGGTTCAGCATCTGCAAATTAATCAATGTGATACACCACATTAACAAAATGAGGAATAAAAACCACATGATCATCTCAACAGATGCAGAGAAAGCGTTTGACAAGAGCCAACATCCATTTATGATAAAAACTCTGAATAAAATGAGTATAGAAGGAAAGCACCTCAACATAATAAATGCCATATATGAAAAACCCACAGCCAACATCATACTCAGTGGGGAAAAACTGAAAGCCAACCCTCTGAGAACAGGAACAAGACAAAGGTGCCCACTCTCACCTCTCTTATTCAACACAGTACTGGAGGTTTTGGCCAGAGCAATTAGGCAAGAAAAATGAATCCAAATAGGCAATGAAGAAGTGAAACTCTCGCTGTTTGCAGACAACATGATTTTATATATAGAAAACCCGAAAGAATCCATTGGAAAACTATAGAAATAATCAATAACTACAGCAAAGTTGCAGGGTACAAAATCAACTTACAAAAAAGAGTTGCATTTCTATACTCTAATAACAAACTAACAGAAAGAGAACTCAAGAAGACAATCTCATCTACAATTGCAATGAAAAGAATAAAATATCTAGGAATAAATTTAACCAAGGTGGTGAAAGACCTACACAATGAAACTATAAGACATTATTGAAAGAAATTGATGATGACATAAAGAAATGGAAAGATATTCCATGCACATGGATTGGAAGAATAAACATAGTCCAAATGCCCACACTACCTAAAGCAACCTACAGATTCAATGCAATCCCAATCAGAATCCCAATGACATTCTTCACGGAATAGAACAAAGAATCCTAAAACTCATATGGGGCAACAAAAGACCCCAAAGAGCTAAAGCAATCCTGAGAAAAAGAACAAAGCTGGAGGCATCACAATCCCTGACTTCAAAATATACTACAAAGCTATAGTAATCAAACACCATGGTAGTGATACATAAACAGACACACAGATCAATGGAATAGAACTGAAAGCCCAGAAATAAAACCACACATCTATGGACAGCTAGTCTTTGACAAAGGAGCTAAGAACATACAATGGAGAAAGGAAAGTCTCTTCAATAAATGGTGTTGGGAAAACTGGACAGCCACATGCAGAAGAATGAAAGTAGACCATTATCTTTTGCCATACACAAAACTTAACTCAAAATGGATCAAAGACTTGAAGATAAGACCCGAAATCATAAAACTCCTAGAAGAAAATATAGGCAGTACACTCTTTGACATGGGTCTTAGAAGGATCTTTTCGAATACTGTGTCTACTCAGACAATGGAAACAAAAAATAAACAAGTGGGACTTCATCAGACTAAAGAGCTTCTGCAAGGCAAAGGAAAATAGGAACAAAACAAAAAGACAACCCACGAACTTGGAGAAAATAATTACAAATCATATATCTGACAAGGGGTTATTCTCCAAAATATATAAAGAACTCACACAACTGAATAACAAAAGCAAACAACCCGATCAAAAAATGGGCAGGGGATATGAACAGACAGTTTTGCAAAGAAGATATACAGACAGCGAATAGGCACATAAGAAGATGTTTAACATCACTAATCATCAGGAAAATGCACATCAAAACTATACTAAGATATCACACCCGTTAGAATGGCTATAATCACCAAGACAAAAAATAACAAACGTTGGAAAGGATGTGGAGAAAACGGACCCTCATACACTGCTGGCAGGAATGCAAACTGGTACAGCCACTATGGAAAACAGTATGGCGATTTCTCAAAAAATTAAAAATAGAAATACCATATGACCCAGCTATCCCACTACTGGATATTTATCCAAAGAACTTAACATCAACAATTCAAAGAGACTTTATGCACACCTATGTTCATTGCAGCGTTCTTCACTATAGCCAAGAAGTGGAAGCAACCCAAGTGCCCATCAACTGATGATTGGATAAAGAAGATGTGGTATACATACATACAATGGAATACTACTCAGCCATAAAAAAAGACAAAACCATCCGATTCGCAACAATATGGATGGACCTTGAGGGTATTATGTGAAGCGAAATAAGCCAGACAGAGAAAGACAAGCACCATATGATTTCACTCACATGTGGAAGATAAACTAACACACGACACACAGACAAAGACAACAGTTTAGTGGTTACCAGAAGGTAAGGGGGTTGGGGGGTGGCACAAGGGATGAAGGGGAGCATTTGTATGGGGACTGACAAATAATAATGTACAACTGAAATTTCACAGTGTTATAAACTATTATGACCTCAATAAAATAAAAAAAATAAAGTAAAAACTGCACTACTTTCCCAAATGTCCAAGCATGGATGAACAAAATACGGTATATACAAGCAACGGAATAATATTCAGTTTTAAAAAGGAAGGAAATTCTGACACATGCCACAACAAGGCGAACTTTGAGGACGTTATGCTAAGTGAAATAAGCCAGTGACAAAAGGACAAATATTGTAGGATTCCACTTACATGAGGTCTCTAGAGTAGTCAAATTTATAGAGGCAGAAAGTAGAATGGTGGGTGCCAGAGGCTGGAGGGAGGAATGGGGAGTTAGTGTTTAATGGATGCAGAGTTTCAGTTTGGGAAGACAAAAAGGTCTGGAGACGGATGGTGGTGATGGTTGCACAGCAATGAGAATGTGCTTAATGCCTCTGAGCTGTACATTTACAAATGGTAAAAGAAAAGAAACACTTCGAATTGTTTTGTGTTATAACACATGATCACAGTTTTTCTTTTAAATTATGTTTGCAGCAGTTGTGCCTGTTCTAAAAGTTCTCAAAGTAGTCGATTTAAAAGTTTCATTTTACCTTTTAGAACAACAACAACAACAAGGTAATTTCTAGAATCAAGGGGTGGCTAACCTCTGCCCTTGGCCATGAACCCAGCCCTCTTCACTACCCATGGGGTCTGCCCGAAAGCTCTGCCGTGTGTCACCCCACTCTCCAGCCGCCTCCCTCCCTCCCCTGTCAGCCCTTCACCCTCCATAGGGCAGTCTTCCTCATGCTCAGTGACTCACTTGCACTGTTGATGGATCCACGGAAGCCTTACCTTAGCATTTCTTTTCTCCACCATCACGATGGCCTTCTTCAGTCCCACTTCATGTGCTACTCAAACCAGATGATCAGACCTGTCTACACCTCGCCTGTCTCTTCCCTGCTCTGCCTTTGCCTACAGGATCCCCAACTCTGGAAGGTGCCGCCTCTGTCTCCCATCACCCAAACCCCACTCTTTTAGAGCCTAGATCAGTCGCCACTTCCTCCAAGAAGCTTTCCCTGTTCCTCTTTCTCCATTGCAGGGATGGACAAGCTACAGCCCGTGGCCAAATCCAGCCTGCCGCCTGTTTTGATAAAATAGTTTTATTGGGACACAGCCTGCCTGTTTATTTATCCGCTGTCTGTGGCCACATGTCCTACAAAGTCTGCGAGATAATAGATAGTTCTGCAATTGAAAGTAAAATTCAAACACCCTCTTGACTGCACGCAAGTGCATTAAGTGTTCAGCACGTTTAAGGATAATCTCTAAGCCTGCACGAACACCATTAGCTTGTACACGTGGTTGAGTAAACAAAACAGGCACAAAGGCACAATCTGCCAAAAAAAAAAAAGTTTACATGCGGCAGAGTCTACAGTGGCCCCCAAACGCTAGCAGGATCTCCAGTCCCTCTGCCCGCGCTCCAGGACCAGCACCTGCCAGGTGTCTCGACACAGATACCCTGTACTTGTACCTTGTCAGCATCAGCTGCTCAAGAGGGACTCCTGATCAGCCCTGGGTGCTGGAGGCCCAGCCCAGGATGGCCCACCTCCAGTCAAGGTCTCTTAGGAGAATCTGTGACATCAAATTCCAGTCACAGCACAAGACAGTGAGCCAGGCTCTGTCTTCAGAGTTCATGCTGTACTAGACCTGCTGTCATCAGAAGTGCAGGCTACTGTGATATCACAGAATTATAGCTCAAGGAAGCAGAACACGCACATTTATATCACAATCACTAGAGAGGTAACCTCAGTGAGGCTAGACTTATCAAGGACTGGATAAACTGCATCTTTTGAGATTATCCATCTCACTTTGTTCTGATTCCAAACCTGCTGTTGAATAATTCAACTCCCCAGATATCCTGATATTAAAGGGGGTGACGTAGTCTTTCATGCATTTGGTTAGCAAGTGCATTGATAAACCCAGAGCTGAGGGCCAGGTCCCAGGGCCCCTGGTCGACCCAGGTACTGCCACTCCCTGGGTGCTGGTACGACCTCCATATGAGAGGGCATCTTCACCACATCTCCCACCACAATGCACTAACTGGCCAACACTATGCACTAAATGGTCAACAGCATGTTAAATTAGTTCGTTCTAAATAAGAACAAATGGGTTCTGATTACCACTGAAATAAGGCACAATCACTCTCCTGAGCCCACAGAACCCATTTGTTATATACTTGTTGATTGATTAAAATGATAAAAAGTTATGAAATAAACAGCTAAAGGTGCCTGGCAGTTTTCATTTTGTTTGTTTGCTTAATGCTGGTTAATTGCTAACACCTGCTGGCATCAGTGTTTGCTATCTCTTAAACGCTTCCATTTCTATGGAATTCACATTTCTAGGTACTGGAGTCTCTATGTGTATGTACTATCAGAAGACAAACATTCCAGAAGGTAAATGTGCATTGACTTATATCATACTGATTTTCAAAGAAATATCTCCGCACTATCTTTTCAGTTTCCATAACAAACAACAAGATTTCACAGCTTAGATCTATCAGCCAATGATTATAAATTCCAAAAAACTCCAGATTAGCCTTTGAACTTGACAACAAAGGAAAAAAAGCTATTACCATTTGTTTCATACTTTTCTGTTTATAATTTACTAAAGATAGTACAATAGAACTAGGTTTCAGAAGCAGCATCTGGGTAAGAACTGCAGTTAGCACACTAACAAAAAGTGAAAGTTAGAATAAAAACATCAAAGATGTTAATGTTAAAACTAAGTCTAGTGCTTAGAAAAACAGCTGTATAAACTAAAGTAAAAAATGATAATGTTTTTGGGAAAAAATAAAGCTCTAATCCATAACATAATTTAACAAAAAACTTAAAGTATGGGTGGATCTGATGGCAAAAGCAAGAACTTCTTTACGTGCAAACAAAATCCTAGTAATTAGTGAACAATACAAAAAGAAAAATCAGGAGTATAATCACTTACTGAGTAGGAAGTAGAGAGATTTGGGTTTTATAAATCTACAATATAAAAATATGTTTTGTAAGACCAACTCTTAACTGAAATAAGGAGAAAATCATATAGAACACTACAAGGGGGTGTGGCATAGGAGAATCTGAAATGTACTAAAAGCATTTTACTTTATTTTTATATTTTTATTACTTGGCATAAGGCACAATAAACCTTTTGTCTTCCAAGTGCACACCTTCAGTCTTTGCCTCGTTTGAGGGTGGGCTGCATTCTGTACGCTCCCACAATCACTTCTAGCACACATCTCCTTGACTCTCTATACGGAGATTTCTTCATCATCAACTGCATCAAAGTGATCCAGGGCACTTTCATAAATATATGGGTGACTATTTCTGAGATATGAAACATATATGTATTGATCCTCAGACATTATTCTCATATAAAATAACATTTGTTTTAATATCCCTATATATGAGATCTTTCCTCAAGCAGAATGTTCAGTTTCAGAGAGCAATCTAGAATGGAGATTCATACAGGTTCATGATGAAAACCAGCATGCAGGACCATTTCAAAGATAGATCAGAATGCTGCAGCCAGCTGAGTTTCAGAAATACCAAAAAAGCTTGAAAAAGATACTTTAAAAAAAATTTTGCCTATAAAATTAAATACCTGTGTTTTATGGACTCAAAGTGGTTAAAAAAATTTGTTTATGTGTGTGTGAGTCCAAAGAGAATTCTAAAATGTGTCAGTACATCTCTGTCAATATATACTATGCTACATAAGGCAAGCTGGATGGGCCAAATTCACCCCAACAAAGAACGGAAGGACAGGTCACAGCCTGATGCCCCAGCCCACAGGTTACTGGCCCATCAAGTCTTCACCCTGCTCACGCGGCCTCTTGGGAAAGCTCAATGCTTGGTGTCTAATTCCTACTGCTGGCATTCCTCCAGGAAAGGGCTCTGATGTGGGTCAACAGCAAGACAAAGGACCACAGGAAGAGAACGTCTGAATAGAAGGAGCAAGAAGGTATTTAGAAATGGACAACTGCTAAGCCTTTGGGTTCAGGCCAAGCCCCAGCTAGTAATAGAGAGTGTGCCTCCTTAAAGTATTCCAGCAGATAGTACAAGGAGATGAACCAAGTGCCAGCACGGGCCGTCCTGAGCCGCAATACCAGCAGCCTTGCAGCACCACCCAGGCAGCCAGCATCTGCATCTCTAGGGGCACGCATGTCCACCTCTCCTTAACAATCCACCAGACAGGATTTTAAAATAATGTTTGCACAACATCACCTATACAATATTCTTGCCAAAAAGGTTTGACCTAAATCTAATATTGAGGAAACTCAGAAAAATCCAAGTTGTGGCAACTCTAAGAGTGAATGCCCTGGGCTCTTCAGAAATGTCAGTGTCGTGAGAGAGAAGGAAAACACAAACACTGTTCTAGGTGAAAGTAGACTAGGTAGACATGGCAGCTAAAGACATCACATGGCCCTCCTCTGAATCCTGGGTTGGAAACAACCCGGCTACAGAGGATATTCTGATACAGGTGGGAAGTTTTGAATATTATTGCATCAAAGTTAATGGGTGTGATATAACATTATGGTTATGCAGGTAAACTTCCTTATTGGGAGATATGTGATAAAGTACTCATGAAAGAACCAGCATGATCTAAAACTTGAACATGATTTGGAAAACACGTGCTATGACAGATAGATAGACAGATGGATAGTTGATTGATAGACAGATGAGACATAGACAGATGATTGATAGATAGAAAGATGGTAGAGAGCTAGATTTGAGTAGATAAAGACAGACAGACAGACATAGATAACACATGAATGTGGCAAATGTGAGTCTAGGTGAAGCGTCTATTAGTATTCATTGCACTATTCTTTCTACATTTTCTATAAGTTTGAAATTTTTCAAAATAACTTGGGGAAAATACTTGTAGTGCTCTAGCATCTGAAACGAAACAGCTATAGAACGTTTGGCTATACAATAATACAACATCAATTTAAAGTTGAAATAAAAATTTTAAAAGTGCTTTCTACAAAATCTCTGTATACATATAGCTAGATATATGAAAATAAATCAAATTGTTTCACACAAGTCTATAATATTTTAGCTGCATTCCATAAAGAGATCATCACAAACATGAATTATATATCACACTCCTGGCCAATGTAAGCATCTAATGAGTATCCCACACATTTTGGCACTTTGCTGAAAGCAGTTTCACACTTTATTATGCAATGTCCTGTACTGTTTCTAATATTTTCTAAATTACGTTCCAAGAAGACTCAAGGGCAGAAACTCTGGATTGTTATTTCTTTTGTATCTGCTACAATGTAGATCACTAAAGAAGGTTAACAAAATATTTGTTAAGGTGAAAACTGCAGCTTCCTAAATGCTTCCATAGATAATGATCAATTTACAAAAATTAAAGAAAATTCACATTTTCCATGGCCAGTGGGTTTGAGACTCACACTGAATTCAGTTTCAGTTGTTAAAAACATGGACGTGAGAAGGGAGCTGAGCACCCCTTGGTCTGTGTGTAGGTCCCAGTGCCTCCCAGGGCACAGGTGGAGTGTGCCTTTCCACCCAGACAGCCCCACCTCTGCTCACAAGAGCCCCCTGTCCTTCCCCTTCCTCCAGGGGACCCTTCCTTTGGGATTCTACATGTGCTGCCAAAACCACATCTGCTACTTTGAGGTAAAGCTGTGTTGTAAATGCTCCCTCCCTCACTAGTCAATTCTATACCATCAATGGTGCTAGCTGATTGAATATTAAAACTGTGAAAGTCTTCAGCTTTATGTACATATGTATTCAGTGCATATTTTTCTATTATGCCATAAAAGTATATAGCACGCCCATTAAGATGGTTACTATTATTAAAAAAAAAAAAAAGAAAAGGAAGTGTTGGCGAGGATGTGGAGAAATTGGAACCGCTGTGACTGTTGGTGGGAATGTAAAATAGTTACAGCCACTATGGAAGATAGTATGGTGGTTACTCACAAAATTAAACAAAGAATTACCATATGATCCAATAATTCTACTTCTGCATATATACCCAAAAGAACTGAAAGCAGGATCTAGAAGAGATATGTGTACACCCATGTTCAAAGCAGCATTATTAACAACAGCTAAAATGTGGAAGCAACCCAAGTGTCCACTGAGAGATAAATGGATTACCAAAATGTGATATATACATACGATGGGATATTATTCAGCCTTACAAAGGAAGGAGATTCTCACACCTGCTGCAACATGAATGAACCTTGAGGACACTGTGCTGAGTGAAATTAGCCAGTCACAAAAGGACAAATACTGTATGATTCCACTTATAGGAAGTCTCTGGAGAATGGTGGGTGCCAGAGGCTGGGGAAGGTGGAATGAGGAGTTAGTGTTTAATGGGGACAGAGTTTCAGTTTGGGGAAGATGAAAAAGTCCTGGAGATGGATGGTGGTGATGGTTTCATAACAATGTGGATGTACTTAATACCACTGAACTGTATGCTAAAAAATGGTTAAGAGAATAAATTTTATGTTATGTATTTTTATCACAGTTAAAAAAGAACTTATGTATACAGGAACACAGTAAGTGACTTGTGGTTTCTAGGTACTTTCTTGTATTCAGAAATGTAGAATCATTGTTCTTTGCTACTCATCACCTAAAACATGCCTAAAGAACAAAAGAAAGTTACATTAGCAAGGAAATAATTTGGAAAATTTACTCCTTTTTTAAAAAGCAGACAAGGAAAGGGGGAAGAGAGAGGAGAAAAATCTATCACAAAGAGGCCACAATCATACAAAAAGCATAAAAAAGCAGATGTATCAGAAAAGCAAATAATAATGAAAAACATTCAAGCTGAATAGTTAATAGATGTAAGCCAATGAACCAGAGACAAAAACTTCTTCATTTCATCAACAGCAGGAAAAAATAACATAATTCATGCATTAAAACTTTGATTCTTCATAAAGTCATCTCAATATGTATCTTTTAATTACAAAGGACAGACTCTTGGAAAATATCTGATTCTGCCAGAGAACACCAAATCCCCACGTCCAAGTGTGGAAAATCAGGGACAAAGCTACATTTTAGAACCACTGAAAAGTACCTGAAATGGTTGCTGCTGGGGTGAAAAAGAGGCAGAAACCAGGAGGAAGCTGGGTTGCTATAACAAAAGGAGTACCAGTCTGCCCATCCTTTCCTGTCACAACCTTTACCTGAAAGGAGATACTGAAGGGAAGGGAGGGAAAAAGCAGAATCATTTGTAAGCTTTTTCAAAGTTGATCAATATTTGTATTTCACACTCTGATGGTGAGACCTCACTGAGAGGGGACATGACTGAGTGGCCCCCGTGTGATTTCAGATGAACACAGTTGAACACATGGTTATTTGTCACCGTTAGTGACTCACAAGCGGGCTGGAATGAATAAAACTAGGACCTCAGCACTGAAAAGCTTTGTTTTAAGTCTGGTTTGACTCTTCACTTCAACAAGGCATATTTAATTGCTGGCAGGTAACAAGTTTAGGCACGACAGGCGTCTGCATTGGACAGTTACAGGCATGAGCCCAGCAGGGAGGGGATGCTGGCACTGCAGGCGACTTGGGAGGACATAAGCGGGGGAGGAGGGAATGAGAATCACACACACACACACTGAAAATGTATAATCTCTTAAAAACACATTTTGATCTGATAAAGCAGAACAGATGGACAAGTTAACCTGCATATCCATGATAATGCACTTAGAGCTAAGCAAATGAGAGTCTTTCAAGAAGAATTATCTGCTTTTGGTCCAGGATATTTGAATGGAACATACCCTTATATTAAATTAACTCAAAGTGAAACAGCATTTCACATCTTAAAAGCTCACAAGGGGAAATACAAGAAAACAAAAACTGGTTCATCTGGATAAATACATTTAGAAGGCTAATTAGAAACAAACCTATATCATCATAAATAATAAAAACTAAACCTTAATATTTATCAGTACTCTGGAAAAAAGGTATACTTTTAGAAAAATAAGCAAAATGGTAAATTTTATGTTCTGTATATTTTACCACAATTAATTTTTTTTTAAAAATCAAGTACATTAACTCTGTAATCAAATGAGCTTGAATAAAATGTACAAACATTTCTCATTCTTTCAGGAACCTTCAATGTAATTTCTAGTCAAAATGCCTAAAATGGCTGACATTGGCTAAATGTCTTGGCCTTAGGGATCCAGTTCTGTTAGGAGGTACTGAAGCCTTTAACTTTGACCCAGAAGGAGGGAACCATACTGTGACAGTGGGAATTTCGGCATTCAGCGGGCTGAAGAGTAATCAGCAATGCTTGGGGAAGAAGGAGACTTTGAACTCTGAGGTCCTCTGAGTGATGTCCATGCTGAGGGCATGTGCAGAGGCCTCTGCCTGAAGTTTATTGGGGGGCCAAGTCATCAAAAGTTGACAGAGATAGGACATCAGCATCATGGCAGAGTGAGCTTCCCCCATTGAAGCTCTCCCCACTAAGACACAACAAAAAAGACATTCATATTCCAACAGAAGCTATTCACACAACACGGGACATCTGAGGCACCCAGGCAGCCGTACACTCGAAGATTGAGGTGCTGGAATCCCCAGAGTAAGTGGAAGAAGGTAAGAGGAGCTCCCTTCCTTTCCCAAGGACTGCGACCCAGAGACTGAGACCCCGTGGCTCTCAGAGGAGGGGGAGGGACGGCTCGCCATGTGAAAAATGGCACTCTCCAAGACCCCTCACAGCCTGAGGGGATCCCCCTATGGAGGGAGAGGAACTGTTGTGAGGGTAGTTTCAACAACCTACCCCCTCAGGAGAGCAGAGAGCGACAGCCAGGCAAGAAACCTCGGAGATCCGGGAGGCGAAAGTAAGAGCCCCTCTCCCACCTGGCCCACCCAACTGGCACTTCAGCACAGTGGCGGTTCAGCTCAGCCCTGTCCCCAGAGGCAGTGGCCCCCAGGTGCCTGGGCCCCACCAGCAGGGGCAGCGTGACCGCGTCCCACCCCCACAGACAGCAGCCCCCAGGTGCCCGGGCCTGACCAGCAGTGGGGTGAGCCTGCGCCCCCACACCAGAGGAAGCGGCAGCTCAGGCCCCACCATGCCACAGCCCCAGCTGCTCCAGCTGGACCAGGCCACGGCCCCAGCTTCCCCAGCTCCACCGTGCCACGGCCCCAGCTCCTTTGGCTTGACCGCCCTCCCTCCCCCTGGCTCCAGCTGCTGCAGCTTGGCCTGTGCTCAGGCTCCAGTTGACTTGGCGCTCGTAACTTCAGCCCACCGCACTCCAGTTCCAGGTTCTTTGGCCCAGCACACTCTGGTTCCAGCTTCTTTTGCCTAGCGCACTCCAGTTCCAGCTTCTTCGGCCCAGTGGTGCTCCAGTTCCTGCTTCTTTGGCCCAGCAGCACTTCAGCTGTAGCTGCTTCAACTCACCCGCACCCAAACCCCAGCTGCTTCAGCCCAGCTGCACTCTAGTCACAGCTGTTCCCACGCTTCCCCCCTAGCAGCCTCCACTCAGCCACGCCTCAGATCAGCCAGAGGCCGAGAAGAATGCCTGCGGATTGAGGCTGGCCACAATACACAGCCCTTGACCCCCACCCAGCAGCAGCAAGAGGAAACTGAGACCATATATTTTCACTGTGAGGAAAAGTAAGCCAACACTGACAGGCACCATGCAAGAATATATTAAATCTCCAGACCAAAAGGAAAATGACAAGCACCCAGAAGTCAACCCGGAAAGCACAGAAATGTATAACCTTAATGAGAATTCAAAATAGCCATCATAAAAAAGCTTAATGAAATACAAGAAAACATAGACAATTCAATGAAATCAGGAGTTTCTTCACAAAAGAGATTGAAACTATAAAAAAAAAATCAGAAATCTTAGAGATGAAAAACACAATAGAGGAGATAAAGACAAATCTGGAAGCCTTAAGCATCAGAGCTGACAATATGGAGGAAAGAATTAGCAATATTGAGGACAGCAATGCAGAAATGCTCCAGAGGGAGGAAGGAAGAGAACTAAGACTAAAAAGAAGTGAAGAACCTCTCCGAGAAATATCCGACTCAATTAGGAAATCCAACATAAGGATTATAGGTATTCCAGAAGGAGAAGAGAGGGAAAAAGAAGCAGAGAACTTATTCAAAGAAATAATATCCGAGAACTTCCCAAACCTGGGGAAGGAGCTGGAAATACTAGTGAATGAAATAAATAGATCTCCTAAATATATCAACACGAAAAGACCGTCTCCAAGGCATATAGTAGTAAAGCTGACAAAAGTCAACGACAAAGAAAAAATATTAAAGGCAGCTAGACAAAAAAAAAAATAACATACAAAGGATTTCCTATCAGGATCTCAGCTGATTTCTCAACAGAAACTTTACAGGCTAGGAGAGAGTGGAATGATATATTCAAAATTCTGAAGGACAAAAACTTTCAGCCAAGAATACTCTATCCAGCAAAAATATCCTTCAGATGTGATGGAGAAATAGTAACTATCCCAGATAAACAAAAGCTAAGGGAGTTCATTGCCACAAGACCCCCACTACAAGAAGTGCTCAAGAAGGCCCTCGTCCCTGAGGAAAAAAAGAGAAAGGGGATGCAAAGTTTTGAACAAGGAGGAAAATAGGTCGACAAAACCAGAAAAATTGCAGTCCTCTATCAAAATAGATTAGCAAACACTTAATTATAAAACCAAAGATCAAGGGAAGGGAAGCACCAAGCATAAATATAACCTCATCATGTTAAACACGAACTCACAACACAAGAAGGAATAAGATGTGACAACAACAACGTAGAAGGGGAAGAAGAAAGGGATCGAATCAACTTAGTCTAAGGGAATAAGAGGCCATCAAAAAATGGACTCTCACATCCACGAGATTTTTTACACAAACCTCATGGTAACCACTAACCAAATAATCAGAACAGAATCACACACGATAAAGAAAGAGAAAACTAAGAGAACCCCCATACAGAACTACCAAACTAAATTGGTAGTCCGAAACACATGGGACGAGAAACACAAGAAATGCAAAAGAACTGGAAAAAGAGCAATAAAATAACAACAACAAGCCCTCATATATCAATAATTACCCTAAATGTAAATGGACTGAACTCTCCAATCAAAAGACACAGAGTGGTGGGATGGATTAAAAAACAAGACCCAACAATACGCTGCCTCCAGGAAACACATCTCAGCTCTAAAGACAAACACAGGCTCAGAGTGAAAGGATGGAAGACAATACTCCAAGCTAATGGCAAACAAAAGAAAGCAGGTGTTGCCATACTTATATCAGACAAAGCTGACTTCAAGATAAAACAGGTAATGAGAGACAAAGAGGGGCAATGTATAATGATAAAAGGGACACTCCACCAAAAAGACTTATCACTTTTAAATATATATGCACCCAATACAGGAGCACCAAGGTACATAAAGCAACTATTAACAAACCTAAAAGGAGATATTAACAACAATACAATAATAGTGGGGGATCTTACCACCCCACTCTCATCAATGGACAGATCATCCAGACAGAAAATAAATAAGGAAATAATGGACCTAAATGAAAAACTAGATGAGATGGACTTAATAGACATATACAGAGCACTCCATCCAAACACAGAATATTACACATTCTTCTCAAGTGCACATGGAACATTCTCAAGAATACATCATATGTTGGGAAACAAGGCATGCTGATATAAATTTAAGAAGATTGAAATCATAACAAGCATTTTTTCAGACCATAATGCCATGAAGTTAAAAATCAACTACAAGGAGAAAACCGGGAAAGTGACAAAGCTGTGGAGACTCAACAACATGCTACTAAACAACCAATGGATCATTAATGAAATTAAAGGAGAAGTCAAAGCATATCTGCAGACTAATGAAAATGAAAATACACTGTACCAACTCATATGGGATGCAGCAAAAGCGGTCCTGAGAGGGAAACTCATAGCAATACAGGCCCACCTTAACAAACAAGAAAAAGTCCAAATAAGCAACCTCAAAGTATGCCTAACAGAATTAGAAAAAGAAGAACAAACTAAGCCTAAAGTCAGAGGAAGGAGGGAAATAATAAAAATCAGAGCAGAAATAAATGAAATTGAAATTAAAAAAACAGTAGAAAGGATCAATGAAACAAAGAGCTGGTTCTTTGAGAAGATAAACAAAATTGACAAACCCTTAGCCAGACTCACCAAGAAAAAAGAGAGAAGGCTCAAATAAATAAAATTAGAAATGAAAAAGGAAAAATTACAACAGATACCACAGAAATACAAAAGATTATAAGAGAATACTATGAAAAACTATATGCCAACAAATTGGACAATCTAGAAGAAATGGATAAATTCCTGGACTCATACAACCTCCCAAAACTGAATCAAGAAGAAATAGAGAACCTGAATAGACCAATCACAAGTAAAGAGATTGAAACAATAATCAAAAACCTCCCAAAAAATAAAAGTCCAGGACCAGATGGCTTCTCTGGAGAATTTTACCAAACATTCAAAGAAGAGTTAATACCCATCCTTCTCAAACTATTCCAAAAAATAGAGGAAGATGCAACACTTCCCAACACATTCTACAAGGCCAACATCACCCTGATACCAAAGCCAGGCAAAGACAATACTAAGACGGAAAACTAAAGACCAGCATCCTTGATGAACATAGATGCAAAAATCCTCAACAAAATATTGGCAGACCAAATACAGCAATACATGAGAAAGATCATACACCACGATTAAGTGAGATTTATACCAGGGACACAGGGATGGTTCAACATCCGCAAATCAATCAATGTGATACACCACATTAACAAAATGAGGAATAAAAACCATATGATCATCTCAATAGATGCAGAGAAGGCTTTTGACAAGATCCAACAAAGATGGACGAGATCCATTTTGTTGAGAGTTTTTATCATAACTCTCAAC
Source organism: Diceros bicornis minor (assembly GCF_020826845.1). Lineage (NCBI taxonomy): Eukaryota > Metazoa > Chordata > Mammalia > Perissodactyla > Rhinocerotidae > Diceros > Diceros bicornis. Next base: position 56,101,847 of record NC_080752.1, read on the forward strand.
AAAATGAGTATAGAAGGAAAGTACCTTATCATAATAAAGGCTATATATGACAAACCCACAGCCAACATCATACTCAATGGGGAAAAACTGAAAGCCATCCCTCTGAAAACAGGGACAAGACAAGGGTGCCCACTCTCACCACTTGGAAAAAGAGCCACAGCCAAGTGGCAGGGTACAAAATCATCTTACAGAAATCAGCTGCATTTCTATATACCAACAACGAACTAACAGAAAGAGAAGTCAAGAAGACAATCCTGTTTACAATTGCAACAAAAAAGAATAAAATTTTAATCTAGGAGTAAATTTAACCAAGGAGGTGAAAGACCTATACAGTGAAAACTATAAGACATTATTGAGTGAAATCAATGATGATATAAAGAAATGGAAAAATATTCTATGCACTTGGATTGGAAGAATAAACATAGTTAAAATATCCATACTACCTAAAGCAATCTACAGATTCAATGCAATCCCAATCAGAATCCCAAGGACATTCTTCACAGAAATAGAACAAAGAATACTAACATTCATATGGGGCAACAAAAGACCCCGTATAGCTAAAGCAATCCTGAAACAGAAGAACGAGGCTGGAGGCATCACAATCCCTGACTTCAAAACATACTACAAAGCAATAGTAATTAAAACAGCATGGTACTGGTACAAAAACAGATACACAGATCAATGGAACAGAATTGAAAGTCCAGAAATAAAACCTCATATCTATGAGCAGCTAATCTTTGACAAAGGAGCTAAGGACATACAGTGGAGAAAGGAAAGTCTCTTCAAGAAATGGTGCTGGGAAAACTGGACAGCCACTTGCAAAAGAATGAAAGTAGACCATCTTCTTTTGCCATATGCAAAAATTAACTCAAAATGGATCAAAGATCTGAAGGTGAGACCTGAAACCAGAAAACTCTTGGAGGAAAATATAGGTAGTACACTACTTGCCATCAGCCATAAAGGGATCTTTTTGAATTCCATGTCTACTCAAAGGAAACAAACCAAAAAATAAACAAGTGGGACTTCATCAGATTAAAGAGCTTCTACAAGGCAAATGAAACCAGGATCAAAATGAATAGGGAACCCACCAGCTTGGAAAAAATATTTGCAAACCATATATCTGACAAGGGATTAATCTCCATAATATATAAAGAACTCACGCAACTCAATAACAAAAAAAAAAACAACCCAATCAAAAAATGGGCAGAGGAAATGAACAGACACTTCTCCAAAGAAGATATACAGATGGCCAATAGGCACATGAAAAGATGCTCAACATCACTAATCATCAGGGAAATGCAAATCAAAACCACATTAACATATCACCTTACACCTGTTAGAATGGTTATAATCACCAAGACAAAAAGCAACAAATGCTGGAGAGGCTGTGGAGAAATGGGAACCCTAATGCACTGCCGGTGGGAATGCAAACTTGTGCAGCCTTGTGGAAAACACTATGGAGATTCCTCAAAAAATTAAAAATAGAAATACATTATGATCCAGCTATCCCACTACTGGGTATCTACCCAACGAACCTGAAATCAACAATCCAAAGAGGCTTATGCACCCTTACGTTCATCGCAGCATTATTCACTATAGCCAAGACATGGAAGTAACCCTTGACTGATGATTGGATAAAGAAGATGTGGTATATATATACAATGGAATACTACTCAGCCATAAAAAAAGACAAAATCGTCCCATTTGCAACAACATGGACGGACCTGGAGGGTATTATGTTAAGTGAAATAAGCCAGAAAGAGAAAAACAAACAGTGCATGATTTCACTCGTATGTGGAAGATAAACCAACACATGGACAGAGAAAACTGTTTGGTGGTTACCAGGGGCTAGGGGGTCGGGGGGTGGGCACAAGGGGTGGAGGGATGCACTTATATCGTGACTGATAAACAATAATGTACAATAAAAATTTCACAATAAAAAATTTTTTAAAAATGAAGGAAAAAAAGTTGAAGGAGATAAACTGTTAGTAAAGTTCGCTCCTTCTTGGAAGGTAAGAAGCCTTTCAAAAACAAGACTTCTCATACAAGTTTTAAACACTGAAATTGAATGTTATGGAGTAGTTGACCCCTTTATTGAAAAGGTTAAAAGGGATAGAGATGGAACACTCTCTTGATACTTACAGTTTTTGATACGTTGACTACACATATATCACTCAACGGTGTCAAGGGGAAATCCTACTATACTGAGAAGCAAAATTAGAAAAACATACTGAAGATATAAGAATACGGCATTAACAATTCAATATAGGATTATATACTGACTTCTAGAGTACCTCTGAAAATCTCCTGACAACTTGATTTAATGATTTTTTTAAGTTTTAAAAAATATATAAACATAATTTGCTCAAAGGTTTAAAAAAGTGTGTTTTCACTTGTACCAACTCTCCAAGTAAATGACCTACAGGCAAATTTACTTAATTTCACTTAAGTAATTTGGTTGAAATCAATACTTAGTCCCCAAATATTTTAGGGCTCTAATAAAGTTTGATAATCAAGCTGATATTAGTAGGGTAGACTTAAAATACACAAAAGCACTTGGAATGAGAACTATATGACATAGAGGAAAATATTCACTTAAAAGTCTGAATGTTAGTAAATGTCAGTAGAATCCAACATTCTCTTGTGAAATGATGGTCAAACATGAACTCCTGAGATGCTAGTCAGATTCTATTAAGAACTTGTTTCTATTATTCACAAGTAAACACTAATAAAAGAATTAACTTACTATTAGTCTACTATCAAAGCTTTCAGAATGTTGGTCTTCAATTTTTCTTGTTTCTCACATAATTAACTTTTTTTTTTTTTTGTGAGGAAGATCAGCCCTGAGCTAACATCTGCCAATCCTCCTCTTTTTTTGTTGTTGTTGAGGAAGACTGGCCCTGGGCTAACATCCATGCCCATCTTCCTCTGCTCTATATGGGACGCCGCCACAGCATGGCCTGACAAGTGGTGCGTCAGCGTGCGCCCGGGATCCAAACTGGCGAACCCCGGGCTGCCGCAGTGGAGCGTGCGCACCCCACCGCTTGTGCCACCGGGCCGGACCCTCACATAATTAACTTTATAAGTAGACCTTCAGCTTCTCCCACAAGGCCTGAAGGACACAGCACTCCTGCTGTCATTTAGTTCAAAATACTCCATGAGGATATTCTCTTCCACCCATGAATTCCTTAGAAGTAAGTCTCTTAGTTTCCAAACATAATTTTTTTAAATAATTGATTTCTAATTTTCTTCACTGTATGCACAGAATGGTCCATATGGAGTTGATGTTTAAAATCATATTGAAGTTTCCTTTGGAGTCGATTTACAAAAAATTTCCATGTATCCTTGAAAAGAATTATTTCACTTTGTTGAATGAAAGTTTTTACACACACACATATACATATGTACATAGATTTAAATATGTACACATATGTATAGTCAAACAGGATAATTTATGTTGTTAATTCATGTTGTTCACATGTTCTACATCCTTATAATTATTTTATTTCCTTGATTTATTATTTTCTGAGAGAAATGTTAGAATCCGCTCATATAATGGCGGATTTCAGAATGTCCCCCTTGAAATTCTGTCAGTTGTGCCTTACATATTTCGAGTCTAAGTTAGACCTATAACACCCACAGAGACTCTAACACGGAGAGGGGCATGGTCAGGATTCTCAGCTTCGGATAGTGTCCAGCCCCCCCGGCAAGGCACCGCAGAGAGGGCTGCGGGTGCTGCCACTCCGAGCAGCACAGCCTGGAACAGTGATGGGGAGAAGTGGAGGGACAGTTAGACGGAGGGGCGAGCGGCTGGCATGCAGGTGCTAGCGGACTCAGCCATGCACAGGGTCCCCAAACCATCCTCCATAAACGGGGAGGGCCTCAGCACATCTCTAAGACAGCTATCAAGTAACTATAACAGTGTCTTGGTGTGAGAGTAAAATGTCTAGAACATGTGCTTTAGGATGATGCAGCTCTGAATTTCACTCGTGATGATATAAGCCATGATATCCATTTCCATGACAAGTAATTAAACATGAGAATTTTCACCTCCATCATTAGTAACTTCAGACTGCTCCTCCTCCTCCTCTTCCTCAAGGTCCAAATCACTCTGCCTGAGATGAGCTTGCGATAGGGCATAATGTTTCTTCTTAAAAGCTAGGAAATCCATCATGTTCCTTTGAAGGTGCTGCAAAAAAAACAGTTCAATCAAATACTCCTTAAAGGCCGCCTTCAGCGCCTCCATCTCTCTGTAGTGGTGGTCCAGGCACTGCTTCCTCATCTCAGCCAGCTCCTGGGAGGCCAGAGGATCTCCTCCTACTTCTTGGGATCCTCTCACATCCCAGCACTCCCCAGAGATGTGAAAGGAAGGCTGGAGAGGCCAGCGGGCACCATGGTCCTGGAAGGGCTGGTGGGGCGCAGGGATGTCCTCCCGAATGCTGAAGTTCCCCCAACCCTGACCCTGACCCCACGGAGCAGAGGTCTGGTCAGTGGTCTGGTCAGCACCTGCTTCTGCTGCATCAGTGGCCCCTGGATGTTGCTACTGATCTAGGGTGGCAAGCTCGCTGTGGTGATGTGATGGGGCTGGCCACAGGCTGCAGGCTGCCCCTGCCTGTGTCCACAGGGCTCTGGGGTCTCAGGTGCTGGACAGCCCCCCCTGGACTGGGTGTGGGGCTGTGAGAGTCTCCATTTTCTGACAGTGATGGGAGTCCCTGCATGCTGCAGGTGAACCTGGGTCCCCTGAGCCACCTGGCCAAGGCCCTAGCCCTCCTGAAACACAGAGCGCCCACCACTGGATGGGTTCCAGCTGATCTGCCTCACCAGGTAGGACCGCTGCTGCAAAGGCCCAAGCCAGCGTGAGGGGAGCCAATTTGCATGCTCTGCAGGCCCGGTCCTGCCCCAGGGCTGGGCTGGGTGGGGCTCTGGGTCTGCAGCTGTTGGGACAGTGGTGAGGCAACCTGGATGTATGACGGAGATCCATGCTCAAACTGCCTCTGCTGGGCACTGAACTGAAAACCCAGAGAAGTGGGGCTGGGGAGCAGCACAGGGGCAAGCGGGATCCTTGGGCTTCCTCCCTCCTCCAATCCAACATTCTGACAAGTGATGCTCACATTCTGCACAGCCACGGGACTCCTATTCACCTGCTGCTGAACTTGGTAACTGGGTGACTGGGGTGGGTTGGGCTCACCGATGGCGTGAAGGACATGGCAGGGGCCTGGAGTGGATTTCCATGGGCCTGCTGCTCCTCTCCTTCGCTGCCTGTGAAGGCCCCAGACCTCTGCAGCTGGTGCTGGACATGCCGAGGGCCGCTGCCATGGTGCATTATCACTTCTTTATGAAATAATTCCTAAACAAATACAGAAAAGATGAGATTCAGTGAGGCAAATTTTATTTCTAGTAGTCTTTCTGAGTACTGTACAAAGGCATTTAGAAAGTCCGACTACTGCATCAAAAAGCGTACCCTTATTACTTGCTTTAGGAATAGGGGAGCCGGCTGCTGTGGTTGATAACAATTAGGCACAAACTGATTACTTTAGGTGGAAAAAAGCCCTTACAGTGGAGTAATTTCAGATTAAAAGAGCTGCTCGGCAGGAGATGTTCAGTAACACTTTCTTGTATCAAATTTTCCATGAGCTAAAGCATCTGCTTAATTCAATTCTACTGGCTAGTGGCTTCCGAGCTGACGGTAATGAGGACAGCAACAAGGAGGAGCCAGAGGAGACCAGGGGCAGCGGCTCACGTTTACCGGGGCCGGTCCTCTGTGCTCCAGGCATGGTGCTAGAGGCTTTCCATTCCTCACCTCACTGACTGCTCAGGAGAATGCCACGAGGCCAATTCCACCATCATCCCGTTCTACACGGAGGGAACTGAGGCCACGAGAGGGGAACACGCCGTCTGAGCTAAGAGGCAGTAGCCTTCTTCAGCCCCAGGCTCTCCAGCTCCAAGGCCACGTGCCGGCCACTGAGCCAAGCACTGGGATAGGTCCTACACAGACTCAGCCTTGCCCTGAATCTGGATTTGGATATTGTTGACCAAACAGCGCTGGAGCACCAGGTCTTTGGATTTGAGCCTGTGTGAAGACTGAACACTCTGTTTAGCACCTACCCTACGGGAACTAAGTGCTAGAGGGACTCAGTGATTACTGCTTAGTGACTAGCTCTCTGGTGGAAAATAGTGAATGGAAGTAGACAGACAGTTTCTGAAGTAGTCATTCCAGAGACAGGCCAGACATGCGGTGCAGAGTGGGCTTGAAGTTCCTGGTGGGCCGACCTCCAGGTCCAGCACTATCATAACTTGGGACTAAAGCCCAGGACACAGGAGACTCCCTACTGCCAAATATTTTTGAATAAAGTATATGTATTATAGAAAAATATATTTTATAAGACAGCTCAGATATCATTTTTTTCCATCATAATACATCATATAATTTCAGGGGAAACATTTAAAAGTTGCAATAACCCCACCAACTATGGCAGCCGCCTTTCCAAAGGCTTGATGCTCAGAGATGTTTATGACAGCACGTCATATAAAAAATGGATGGGGGCCGGCCCGGTGGCGCAAGCGGTTAAGTGCGCGCGCTCCGCTGCGGCGGCCCGGGGTTCGCTGGTTCGGATCCCGGGCGCGCACCGACGCACTGCTTGGTAAGTCATGCTGTGGCGGCGTCCCATATACAGTGGAGGAAGATGGGCACCGATGTTAGCCCAGGGCCGTCTTCCTCAGCAAAAAAAAGAGGAGGATTGGCGGATGTTAGCTCAGGGCTGATCTCCTCACAAAAAAAAAAAAAAAAAAATGGATGTAAACGAAACACCAAATAGAAGAGAACAGCAGGTCAGTCATGGGATGACATAGTATGTAGTCACTGAAATTACTATAAAGAGTGTTGAAGAAATAAAATGTTTACGTTAGATTTCAAATGGAAAAATTCAAGATAAAAAAATTTTGTAATTTTTAAAGATTTAATAGAAAGACTCAAATGTGAACCAGCTGGGGTTGAGAACCACTGTGATAGATCAAGAGTCCCTTTGTGTTCACCCCTGTTACACCTTCTAAACAATTTCTACTGCAGGACTCGCCCCTCCTGCCCCAGCTGTTACCAGCACACATGAACACACGTGAGATCATGGAAAAACCCTCACAACAGTGATTAGACCTGTGGTTCTTAACCCTGTTGATGCTTCTGAGAATCCAGTGAAAGCTACAGACTTTTCTTACCAGATCTAAGATGAAAATCTGGTTCTACACAGAAAACTAGGACTAGAAGAAAACTTCCTTAACCTGATAAAGGGCATCCTACAGGTAACTTGAAGCTAACTCATACTAGATGGTAAAAGACTGAACACTTTTCCTCTAAAATCAGAAAGAAGGCAAAGATATCCACTCTCAGTACTTCTATTCAACAATGTAATGGAGATTCTAGCCAGTGCAATCAGTCAAGAAAAATAAATAAAAGGCATACAGATTGTAAAGGAAGAATTAAAATCCTTCGTTCCCAGGCAAAATAATCATCTATACAGAAAATCCCATGGAATCCACAAAAAGACTCCTAGAACTAATAAGTGAGTTTAGCAAGATATAAGCTCAATATACAAAAGTTATATTTCTACAAGCTGACAACAATCAGAAGTTAAAAATTTTAAAATTATGATAGCATCAAAAAATATCAGCAATAAATCTATAACAGATGTGTAAGACCTATACACTAAAGTGACAAAACATTGCTAAGAGAAATTTTTAAAGATGTAAATAAGTGTTCATGGATCAGAAGACTCAATATTGTTAATATGTCAATTCTCTCAAAACTGATCTAAAAATTTAAAGCAATCTCAATCAAAATCCCAGTAGGCTCTTTATAGAAAGTGAGAAGCTCGTTCTAAAATTCATAAGGAAATGCAAAGGACCTAGAAGAGCCAAAATTTTGGAAAAGACACTGGAAAATGTAGATGGCTCGACTTTAACACTTATTATAAAGCCAGCAATCAAGACGGTGTGGAAATAGATCAATGGTACAGAATAGAGAGACTAGAAATAGATTCACACATATATGGTTAATCAATTTTTAACAAAGGTGCAAAGACAATGATGCTGAAACAACTGGGTATCCACATGCAAAAAGATGAACTTTGATTCATTCGTTGTACAATAGACATGCACAAAAATTTTCAATGGATCAGCGATGTAAATATAAAACTTAAAACTAAAAACTCCCTAGAAGAATGCATAGAAGAAAATCTTTGTGATCCTTATGACTTTGGGTAGGCAAAGACAGCTTGGATACAACAATAGATTCGTAAGAGAAAATTGATAAATTGGACTTCATCAAAATTAAGACTTATGCTCTTGAAAAGACATTATTAAGATAATGAAAATATAAGCCACAGACTAGGAGAGAATATTGTCAAATCCCATTATCTGATATAGAACTTCCAACAAGAAGAATTCTCAAATTCAATTTGAAGAAAAAATTTTAAGTGGGCAAAATAGTTGAGCAGGCACTTCATTGAAGAAAAATGTATGGATGAGAAATAAGCACATGAAAAGATGCTCAACATTATTAGTCATCAGGAAAATGCAAGACAAAACCACAACCGGATATTACTACACACCTTAGAATGCTAAAATTGCAAAGACTGATCATACAAAGTGTTGGTGAGAATGTGGAGAAACTGGAACCCTCAAACACTGCTGGTGGGAATGTAAAATGGTGCACCCACTTTGAGAAACAGCTTGGTAGTTTCTTTAGAAGTTAAAGACACATTGAGCACATGATCCTGCCATTTCACTCCTAGGTATTCACCAAGGAAAAAAGAGAGCATATGTCCATACAAAGAGTTCTTTACAAAAGTTCATAGTGATAAACTTACAAAAATTTTGCATATGTATGGATATTAAAATTATTTAAGAAATTAGTAAATAGAGCCCAGCATATACTAACAGAGATAATAGACTGTCCTCAAAGGGGAGGTAGGCCAAAAATGTAAGAGAGTGGACTATCAGGAAACTCACTAACTTTATCATCAATTTTAAAGCCAAAAAGTACTAGATGACAAAATAATAGTTTATAAAATTAGCAGCCATTCCTAATAAAAATTCAAAATACAACGCCTATCAAAGGAAACTACTTAAATGTGATGTTTTAAAAAACTAGGGCCCAAAACTCAACAGCAAATATGTTAACGTTGACGTACAGAAGCTAATTCCAATAAATTAGAAACACAAGAGAGTCAAATATCACCACTTCACCACTTCAACGGAGGTTTTAGCAATTAAAAAAACAAAGAAAAATGAGCTAAATAATGAGGGGAATGAAATTATCTTTGTTTGCAAATCATATGACTGTATGCCTAGAAAACCTAAGAGACCAAAAATTATAAGAATAACAGAATTTGGTAAAGTGCCTGGAATCAAAATAAACATACAAAAATCAATAGCTTTGTTTCTATGTCAGCAATAGACAATTGAAACAGAAATGGAAAAAATATCCCATTTCATTAACAGCCACAAAAACTATAAAATACCAGTGAATATACACTTAACAAGAAAAGTGGAGCACAATCTGAAAAAAACCATACAATCTTATTTTAGGATATAAAATGACACGAATAAATGAAATAAGATACTATGTTCTTGAATAAGAAGATTTAATATCATAAAATGCCACACTTCCAAAAAAGTAAATATACATGTAATGCAATTCTGAGGAGAATTCCAATGAGTTTGGCTTTTGTTTTGCTTTAGAAATAGAAAACATGACTTTAAAGCTTATATGAAAAAGCTCATGTCTGAAAAGAGGCAACAGTATTTTGAAAAGAAGAATAAAGAATACCGAGGGGGTTCTTGACTTACAAAATATTCATACTTATTCTAGAGCTTCTGTACTCAAAAATCAGTGTTGTCCTGGCACAGAAATAGACCAAAAAAAAAAAAAAAGAGGAAAGGAAAAGAATACAGAGTCCTGACCAAAATATATAGACAGTGGTGTTTACTTTGAATGAAAAAAGAATGCTTTAGCTAAAAAATGGTAGTGGCACCTAGGGGAAAAAAAAAAAAAAAGCTAGTTCCCTACCCCACACCATGTCAGACGGAATAAAGAGTTAAATGCTATCTTCCTCAAAAGAAAGAAAGAAAGAGAATAAGGGGAGGGAGAGAGGAACTTTATTAGAATCAAATTTAGGAGAATATTTCTACAATCCTGAGATGGTGAAAACTTTCTTAATAAACATGGCAGGAAACCCAGATGCCATAAAGTAAAAAATAACTACATAAAGATGTTCTAACAAAAAGACAAAAAATAATCAGGGGGGAAATACATGCAACATTTTATTTATGGCTGCAAAGGGTAAATATCCTTAATATACAAACAGCTCCTAGAAATTAGTGAAAAAACAATTCACCAAGGAGATGGAGAAGAATATAAGAGGCATTTACTGAAGAGGCTGTCCCAACTGGCGACAGCCAACCAAGGAAAAGCAACATAAAGCAATGGGGCAAGATGTCTTTTCACCCATTCAGCTGGCATTAACTTCAGATAGGAAGTCAAGGATCCTCCCCTGCATTTATAGAATGTAAATTGCTATAATAGTCTGTGAAACACTCTGTCAACATCTATTAAAATTAAGATTTTAAATATGTATATCCTTTGACCCATTATCTCGATTTAGTTCCCACTATTGGGAATCTAGCCCATAGAAATCAAGTACCAGAACCTATGTATCAGAACGCTTATCTCAGTACGACTCGTGGTGGGAAAACCCATCAATGGGGGACGATTGACTCAGTATGGTACATCCTAATTATGGACCATTATGCAGCGACCAAAAGAAATTATCTCTGGACTTGAATAGATGTTGGAGACATATTGCTAAGTGAAGAAAAAGGGGGAAGGGAGGTAAATAGGACTAAGGAGAAAAAAGGACAGAAAGGAATTCTTATTTTTCTACATTGTTCGAATTCTTCTTATAAGGTTGTATTTTGTTGTATTTAAAAACTAACTTTAAAATATACCTCACTCCAAGGTACAAAAAAAAATTACTTTGGCAAATCAGTTTTCCAAAGGATCTTGAGATTCAAAATGTCAAACGCTCAAACTTTCAGCGTTCTTACGCCAGCTGACTGCAGCAGGTCAGTTTTCTGTGCGGAAGGATATTTACTCAGCCCTTGGCCAGATGGCTTAACGGTCTTCGGGGCGAAGGTGGTGTCCTAGTTCGCCATCCGGTGTCTGAACGCCCCCTGCGGGGAGGTCTCTCCCAACGGTGCGCGCGCAGGGCTCAGCCCACGGAGAGACTGCTTCCCTGGACGGACCCGCCCTTCTCGGGGTGCAAAGCAGGGTCACCCCGACCCGACGGCCCACCGGAGACAGGCGCGGCGGCGTCAGCACCGTTGACAGCGGCCTCCCGGAACGGGGCAGGGGACTCCACTGTGGGAGGCGGCCTCACCTAAGCGGGGGTCACCGGGCCCAGGTGACAGGGGAGGCGGGCCAGCAGTGGAGGCCGAGGGGAGGGCCGCACCGCCCATCACGCCCCGGCGTGGACAGGGGCCGTCCCTACCGAGGCTGCCGGGCAGGCGGCGCAGGACTCTGGCAGGAGTAGCGCAGCGGCAGGCCACGGGACTGCTGGATCCGCCGGACTAGACAAAAGCGGTCTGGCTGGCCCCAGTGCGCAGGCGCACCAGCAGGCAGGAACACAGCTCAGGCACGGGCACCTGCGGACCCGCAGGCGGAATGCGGGCCGATCGAAGCGGGCGGGGTGAGAGCGGAGGACCCAGAGGGAGTGGGTGGGGCGGAGGTGGCGCCTGCGCACTCCTCTAGCTTCCGTCTCTGGCCGCCACCGGCCTTCATGCCTTCATTGATGCATCTCTGCTTGCCACAGACTATGCACGTGCCAGTCTGCCCACCCACCCATACACGGGATGCTTACTACCTGTTACACTGACCAAGCACTTCTAGTTCCTGCAGTGGTAGAACCTGGAATCTCGTGAGGAAGGGTCAAATCAAAAGGGTCAAAATTGGGGTGAGTTTATTATGAGCCATATCTGAGGACTAGCCCAGGGACTTCCTTCTCCAAGTAAGGAGGGGCGCGAAAGGAGTGGGGTGTACAGAGGGGTTATACACCATCAAAGAGCATGTATCACATATGATTGGAATGTCCCTTTTACAACAGTCAAGAGATTGCCTAGCCTGCACAGCAATTCACACAGCGATTGATGACCACAGCAAGTAGCAGGTCTGTCGTCTCGAGCTTGGTGGTCACAGCAGGTCACCAATCAATCAGTAGCCTAGGGAGAGATGCTTATCCTTAAGGAAATGCCAACGGGAAGTTACATCTTTCCTTATCTTAAAGGGCCTTGTGCTTGTCTTTGGGACATAGTAAATACTTAAAGCAGATATACAATGCATGCTCAGTGGCTGCGGCAGGCCCTTTTGGAAAAACAAGGTCAGGCCAAATTAGTTTTACACCAAATGGCTTCCTCATATAACCCAATATATCCTATTGCTTGCCATTTATTTATCATTTATTAATAAATAAATGCCCAATGAGAAGAAAATAAGGTAGGGCTGCTGAGAAAATGTGGTGGGAGTTGAGTGCCTATTTTAAACTGGGGAGAAGGAGTCAGAAGATGCCCAATAGGCTGTAAGCGGGGATCTGAAGATCCACAAGGATAGTTCTTCCTCCTGCCTGTGACCAGGGAAATGTTCTAGTGTGTCTCTGGTTTCACTCTTGCTCCGTTTCATCAAGTCTCTGAAACCAGCTCAAGACAAGGTTGACATAAGGGAAGCCATATTGTAGAAAAGAAAAACTCTCTTGTAACTTTGAATGACCTCTGACAAACTAACCCAGCTGGATATGCACCCTCCAGGAGATCTAACTGCTCTGTCGATTTTATGACACCTGCTCGTGCATGTACCTCCCAGCTGCGATAAGATGGTAACTTGATAAGGTGATAACTTTGTTTTTGTTGAGTTCCTTAGGAATGTGATGACCCCTGAACAGAAAATCTATGCTGATAGCCATCATCAGTGAAAACTGAAAGATCTGGTGTGGCACTCCCAGTCTATAAGACCAGAAGGTCAACATTCCTAATCCCCTCCCCAATAACCCAATGGCCTATATAACTGCTGTAAGATTTTTGTGCCCCCTTAAGATGGTTCTTTTGGACATGAGTCGGCCATCTTCCCTCTTGCTAGGAAGCTGTAATAAAAAGTCCTTTTTCTCCTACCACTTTGCCTCTTGGCTATTGGCATGTCTTTTGGCGAGCAGAAGGCCACACGTTGGGTGGTAACATCTCCACTGCAGACAGGGCGACCTTTCAAAATTGTAAGTCAAGTTGTCTTTCAGGCTTCAACCTTTCCCATCTACTTAGGATAAAATCCAGATGGTTGTCAGAATCTTGCCCCTGTTTCTTCATGGTACTTATCCCCTTCTGAATTATTTTATCGTCAGGCTGGCTGCTGGAATGTGACCTCCTTTTCCAGGGTGCATTGTAATAAAATGATTTTCCTGCAGTATAGGAGATATTATAATAAAATGATGCTCCCACAGTATAGGATGCATTGTAATAAAATGATTACACTGCTTTGTTACAATTATAGCTTTACAGGTGCTGAACATCTCACATGACATAGTCCCAAGTTTCAACAATAAGTAAAATCTACCAGATTTTGGCTAGATGGTGGAATGCATGGATGGCCTGCACTGAGGCCACCCCACTTTCCTGACTAGGGGCATGGAGTTTGGGTGGGCGTTGTTAACCTGACAGCAGGGACTCTTATTTGTAATCTGGGCTGCTGGTTTGGGTTATCAGAGCTGGCTGGCACCTGTGCTGGTCGGGAACACCAGGGGTCTGCAGCTGGGCCACGGTTGTCATCATAACTTGCTGCTGCGTGAGTTTCTCCTGGACCACCCGTGGCTGCACAGGGCCACGGGGCCCCTGTGGGGATCATCTGGACTAGCTGCCTGGCTGTTGTTGCCTGGGTGAGGGGCACAGTCTGTAGAGAAGCCTGAACTGAAACAGTTAGAAAAAACACCTTACCTAGAAAACACAGATCAAGTGACATGACAAATGAATCATTCTTGGGGGTGGGCAGAGGGGTTTTAGAAAGTTAATTAGCCGGAATGCTTTTGTGAAATGTGAAAACTACCTGACATATCAAAATATGACCCCTGGTTTCTAACGAAACAAAAGAAAACTAAACCATTGTTGCTTTAAACCATTGTTGGATGCCTCTGCGGAAAAGGCGAGGGTTGATGACTGGGGACTGGTGGTAGTGGCAGTGTTCAGCTTTTAATACTATTTGGTTTTTTGAAATCTATATGCCAGTGTGATTTTGAACAAAATAAAATGTTTTTAAAGCACTGCTTTTATATGGTCACATTTTGTAGCAGTAAATAAAATAGTAAGAGCCTGACGTTTCCTCTGTTAGGAAGGTAAGTCATCACTGTCCCTAGGAGGACTTATACCTCTAGGACTCAAGGTCACTACAAGTGGGTTCTGTTTTCTTTATGCATTTCCCTAAAACTATGATGTGGCAGCTTCAGCTTCTAGGACGTACCTAAGGTTATCGGCTGAAGGAATGATCCTAGAAATGAGCTCCTTCAGTACATTTGGCACTGAGTTTGAACACGTTTGTCCAGTTTTTTCCCTGCTAGTCTAAGGATATCAAAGGTTTTCCTCAAAGTTAATTGTTTTCTGTATTATGAAAATCAAAAGAGATCCTCTAGGGCCAGCCCCAGTGGCCTAGTGGTTAAGTTTGGTGTGCTCCGCTTCGGTGGCCTGGGTTTGGTTCCTGGGTGTGCACCTACACCACTCATCTGTCAGCGGTCATGCTGTGGTGGCGGCTCACATACCAAAAAAGAGGAACCTGTCCTACGCCGACCTCATCACCAAAGCCATCGAGAGCGCCCCGGACAAGCGGCTCACGCTCTCGCAGATCTACGACTGGATGGTCCGTTACATGCCCTACTTCAAGGATAAAGGCGACAGCAACAGCTCGGCCGGCTGGAAGGTGGGGGCGTCCGGCTGTGGAGGGGGCTGGGGTCGCGGGCTGGGGCTTCCAGGCTGCTAGGTGCGTCCAGGCTCCCGTCAGGCGGTCGGAGGGAGGCCCTGGGGCACCCCCAGGGACATGGAGTGTGTGCCTAGGGCGTGGGGCCGGCCAGCAGACAGGCGCGGGCGTGCTGGAAGCAGCTGTGTGTGTGCCCTGGATGCGGGGTGGGAGGTCTGGTGGGGTGACAAGGGACTGCCGCTTTGAGGCATCTCGGAGGAGCATCCCACCCCGTCCTTGGGAGCATAGCAGAGGAGCCAATTCCCAGGCCTCGGACATGGGGGAGCCCCTCTCACCCCTGCGAGTTTGCTTTATGATACTCTTGCCCTCTCCACCAGATCACCCTCCTTAAAGAGCTGGAATAATGACTTGGGGCCAGTGACTGCTTTCCCCCCAAATCTTTCCCACTGCCCTCCCTGGAGCTGGCCCCCGGGTGAAGAGTGCGACCCTGGGCCCACAGTTCTTCCTGTGGTGCCAGGAGTTCACCCTAGGGCACCAGCCAGCCTGGGGTGGGGAACTGGTCAGGTGACCTGGGATCTGAGTTCTCCATGGGGCAGCTGCTGCCCCCTTGCCTGGATCAGCATGGTGAGCTGGTGATGACCTCTGTTGGTGTAGGGGCACGGTATTGAGGGCTGGGGATCTGTCCCTGCCCACCCCAGGCTGTCAGTCTTACACTTCTCTGGCTTTCTGAGCCCAGATGCATTTGGTGGTGGGGGGAGGGGCAGGGGCACCCCAGGGAGGCCTCAGTGCCAGCCAGTGGAAAGGGGGGCGCCATCTTGCGAGGGGACAGGGGCTTGACTGGATTGTGGCCTCCAGACCCTCCCCTGGCCATCTTGTTGGGGAATGGGGATAGTCGATGCCTTTAGGGGAGAGGAGGTTGGTGGGGGGTGCTGTGCCTGGGGCCTGTGAGCTGTCAGGCTCCCTATGGGAGAGGGGTCCCTGCAAGGGAGTCGTGCCTACGTGGAGGGAGGGGGCTGTGCGTGGTGGTGGCTGCAGACAGGGTCAGAGGAAGGAGGTGTGCCAGTGGAAGAGGGGAGGCTTGTGGATGTGGACAGCTCTAGATGCCCAGAGGCTGCTTTTTAGGGGCCGCAGTGCTCTGACCCGGGAGCCATGGCTCTCAGGCGTTGTGCTGGCAGCTTCTCTGTCTCTCTGTGGCCCCTGTGGGGTGGGGCCACAGCTTGGAGGAGCAGACATGAGTTTCCTTCCCCAGGCTTTCTCCTGTCCCCTTGGGCTCAGCCCGGGCCAGAACATTTATTCCTCCCAGCTGGGTCCTGCCCTTGGGCTTTGCTCCCTCCTCCCTCCCTGCTCCCCATGCACTGTCCCACCTTTCACTTCTCCTTGTGGATATATTCCCTGTCCTCAAGGGCACAGTTTAGATGCCTCTTCCAGGAAGCCTTCCCTTAATCCTCTTTAGCTAGCTTAGGACTCCCTCTTCTCTGGCCATCTCCCTATCTGTCATAGGTCTCATTTCCCTTCTCCACCCTGCGTTTGGAAGACAGTGGCAGTGTCAGAGCAATCTCTGTGCCCACAGCACCCAGCATAGAGCTTGACAACGAGGAGCCACCGGTGCATGTCTGGTGAAAGAGTGAAGAAATGGGTGGATCATGCAGAGGATGCTGAGACCAGGGAGGGTACTGTGGGCCAGGGTAAGCCAGGAGGGCTTCCTAGAGGAGGTGGAGCTCCAGCTGGGCTTAATAGATTAGGTATGATGGGGGAAGATGGCAAGAGGGGACGTGAGGCTGGAAGCTGGGCGAGAACTGCACTTCATTGAGGGTCTCAGGGCCAAGCCCTGTGCCAGACACCTTCAGGCATCTGTGCCAGGTGTCTCCTTTAATGCTCTCAGCAGTCCCTAAGATGAGTTTTACCGTCACCATTACAGAACTGGGCACTGAGGCGCAGAGTGGAGGAGTGAACTGCCCAAGGTCACATAGTCAGTTGGTGGGAAAGCTGGACTCCAGTCCAGGTGTGTCTCCCTCCAAGGCCCCACAGAGCCTCTGGAATAGTATCCTGCTGGCACTGGCCGTGGGAGTGGGGCGCTGACGGCTTTTGCACAGGGGCAGGTCTAAATCCTAGAACGTGATTGGGAATGGAGATAATTTGGAGATAATTTAGTCCCATGTGTTCATTTCTCAGACTGTGAGACTGAGGCCCCGGAAGGGGATGGGACTCTTCTCAGGTCGTAAGTCAGCTATGAGCGGCAGGCCCTGGATGACGGCCCAGGTCTCCTGCCTGCCCATTGGATGCATTTTCCACTGCACCATGCTGCTGGGGACACACTGGTTCTCCCTGTTCCCCGGGCTCAGGAAGGAAGGAGCTCTGGAAGGCTTGTCCTGGACTGGGGCATTGGAGAGGGTGCTTCAGCCTGGGGTTCCTGACTTAGGCCCTGGCAGAGACCACCCAGGCATTGGAGGAGGCTGTTCAGATGGGCCTCTCCCATCTCATGCTCTCAGTGGCTGTCCCCCTTGTACCCCACCCCCCATCCAGCTCCCCATGGAGCTTCCTCCTCGTCATTCGTGCCCCCCCTGCCGCTTGTTCCTCCATTCCCAGTCAGTCCCTCCAGGGGCCTGGTGGAGGGGCCATCTCCAACTCCCAGCCAACCTCTGGTTAGCAGGGCCTGTGGTACGCTCAGGTGCCAGGGCTGGGGCAAGGGGCCCATTGTTCCTTCCTCCCTCCCCTCTCCCACATAAGTGTTGCACTTGAATCCCCAGGGGTGTTAGACGGAGTCGGGGAACAGGGGAAGGCACTGCACCTGCCTTCAGGATGCATCAGAGCTCAGCCAGTTCCACACCCAGGCCCTGTGTTTTACAGGCAGGAAGGGCCGGGGGTGGGGGAGTGCAGGGAAGGCAGGTTAGATCCGCTGGGAGCCAGGCAAGCCCTCACAGAGAAGGTGGCACTTGATCTGAGCTGCCTTCACGGGGGGGGGGGGGGGGGGGGGGGTGCAGAATTTGAGAGAGTCTTCCAGGAGCTGTTGACTGCATATGGAAAAGCAAGGAGGTAGAATCATACATGTTGGGTTTGGGAGATGGTTGGGCGTGCCAGGCTGGAATGAGGGCTCCTAGGGATGGCAGGGAGGTAGCATGGGAAAGGCAGAGTGGGCCAGATCAGGACGGGCCGCTGTGCTTGGCCTTTGCCCTGTGGTCCCAGCTGTGGCGTGCTGCGGAGAGGAAGTGGAGGAGGCAAGGTCAGCAGCAGGCACAGGGCACTCAGCAGGCTGAAGCCTGAGGAGGGGCTGGGCTTGGTGCTGGGAACTCCACCCAAGAGGCTGGCAGTGTTCCCCTCAGGGCGGAGGGTCTCTAGGCCTGGGACGGCGCTTGGACAGGAGGTCCCCCTCCCTCTGCAGTGTGCTAGTAGTGTTTATCTCCACCATCCAGGTAGAGCCTCCCACTTCCTCTCAGATGCTCCAGCCCCACCTTCCCTAGTGCTGGACTCCTCCCGGAAGCCTTCCAGGCTGCTCAGGGTCCTGGCACTCCTTCCACTTAGCGCCTCTGGAGTTGTTCTGCCTGCTTTTGTGTTTCCTGGCTGCCAGCTCCCCTGGGAGCTCCCAGGTCAGGCCTGGGCGCCTCCCATTTCTGTCCCCAGGCCTGGGGGTGGGGAGGAGCGCAGTGGATGGGGAGTTTCCCTCTCCTTCAGGGCTGGAGCAGCCTAGCTGTTGGGGGGTGGGATCTGGAGGGGTGGTGCTACCCCCATCTGGCCCAGGCTGGCCAGCAGGTCCTAGGTGGGAGGGAGGCTGGAGGGAGGGACTGATCTGAGAGGCCAGGAGGAGGGTCGTGCTACAGCCGGGCTGAGCAGTGCTTGTGAGCGCAGAGGGCTCCCCTTCCTTTCTCCCCCCAGCCTGCTCCAGCAGGGCTGCCTCCTCCTTCTTTGTCCTCCGGGGATCCCCAGCCCCAAGGGCTGGTGGGGGTTCGGGAGGAGGCGGTGTGAGCCTGGGTTGGGGGGGTGTCCTCACCCCCCGCACTGCACGAGCGGAGGGCTGGCAGCTGCCCACCTCCTGGGCACGAGCCCTTGCCAGCCGCTCCTGGCACAGTTGCTGGCACGCCCGGCAGACTCCCACGGCCACCTGCTCACACCCACCCACGAGCGCTGGCGCGCTGCGGGCCCTTCAGGCTTCCTGGGCCTCCCGGCGCCCCTCCCCCGCCGCCGTGCTCCGGAGCCCCCACCCCGGTTCTCTGCGCCCCGCCGGCCCCTTCGCTCCCGCCAGCCCCACCGCCCTGGCCCCCATCCTCGCGCAACTTGGGGAGCTCAGGAGGCGGGGCGCCGGGAGGCCCCTGGGGTAGCTGTGCCGCTGTAGGGGGGAAGGGGGGACCAGGAGGCAGGCAGGCAGGCAGGCAGACCGACAGACAGGGTGAGGGCCCCGCCTGCCACCTGGCGCCGCTCCAGCGGGACGATGGCGGGCAGCGTCGTGCCAGGCGGTAATTGCAGACAGACTAATTTAAAGAGATGAGACGGTTATTTTTAACTCGTGTTAAGGTAATGAACGGCGCGGGGGGTTTGCGGGTTTGAAAGTTCAGCACCCCCCAGCCCCCACTTTCTGCGGGTTGGGGCCCCCCTCTCTGTGTGCCCTGAGGACTCCAGCTGCAGGATTCGCTGGAGTGGGGGTGCTCTACCAGAGAGGAGGGAGGGCTGGGAAGGAGATGCCCACTAGCCCAGGGCATATCCCATCAAATCCTGGCCACCATCCTTCTGGGTGGGTATTAGCATCTCTGTGTCCCAGGTGGAGAAGTGACTTGTCCTGGGGTCACATCCCTACGAAGTGGCAGGCCTGGAAATTGAACCCCCTTCTGACCCCAAAACTCAAGCTTTTTCTATACCATTGGGGCTGGAGGGGGGCTCTTGTGTTTGGATTTTGAAAGGGCACAGGATTATTCCTTGCAGCCCACCTTCTCCGTCCTTTGAGTGGCAGCCGGTGGTGGCCACCACATGGGGTCCTGGGGCTGTGGAAGCCCCTCTTTCTGTGTCCTCTGAGGGGAGGGGGTGGTCATGGACTGTGTGTATGGATGTGAGCCTCTGGGATATAGGTGCAGCAGCCATAGCAGGGGGAGCCCCCTCCTCACCTCACTGTCCCCCCTATTTCGTGACTGACTCACCAGCACCCTTTGCCTATTTGCAGCCTGTGGGCCTGCCTCCTAACTTGGGGGTGGTACCTGGGAAGCAGGTACACACTGGTGCCCACTCCTCCCACCTCCAAATCAGACTTTGGGTCTCTAGGGGAAGTGGGGAGTCACAGAGCCCAACACCCCCTTCCATGCCTCCTTCCTCAGCTCAGTCCCTTCTCACACACTCCCAGTGACTGAGAGCTCATGATCTCTGACCTCTGAGACTGCCCATTCTATTGCTAGACAGGTCTTAAAGTTAAGACGTCCTTCCTTCTCCCGGCAGAGGCCCATCTCCCTGGAGCATCGCTCAGGGTGTCCTAGTTCAGCCCTTTGGGGTCAGTTGGAGCTGTGGAGTTGGGAGTAGGTGAGGGGTGGACAGAGCACCTGTAGGAACCTGATCCAGGTGTGTGAGCTGGAGCAAAGCTCTTTGCATTCTGGTCCTTGGTATTCTCCCCAGTGTCCAAAGGGCCTTAACTCGGTTTCTGGTCCTTTCGGCGCTGTGACTGACAAATCCTCTGGTTCGGGAACCACGAGGGGTTAGTTGGCATGGCCGGCACAAAGTACCGATAGGACTTCTCACGGGTGGAAGCGTGTGAGTGTGGGTGTGGATGGACTTGAACTTGGGGCTCCTGCTTGGAGATGCCTACCCTGCCCATGGCGTTACCCAGGTGGCAAACGTACTCTGGGCGCAATGACAGGAGTGCTCATGGCAGTCCCAATTGGCCCCCAGAGCGGGCAGATGGGGTGTGCAGGGTGTTGGGTGGGCATTAGCTGAGGCTCTGGGGCCCGAGTAGGGCGCTCAGGGGGATAGCTGGATCTGGAGCGCCCCCCTTCCTCCTGGCACCCTGGTTACCATGGAAAGCAACTCTTGTTTGGGAGGGTTTGGCTGTTTGCTGCCATTCCCCACCCCCACCCCATATGTGGAGGTGGGAGGGGGGCCAGGTGGTGTGTGGGGGAGGGGCCTCCCACACCCTCCCCCCAGGGCCTCCCTCTTTGCAGAGAAACCTTTCTGGTCTCTAGGAGGGGTGCTTCTTGTGGGAAGGGGAACACGAATGAAGAGAATTAACGTCTGGGTGCTAGGCAGTTAGTTGGACACTTCACATAAATGCTCTCATTTCATCCTCCCTGGGTCCTGCCAGCTATGTGTTAATAGCCCCATTTTGCAGTTGAGGAAATGGAGGCCAAGAAAGATGAAGTCACTTGGCCAAGGCAGCATGGCTGGGATGAGGCCGAGCCTGGATTTAGACACAGACTTGTCTGTTTCTACCATGTTTCCCCATGTCCCGATGCTGGTGCAGTCTCAGCCCCACACACCAGCCAGCCCTCCTGCTCCAAGGCTTGCTCATGCTCCAGAACGCTCTAGGGCTCCTCAGTTCCCCTGGGAGCCAAGCAAGCCCAAACTGCTCTGTTTGGACCCCTGGGCCCTCTGCTGGCCTTGTCTAGACCCTACCCTCGCTCCCGCTTTCCCTGCAGCCTCTGATCTCAGGCCACCCTCACGTTGTCGCCTTTACACCTGGCCCTGGAGTTCTTAACCCACACCCACTGTCATTGTCACATGCTCACCAAGGCAGCTACTGACTCATGGACTGATCCCTTGGGACACCCCTCAGAAAGTAGGCGGGGTCTTGGGTGGTTGGAACAAAGACCTGCCTCCCAGGTGATTCTGGAACTCACTGTGTCTCCCTGAGAATTCCTCCCTTAAATCCTTAGTTGTTGGCAAACCTGGCTGATGATCAGAGTCACCCAGAGGCTTTAGATAATACAGGTTTCCAGTCCCCATCTCAGACCCTCTCCATCAGACTCTCAGCGGGTGGGCTTTGGAATCTATATTTTAACAGGTCTGTCTAGTCACGGGTCCGATTCTGAAGCAGTGCCTTAGATGGTAGCGTCTCAGGCTCCACTTGTCCCTCCCTTCCGCTGCCCCCAGTGTGGACCAGCTTCTTCTCCAAGCAGGCTGCCCAGGTTGAGCCCACTCCTCTCCTGCTCGCTCTTTTTGGATCCTCCAGAGACTTGAACCCCATGCAGACAGCTTGAAGGGACTGACCCCCATCCCCAACACATTCACTCATCCCTCACGTCTTAGGAATCGCGCCATATAGAATGTGGATGGAGAGAATGCAGCTGGCAGCCAGGGCTGATACGCTGTGCCACTCAGAGCCTCTGGCCACAGGAGGGAGGGGAATTGATGGTGTAAATTCTCAGGAAGCCTCTCTGCACCTAGAAAGGTGAGGAAACTGAACGTCACAGCCCCTGCTCTCTGAGGGCTCCCCATCTGGTGAGGAGACGTGAGCACGTGTACAGTGCAGTGCTGTTCCTACAGGATCCAGTCCAGGGGCTTCAGCGTGACACTCAAGGCCTTGGCCACCTGGCACCAGTCAGCCTCTCCAGCCACATCACTCACCGTCTTCTGACCCTTGCTGTAGCCACACTGCACTCTTCCAGCTCAGGATTCAATCGCCTTATGCCATTACGTCCATGCTTTCCTTGAATTCTCATAGCAACCCTGTGAGGCTGGTACTGTTACTGTCCCCGTTTTGCAGATGAGGAAACTAAGGCTGAGAGAAATAAAGTGGCTTTCACAGTATCCCACTGTAAGTGACAGAAATGAAACTCCCCAGGGCTAACTCCTGCCTAGCCCATTGCTCTGGCCAAGACATTCCAAGCTGGCCTCCGCTTCCACCCCTGTCTCCAGCCCCATCATTGCCTCTCTGCTCTCCCTTGGAGTTTGGCCCTGAGGCTTCCAGCCTGGGGCGTGGCTCTGGGGTCCTTGGCTCCCTTTCTCAGAGAGCTCCCTGAAAACAGGGCCTGACCAGCCTGATATTGTCCCACACTGCACCCCCCTCCCCAACCCCATCTGTAGGCCCCAAGGCTGATGGCAGCTTCCTCCCTCCAGGCCTACACCCATTGGGCACCAACTGCAGTGCTGCTCAGGGGAACGGGACTGGCTCCCTGACTTTGAGGTGCCCACAAGTCAAGCTGGGGAGATAAGATGAGGACTCCAGATTTTGATTCAGGATAAAGACTGCTCAGGGTCACGGTGGAAGGCCAGATAATGATCTATAGGTGTTTGGAGGTAGAGGAAGGGAACCAGATAAAGGAAGTCAACCCTCAGGACTCTTTAGGAGCCCCACAGAGTCTGGCTGTGTTGGCCAGAGCCCACCAGGACTTGAGGCTGGAGAAGCAAGCAGAGGCCTGACAGTTAGTGGCCTTGAATGCCAAGCTGGGGAGCTGGCACTCCAAGCTGTAGGGGATGGGGAATTACTCTGGCAGAAAAATCCCTTGACGGTGGTGTGGAGGGTGGACGAGGGGAGAGGCGGGCGCTGGCACCCAGTGTGGGCCTGGTAGTGGGGTCCAGGGGAGAAGATGAGCCCGAGAGAGGGTGGAGGCCCAAAGAGTCCTAGATGCCAGGCCTGAGGTGCCATTCAGCACCCTTTGGTGCTTCAAGGATCCCGGAGGTGAGGCAGAGTGGTGTTAGGGGTCTTGGACACAGGCAGGGAGGAGCTGATCATAGCTCTGTCACTCACCCTGTGTGTGGCCTTGGGCAACTGTCCCCAAGATATCAGGAAATAACATGACGGTTATTCATTGCTCTGGGAAAGGAAAGGAACCAGCACTGCTGTGTCAGGTGGGGGTCCCTGGGCCCTGATCCCTAAAAGACACTGACTTGTGCGTGTTGCGGGAAAGGGGGTCCTTCCTCTAATGCCTCCCTTTCTGTCCCTAAGGTGTCAGATATTCAGGATGTCCAAGCTTTGTCCTGCCCTTAGGTTGACCCGCTGCTTTCTAGCCTCCAGAGCCTTCCCCATGGCCTTGGGAGGCAAGCAGCCAGGTTTTAGGCTCTGTATTTTTAGAGATAAAGGCAGTGATTTGCTCAAGGTCACCCTTGAACCCAGGGCTGCCTGCCCCTGGGTGCCTGCTGCCCTTTGCCCATTGGGAGGCTGTGTGACCTTGGGCATGGCCCTTCCCTCTCTGGCTGAGTCCTATCTAGAGATCTGAATTCCCCTCCCCCAAGACTCTGGGAAGCTGTGATGCCTTCTCCACCCCTCCTGTCCCCTCCCCCTGTCCTCGTCTGGCCTTGCCTCCTCTGTAACCTGAGCTGGGGCTGTGGGGGAAGGGGCTTGCCCTCTGCCAGAGGCACCTGCCAGCTGAGCAGATGTGAGGGGATGGAGGCCCCCTCCTCCCCCAGGGCATCTCCGGCTCTTAGCCTGGCCAGGCTGGGGCTGGGAAGGCAGTGCTCAGTACACCTAGCCCTGGCCCCTGGCCTCTGGACCCAGAACTTGCCCTGAGCACTTGTCCCTTTTCAGCGGACATTCGTGCTCCAACATGTCCTGCAAGGACCTCTCAGTATCCAGGAGAAGACAGATGGCAGATGAGGGCTGGTGCCCAGTTTGGGTGGGCTGCCCTGGGCTCCTGGAGCCCCTTGGCATGGGGACAGAGGGCCAAGGGCGGCCCCTGGGGCAAGGCCAGTGTCTGCGCGGGTGGCCATGCCCCTGGGAGAGCAGATGGCTCTCTTGGCACCACGCCCATTCTGCCTTTTTTCCCCTCAGGAGCCGGCCTGCAGGGCTGGGGCACAGCTGCTGGGCCCTCCCCAGAGCCAGGCCCAGGGCAGGGCTGGGTGAGGTCACCGCAGCTGCTCCAGGCCTAGGGCAGGGGTGTGGGGAGGTGCGGCCTGAGGGAGGGAGGGGGCTCCGACTGAGAAGAGACAGGGAGAAGCCTGAATGGCTTTGCATTTAGGGATCCCCTTTAATCCCAGATGAAGGAGGAAAGAGTGTGGAGGTGTGGCTGAGCCATTGCGGACAGCCCCCACCCCCACCCCAGGCCCACCCTGGAGCTTCTGCCAGGCCTGGGCTCCTCCCTAGAGGCATCTCAGGGTGGGAGGAAGAGCAAGGGCCCTGGGTGTGAATTCCTGCACCACCACTTACACGACGTGACCTTGGGCAGGTCAGTTTGTCTCTTGGAGCCTCAGTTGCTCGTCTGTAAAATAGGGATAATAAACCAGCTCGGAGGGTTGTCACAAAGACTCAATAGGGTTTTAATTGCTGAGTGCCAGCACAGTGCATGGCACCTGGTGAACGCTCAGTAAATGGTAGTTTCTTTGCTTCCTCACTTGGCTGGATTCTCTGGAGGAGCCAGGAAGTGCTGAGGAAAAGGAGGGAGGTGGCAGAGGCAGCAGGAACGGGAGGGGAGACCAGGATGGAGGAGGCAAGGCCTGGAGCTCTGGCCTGAGGTTTTGCTGAACAGAAACTGCACAGAATTGCCAGGCCTGAGTGGTTTGTGGCTGCTGAGAGCTCCATCCTATGGTTGACTGAATGTGAGCCAAGGGTTGCCCCAGAAAGTTCACGTGGGGAGGCAGACTCATAGACAGTTATACTCCAGTGTGCAGTTAGATTTCTGTAGTAGCACTGACGTGGGAGCAGCTATCTTTGGGGCTTGCAGAGGGCGCTAGGAAGATGCCACAGAGCTAGCCTTGTTGGAGCAGCAGGAACTGGTGGAGCAGAGAGGGAGGGAAGGGCAAAGGGAACAGAGTGCAAAGGCATGGAGGTGTGAGACATCCAGGGTGGCTGGAGCCCCAGATGGGCTTAAGGGAATGGAGGTGATGAGGCTGGAGAGCGTCAGAGGGCTCTTGAGTATCAGTCTGGAGTTGGACCCAAGCCTGTGGGTGATGAGCAGCCACAGGCTTTTGAGGGAAGAGCTCGGACTTCTGCTGCTGCTTTGTTTGCTGCCCAGGCTGGGTGTGTGGGCTCTGCTGTCTCTGGGGTAGGGGTGGGGGATGCCAGGGCCTATCCCTTGAACTCATGCCTTGCTTGGGACATTTGGTTCCCCCTACCCCCTGGCTGCCCACTTCTGTTCCACTGCTGACCCCAAGCTCACCCACCTGTTGACACCTGCGGCCCTGATGCCACCACCTGCCCTTCTACCCCTCCTCCACTACAGACACTAGTACCAAGGATTTGCACGTGGCCTCAGGCCCTTGAGGTCATCCAGGTCACCCTTTCTGCCAGGTGAAGCACCACAGCTTCACCTCAGGCAGCAGAGCAAGTGACCCCCGGAGAGTCTGTGGCTCTGTCTGAGACAGGTGTGTGTTCCTGGGCCAGACTGGGGCCCCAGAGTGGGGTTGGGGTAAGGGGTGGGACAGGGGCTGCTCTTGGGGCTCTGAGACAGGGAGGGGTTGAGGTTCATGACATGTGGGATCTCATCCATGGATGTTGGGATTGTTACCTTCTTTTCCAGGGGAGGCCCAAGGTTCCATGGGTGAAGCTGGAATTTCAGCCACTGCCCTGGACCTTTGTTCCTGCAGGAAGGGAGGGAAGGAAGGAGGGAGAGACGAAATGGGAGTCATGGTGGGGATCCAGCGCTCACATAGCCCCACAGGTGGTGTCTGCTCAGGGAGGCATTAAAGGGAGGAGCTAGATCATCATCCCCATGGGGTAGGCAGGTCAACTTCCTGAGGGAGGGGCTGGGCTGAACCTTGGACAGTGATAGAACCTGGAGAGGTGTCCATACCTGGCTTCGGGCTTGAATGGATGGACACAAGACCCGGGACTGAACTGGGAGGGTCCTGGAACCGCCTGGTGCCAGGGAGGCCAGGAGGTAGCACAGGGCTTGTGGTGGGTGAGGGGCACAAGACTTGGGTCTCCTGTCTCTTATGAAAGCCAGGAAGCTTGGGCTTGAGAACCAAGGCAGGGATGGACACTGAGGTGGGCAGGGGGGCAGTGTCCCCCGTCACACTGAGACCCAGACCTGGCTCCATCACTTCCCAGCTTCACGGCCTCAGGAGTCATTTAATCCACCTGAGCCTCAGTTTCCCCCCTTTGTAAAGTAGCACTACCTATTTGCAGGGCAGTTATCAGGATTAAAAGAAGAAATGTATCAAAGAACCTAGCCTGGGTCTGTCATACTGTAAGTGGTGCCCTTCTCCTGCCTCAGTATTTGAAGCACGTGGCGGTGGTGTGCTAGAGCTGGCTTCCACTGGCTCATGAGAGCCGATCGTGCACACTTCTTCCCAGTTCTGCGCTCAGTGACGTCATGCTGGCAGCTTAAAATTGGCTACGATGGCAGTATCCATGCCACAGAAATCAGC
Organism: Diceros bicornis minor; assembly: GCF_020826845.1. Taxonomy (NCBI): domain Eukaryota; kingdom Metazoa; phylum Chordata; class Mammalia; order Perissodactyla; family Rhinocerotidae; genus Diceros; species Diceros bicornis. The sequence continues at coordinate 56,129,052 of NC_080752.1, forward strand.
AACAGCTACAAATCAAATCCTGGAGAGCTGGAGGAAATCCATCCTGTGGGCCCTCTTTAGCCCTAGAGGGGACAAAACGGGAGGTGGGGCAATGGTGGAGCACTGGCTGGGCCACGCAACCTAGAACTCAAAGGCTGTGGGCCCTTTTGGGCCTGGGGAGATTGGACATAGTCATAGCAGGAGACAGCAAATGGTGGAACCCCTTTCCTCTCCACACTCCCCTCTCCCCACCTAGAGATCTGGTGGGCTCTGGCTGGAAAAGTAAGATTGGATGAGGCTGAGCTATCAGAGAATGAAGCTGTACTGGGAGGAGAAATGAGGTTGTACTGGAAGATAAACAAGGTTGTACTGTCAGGGAATGAGGTGGTACTTGGAGGCAAGGTGAGGCTGCATTGTTAGATAAATGAGGTTGTACTGTCGGGATGAAGTGTACTTGTAGGAGAGATGACGTCCTGCTGGATCAGTCAGGTTGCACTGTCAGAGAACACAGCCACACCACAGGAGGAAGGAGAGCCTCCGACTTGGAGAATAAATGAGGGTGTCCTGCTGGATAAATGAGGGGGCCCGTCAGGTGAATGGAGTGCTGTTAGCAAATGAGGTTGTACTTGCTGGATAAATGGGACTGGTGTGCTGGATAAATGGGGTTGTGCTGTCAGATGAATGCATTACTGCTCGTGGGCGAAGGGTGTCCTGGGAATAGATGGGGTTGTCTTGCTGGATAGATGAGGTGCGCCATCAAATGGATCAGACCCTGTCCAGGAGGGAAGCACGGTCAGCAAGGATGAGGTTATTCTGTTCCCACTGGGGCTCATGGAGTGTCTTCTCGCCCAGGTGGTACAGTCTGTAAGAAACCTTGGCCCCAGCAAGCCCTAGGTTACTCAGGTCTATCTGGGGAGCAGGAGGGAGCAAGGTGGGGGGCTGGGGTGGGCAGCTGCATTGTTCACCCTCTGAGGCCTTCTTCCCCTCTCACAGAATCCCTCACTGCTCTCTGCGGTTCCATCTGTGGATCACACTGTTCCTGACTTCCTCCACCCCATGCTTACCTCTCCTTCTGACTATGTTCCCTTCTCTCAGCCCAGTTTGGAGAAGCTCATATCATGTGCCAGCTACTCTGCCCAGTCTCATTAATTCTCCCTGCAACACAGTATTCCCCCTTTACTCTCTCATTCATTCATTCATTCCTTTGACATTTAGTAAACGCCTAGTATGTATCAAACACATGGAGTACAGTAAAAAATGGACAAAAATCCCTCATGAAATAGTGAAACCAGACAATAAATAATAAATACAGAATATAAATACATTATATATTTATATATAACATATATTAATTTATTAATTCATATATATATAAATTAAATATTCATTTAGACAGTGATAATTGCTTTAGAAAAATGTAGAGCAAGGTAAGGGGGCCCAGAAATGGCAGGGAAGAGGAGCAGTTGTTAAGAGTGGTCGGGATGGGCCTCGTTGCAGAAGGTGACATCTGAAGAAAGACTTGAAGGAGATGAGAGATCGACGTGGGTGTCTGGGCGCCCAGTGTTTCTCTGAGACAGAGGCCCCAAGGTGCGACCATGTCTCGCAGCTTCAGAGCAGGAGGGAGGGATCCAGCATTTAGGGGAGGAGTCTGAGAGGTCATGGAGGGGCTGTGGGCTATGGCAAGGCCTCTGTTCTTTACTCTGAGTGAGATGGGGGCGTCAGAGGGTTCTGGGCAGGACTGGACGTGATCCGGGTTATTTGAAGGACCACTCTGGCTGGCGCGTGGTGGAGGGCTGCAGGGGAGCAAGGGTGGAAGCAGGTAGCTGTGTGAGGAGATGGAAGTTCAAAGCATCTTGCCCCAGGGTCGCACTGCTTGTGAGTGTTGGAGCCAAAACTGGGATCCGCAGCCAACACCAGAGCGCATGCGCTTTGCCCTGCGCCAGCCTCCTCTCCCTGGTGGGTGAGGCCCCAGGGGACTGGCCTCCCTGGCCCAGGTTCTGAGGGAGAGTGGGATGGGTGTGGAATGTAACCCACTCTCCGTTCCCTCTGCCCGCTGAGGGTCTCCTGAGGCCCTGAATCAGGAAGGTCTATCTCCTCTGGGAACCTGCCCCAGGCCTGCATGGAGGTATGGGAGATGGGAGGCCCCAGAAGTCGGGCCCAGCTCTGGGCACCAGGGGAGCGCGGGCATGCTGGGGCCGGGCTGTGGTGGCGGGTTGCTAGGCGACTCCGAGAGGGAGCCCTGGTTACTGCTGCCTGGCAGAAGCATCTCCCTCCTCTGCCTCCCTCACCTCCTCTGTGGCCTCTGGCCTCCCAGGAGGCCTTGTGGGTGAATTGTGATCTGCGCTTGCCATTGGATGTTGGCCGGGAGGTCTGATCGGTACCAGGTGGCTGGGCTCTGAGGAGCCAGCCTGGGCTGCAGGGCCTGGGCTTCCCTCGTGGGGCACAGCCCTGGTGTACACCTGGTGCAGAGCCTGGCTCAGCAGTGAGGGCCTAGGTCCTTGTGCAGCTCTGGGCCACCTCCCTGGGTGACCCTGGACAAGGTATCGCCCTCCTCTAGGCCTCCTCTCTGCCCCATCCATCTGGCCAGCAGAATCTCT